>NC_092636.1:43847861-44175272 GCF_039555335.1 Amphiura filiformis | reverse complement strand
TTCTTATTATATTCAAAAATGTACAGTTCATTTGATGCAACAAGACTGCAGGGAGGTTTCACGGCATGTCAGTTTTTCATTTACTTTTGCGACTTCAATTACAATTTATCTTGTGACTGGTGTTGTAGCTGCAGGTGTGGTTGCTGTAAATGGAAATAGCGTATACTTATTAGCATTTAAATATGTACATTAGATTTCATGCAAAAAGACTACATGGAGCGTTTACGTAAAAGGTAACTAAACTGGCCTCAAAAAGAAACGTATAATTTTACACCAGGTCATATCTTAAATTCCTGTCCATAAAAATGAACAAAAATTGAACACAGGATTACTTCAATACTCTACTATAAACACTGTTCAGTAACTAAACAGTTGTCCAACTGATACAACAGCAAAATGCACTGACATGGAACAGCTTTCTGGACCACATTCACAGCCTAATAATTGGCACCCAACATAAGTAAATGGAATAATGTGGAACAAGACCTGTTTCTTGAAGAAAGTGTGTGAAAAGCAGAAGCAGCCCCGTTCCACACTATTCCACTTACTCTTTGGAATTACTGACCTGTGTTAGGATCTTAAGCACATTCTCACAGATTTCTTTTGCTGGGTTCCAATTATTTGCCTGTGAATGTGGTTGTGTCAGTTGAACAACTGCTTGGTTTCTGCGATGTGTTTAGAGTAGATATTGAAGTAATCCTGTGTGTAATTTTTGTTCATTTTTATGCACAGGATTTTAAAATATGACCTTGTGAAAAATTATAAGTTTCTTTTTGAGGCCAGTTTATTTGACTTGTGTTTTGCTTTCCCTATTATGTTCTAATGATTTATTTTGCCACCATCCAACTCGTACACTTACCGAATGTGGTTATTGGAATGCTTGTTAGTTCAGGCGTTGTCGAAACTGTAAGGTAGAGTATAGATATATGACATTGTCTTAAACAATCATTTTCAACTTGTCTTCTGTATTCGGACTCTTCTTTTTATTTCTATTTGTGGTGTATTTATAGTGTTGGCTTTTCGCTTTCACTTTTAATGTTTCTTAGTGGGGTATATTTTCAGCGTTTTGGTATATCGATGTGTAGGTGTTTAGTGGAGACCAATGTGCCCAATTGGACGCATATATCATAATTAGAATTAGCAGCAAATAGCTGCATCTGCATCATCGTTTCTTTAATTTTCAACCGATTTCAAGAGATGATGTTTTAATTCCGAGCTAAAGGGTACAAATATTTGCTGCTTGTTTTAATTGTAACTTATATTTGTCTTTGTTTAGGACATACAGGGATGAACGTAACCTTAATTCCATTGTTGTCGGTATGATACTACATTAGTAAACTATGATATGATTAATAGTCACATTTTACATGCATATCATTACACATAAATATCATGTTATCTATACTACACATCATACCCATTACTTACTGCAATTTTCCTCATCAGAATTGTCCCCAAAACCGCAATCCCTTTCTTCATCACAGACAAACGAATTTGGTATACATTTCCCATTGTTGCATTGAAACTCGTTAACATCGCATGTTGGCAGTGCTAAGATAATATTAAACCGGAAAAGCAAATCAATCAACAACAACAAAAATTAAAAGAATAAAAGAACACAGCAA
This sequence comes from Amphiura filiformis, assembly GCF_039555335.1. NCBI lineage: Eukaryota > Metazoa > Echinodermata > Ophiuroidea > Amphilepidida > Amphiuridae > Amphiura > Amphiura filiformis. Next base: position 44,173,647 of record NC_092636.1, on the reverse strand, counting down.
ATTTATTGTTTAATGCCTGTTTGTGACAGAGAAATGTAATAGATGTATAATTTATTAGTAAAATTAGCTCAATCGATTAGACTATGGTGCAGTATCGATTTGACTTCGATCCCCACTAATATTACTATAATTACTGAACAACTAAATATATGTAATTTTCCCGATTTTACTCGTACAGAGATTCGGAGGTCCGGTTGCTGGTTAGGTTATGCGTCTTTATAGAGCAGCGTCTCTGGATGATGATATTATGCTATTGGTTGCTTGATATGGTATGTCGTGAGCCAAAGTGATCAGAGATATGCTATAAAATGTAATGCGACTTGAGACCAGCGCACTACAAATCGTTTGATTATTATGAGAGAATAATATAATTTACAAATGATGACGCATTATTCTTACATTTTCTTTTGATAAACGGGAATAAAGACTAAAGCAGGAAATACGAAGCATTGCGTCTTTCATTCTAAGCAATGTGTAAAAGCTCCGTTTATGGCAAATATCATTACTGTTTTATGTTGGTATGGGGCGTAACTGTTATTATGTAGGGGTTCATTAATAGAACTGAGGGCATGGTGTATTGTAGGCAGAGCCCTCAATGCTATTAATGATTGTATTTCACTAAATAATAACAAAAATAAGAGGTCAATATTTCTATACCGAAACCATCACGCTAAAGCGGTTGGGCGTTAATGTTGTTTATGCCTGGCTCTCGACCAATCACGCGCGACGTTAATAGGGTACCTGCAGGTAATATGGGACCATTAAGGACGTTTAGCTTATGTGCATAAAAACTATAGAATATATGCCCAAAAGAGATTGTTATGATTAACAACCTGTCCTTTAAGATTAATAAAACAGGCAATGTTATCTTGTTTTTATGTTTGTTTGGACGCTATGACGTCAAAATGACGTCATCGTCAAGTGTCCCATATTACCTGCATGTGCAGGTAATATGGAACACTGTGTTATCTCTATGGTGAAAATCAAAATGTTCAGAAAATCACTCTTTTGTTCTAAAAACATTTTTGTTACATGATTTTGAATGTTAAATGCAAATTTCAACAAGAAAATTCAATTTTCTAAATAGTTTTGCTTTTCGCATTGACAATGCACACAATTTCCTATGTGTCCCATATTACCTGCACCCATTCAGTTGAAAATCAGAGAAATAATCATTTATAAAAGGAAAGCGCCACTTTTCAGTGGAATTTTACCTGCTGATAAGCTTAACCCATCACCTAAAGATCATAAAAAGTGACAAATGCACTCTCAGTACCATCTGAGCATTTGGATACACAATCATAAAATGTGGCGTCATTGATTTTATATCAGGCCAAAAAAACGACGTAAATTTCACTCTTTTTGGCATTGATTTCCAAGACTCCAAAACTGCATTTCTAGAAGCACAATTGATGTCTCTAAACACTTAACAAATCAACTTAAAGTGTGTACCTTCTCTAAGCTACTTTTTGTTAAAATGAAAACAGGTGTCCCATATTACCTGCTGTCCCATATTACCTGCAGCTACCCTAGATAACACAAATGTATGAGCAAATATTAAGCTACACGGAAAATTCAAAATTTAAATATATACTTACGACAATCATATTCATCAGAATTATCATCGCAGTCGAGAACACCATCACATTCAAAGGTACCATCAATACACAAGTTATTAGCACAGGTGAATTCATCAGCATCGCATTCATAAACTGACGTAACAGTAAAGGAAGATACGTCATTGAATGAGAGAGAATATAGTGAATTAAAGTAAATGAGACTGCAACCGGCAAATACAAAAATTGAATTAAAAACGTTTTGGTAAAACCGTTTTAATAATGATCTGTTTATAGTATGTTATAACAAGGTTTCATAGTTCTAGTCCAATAAAACAGTACTCTCTGTGGACATTTTGAAGTCTAGCAGACTCATTTTTCAACACTGTTGATGTTGTGACGATCTTCTGTTTACTGCAAAGGATGCTGGTTGCTTAGCAACGCGGTTGCCAAATGTATTTTTCTTGAGAAGATCGTCAAACACGTGACTGAGATTGTATTGCCCCTCGTCTCTGTTCATGGTGGTCCCTTGCACTCTGATTGCTACTGCCTCTTTGATCCAACGTATGTACCTGTCTGTCTCTTTGCCCAGTACCTACTCATCCCAATCTATGATGTGGTCTTGATCCAGCACATGATCTGTAATAGCCGATTTGTTGACAGTAGATTACGAGGCTTTTCTGTTCGCCCTTGTGCGAACATTGACACTCGCCTTATCAGCCTCTGCCCTATATTGAGCCTTTTGCCAAACTTCCTGCCTGTCTCACCTACATACGAAATGTTACAGTTCTTATATGGGATAGAGTAGATTACATCCGTGGTGTTAAGCGGATCCCTCTTATCTTTTGGATGAACACGCATATTTCTCAAAGTGCAGTGCGGTTTCATTATTGGTCTATTAATTCGGTTGCGTTGAATATTTTATAAATATGTTGTACTTACCACAATCGAGTTCATCCGTTCCATCGGAGCAATCAGTCTGCTCATCACAAGCCCACTGATCTGGAATGCATTCTCCATTAATACACATGAAGTGATCCACATCACATGTGACTGGAAAACAAAATCTTGTTGTCAATATACTGATTAAGTACCAGATAATGCTTAATCTTAACGGTGTAATTACACATGAATTTGGTAAGCATCATCTGTGCTTGGCCCTTAGTAGGACCACCTCAACTGATTTAACACTAGTACTATGTCTTGCTTTGGATGTGGCTAACGAATGAACCCAGAACGTGGTATAAGGTAATAACACAGCAGCGGTAGTATAGACGACTGGCTGATGGCCACCAGATTGGTCTAGATCTTTAACTACTCCAACTGAACGTCGAGGGAAAGTAGTGACTACAGAGAGAAAGAAATTGTGAGAGTCTTCGAAAGTAGAACTTTGCGGTGGATTCCAGGGGTATTCAGTCACCGGCACTTTCTTCGTGACATTAATGATCAAATTTGCGATGAACCCATCAATGTTTGTAAAGCAATGGTAAAGAATCGTGTCAATTCCACTAAAACTCAATTCATTTTCTTTCAACAACACATTTAAAGCCTGACAAAAAGAGCGTTGCACGAACGTGTTATAAAAGGTTCACTGAATGGTGTACTTACTATCACATGGCTTTCCTTTGCAGTCCAGGAGCCCATCCTTACATGTACTGTACAGGATTATAACAAAAAAATAGATACTTATTCATTTTATTATGCGTCAGGGTCAGCGTACGTGTACGTGTACTGTAATGCACAGTGATATAAAAATAGATAATTGTTTTTTTTGTCTCGTCTGAACTTTGTTCAGAATGAGATCACCTCGCCATTCCACTGGAAAACATCGTGTACCCAGTCCGACGCTCATCCAGACATAGCAAATTCATACAACCACAAACATCAAAGAACTGCCTGAAGTACTCATTTATACCACGTAACACTGTCGACTGGAACAATTTACCTTCAACTATAACATCTATTCCGGACAAGAAAAAGTTTAAAGAAGCAGTATTACAGCATTAGGCCTACACAAGAAAAGCAACCAACAACTAAGAACAGCAGCCTAGCACCAACTGCTTGTTTGACCCCTTTCAGGGGCGTCAGGCAGTAACCAACCAGAACCAGAACCAGAACCAGAGACTATGCAATCACTGTTTCTGTCTGTATGTGTCTAGGGGTGTGTGAATTCAAAATACTCACTGGGAACGAGATTTAAAGTGAACTGATGAATGTTGAGGCGTATGTAAAAGATCGTCTTGGGGAAAAACTAGGTAAATTCCCTGAAAGTAATAGATAATTACTAATGTTGGTCAAAATAATCCTATGGGAAGGGTGAAGAGGGGTGTCAAGGACAAAACGGTCAATAATCATCAGGTCTTATACACAATTTGTGTAAAATTTCTGGAAATTACTCTGATTGTGCAAATACTGAAGGTGTGGGAAATACGGCAAAAAACAACTGTTGAGAATCACAAATAAAGTTGATTTGATTTTTGTGATTTGATATGTACGTCTACATTGAGTTTTTTACAATGTACAAATTACACCTACCAACGCTGACAAAATACCTCCACTTGGGTCCCAGGTGGGTATTCAACACCGTTGTGATAACAAGCACATTCTGAGGCAGGTATGCAGAAATTATCTAGCAAGAAAACATTCATAATGTACATCAATATTATAATATTATTATTACAGTAAATCTGTTTAATCGGGTACCTTAATCGTGGTTTCCGCACTAATATACCACAGGTATTTGAATGCCACAAATAGGTCAAGATATGCGCCCTCATCTAATGTGGACAAAAGGGAGGCATTAGGCGCCTTTGAATATATCTCTCATACTATTTGTTTTAATTAAAGATATGAACAGTTCCTTAGAATGAAAGCTGAATGTGTATACCAAAGTTAGTCTTACAAATTACATAATTAATAAACATCTAACCATGAGATTGCGATACTATCGGAACACCGATAGCACTATAGGACCAATTTGGACGTTGTGCCTTAGCTACGCAAAATTTGACTGGCTTGCAAGTCGTCTTATTTGAGAACACATATGGAGCTGCAATCCTATACAGCTGACACTTAAATAAATAAATCTGTCATGGAAATCTCTTATTCCTATCATTTATACCAAACCAGTAAAACTGTTAAGTCCCGGTTCTATAAATAGCTCATTCATTCACAGTCATATTTAAAGCAATAGGGATTTTCATATTTATAATTATATTTAAATATAGTGAGCAAGCCTTTCAACGTTTATGCTCAATCAAAAAAGAAATATGTACACCAAAATATAAAATACTATAATAATCAAAGTGTTATTAATATCAATAACAAAATGACAAAAGACAGACGAAGCCTCGTCCAGATGCTAAACAGGCTTTGACGAGAACCAGCGTAGAAGTAGAAGTAGAAGTAGAAGTAGAAGTAGAAGTAGAAGTAGAAGTAGAAGTAGAAGTAGAAGTAGAAGTAAGGTTGACTAGTAGTCAGGTTTCCTAAGCCAGCAGATGGCTTAGGAAGCCTGACCACTAGCCATTCCTCGAAAAACCGGCCCTTAGAGGTATGGCGGATACAATAGAATGACGCCGGGTTTTACCAGGATTGAATACTGTTCTCTTTTGTGTATGTGATATACTTCTAAAACTCTACAGCATATATCACATTTTACACCTAAGCTATTCAATTATACCTTGAGGAACGGTTCCTTCAGGACAGAAGCATCCTTCTGAGCAGCCACTACACTCTTCTGGTGGGTTGCCTATAGACTCACAGTCTTCTGTACAGGTTGATCCACAGGGTGAATATTCCATGCCTCCCGCACATTCACAAGCTAGATAATTTGTTAAGGAATGTTATTGTATTTACATATTGGATTAAAAAACATATTTAAAGAAGAATTTCTCGTAGTTTCTTTCCTGAGAGGCATGGGTTCGATTCCCCGCAGTGCCGTAAGTAGGCACCGTCCTTCCAGGTTTTTCTCCGGGTTCTCCGGTTTCATCCTGCATTCTAAAATCGGAACTCTTCCCATGTCACATCCCGGGGCGTGTTTATTTTATGCAACCATAATGGACCGCAATGCTCTAAACCTAACCCTAAATCCTAACCATAACCCTAATCCTAAGGGTTGGTGGTGTTGCGGCCCATTATGATTGCAAAAAGAAATTAAGTGTCCCGGGGCACTCACTAATATGGTTGACGGGGGATTTGCGGTCACATTGACACTTCTCCCCATTTTTCAACTCTCTCTCACTAATGACCTCCTTTTTTGTTTTACTGTCACCCTTTTTCAAGAATTTTGAACCAATTTATGATCATCTCTCACCAAATGACCACTTTACTTATTGTTACTTCAATTATTGTGCTTCAATTTTAAACCAACGTACTTACCACAGAAATTATCTGTACGCCAATCAATGTATACACTTTTCAGAGCACATTCCATAGCGTACGAAGCAACTGCTGTACACACACATTCGCAATCGTCTCCTTTGTCACAACTGTTAAATGCGCCCAAAAAAGAGAGTGAATTATTTGCTGAATATTGTTAAAGAAAAAAAGCCTCTTTTTAGATGGGAAAAGAACAACAACACAGTGTCGGTGAAGCCTTAATGTACGATCTTTTTAAATTTTTAGATTTTTCTTTTTTTCTTCCAAAATGATAAAATAGTTAATATGCAATCATTATGAAAGTTCCCAATACAATTGGACGCGAAAAACATTGGAAATTTGCAAAGAAACAACATCATAAACTTCACTCGAAATATCTCGCACTTTTTGGATTAGGACGCCGAGTGCGGCCTCAGAGTTAGTCTCCTACGCAGCCAGTTTGGTTAAGCTTCCTCCACATGTGTGGAGGGAGCGTAACAAACTGGCTTCGTAGAAGACTAAGATTTGCGATCGTGCTGAAAATTATGATAATATGTCGGACAGAAAATCATCCCGTTTTACCACAAATAATGCGAATTTGACAGTTTGCTCATAGATGTAAGTTGGAACATGTGTAAGTATTACAAGTATGCCAAAACAAAAATCGGGTTTGAAAAAAATAAAGGTATGTTCTGAAAAAAGATCGTACATTAAGGCTTTAGAGGAAGTCTCCGACAATCATAACATTATGCCTTATATGTAAGAAAAAATATTTACAATAATCGCGTGGTTTTATTTAAAACAAACTCATAGTGACCATAAAACGAATATAAACATCCGTCTCTCAACACGCGATATTCAAAATTCCCGGGCGCCGAAATTGTCTAGTGTAATGACGTCCCTGTAATACAAGGAAGACTGACAACAATTGAGCACAAATAACCATTACGTCATTGCACTTAGAAAATTTCGGCGCGGGAATTTTGAATATCGCATGTTGAAAGCCGACTGTTTTTATTCGTTTTTATGGCCAATATGAATTTGTTATAAACAAAACCATGTGATTCGTGCTTGATAATTATTTTTCTAATAAGGCATAAGGTTCAGTTAGTACTGATTTTGAGATAAACAAACTTTCTTACCCACAAGCATCGTAGATACATATGTCCAAATACGCTTTTGGATCAATAATGGAATGACATGATTTAAATTCCCCAGTCATAATCAGGTTACAGGTTTTCTTGGCCCAAGTTTCCTTTTTTTTGTTACCCTGCAAAAATATGCAATCAGAAAGAAAACTATTTTGAATATAGATCACAGAAAATGTGTTAACTCAGGGGAATGTTGAAAACTTTGGTTCTCAATACGGCTAAGTTGTTGGTCTAAATTATATGGAAGTATAGAATGCTAACAACGTAATCAGTAATATGTTTTTCCCTCGCTGGCTAGCAAGCGAGGGTATTTGAATCGAAATATTATACCCGTCAGCATAAAGAATAATTTTGATGATTGGCTGAAATTTAGCAGGCCATTTATGCCGACTGTATCTAAAACGATCAACCTGATTGATCTTTTTCCACATAGGTCTGATATGTTACAAATATAGTCTAATACATTTCTGTTACAAACGCATCTCAATTCTGTGGTCCAGTGGTATGATTCTCGTTTCAAGTGTGAGAGGTACAATTCATGATATTGGCGATTCAGAATTCATTATTTTCTATTTCTGTCCATTTTTTTTAAACCAAACTTGTTTACTTTCACGCAGTGGCGTAGATTTCTTTTGACATGGAGGGGGGGAGGGATGAGGTTGGGAAAAATTTCTTAAGTATATGGAAGCCATCAGCTTTTGGTGACATAATAAGTTTATGTTACAAATGCGCGCGAAGCGCTCGAAAAATGTTGCCATATTGAAACTAAACTGGTGAAATATGGTGCAAAAGAGGAATAAATTCGCGTGAAGCGCGCAAAAATGGGCACTTTTGGAGTTGAAATGGCCAAATATGAGGTTAATTTTTAAATATCGGATCACGAGAGAGAGAGTTCATAAGAGCAATGCCGGGTCAAGTGGTTACAACAATGCTGGGCCTACTGGACACATTTTTAACGCATGCGTGTTCTTCACTACAGCAAAACGCTATGTGGAGTGAGTGGAATTGGAATCACACTGAAGGCGGAGGAGAATATAGCTGGTCAGACGGTTTATTATTATATAATACCAGTGGCGTAGCTAGGGGTTGCGGTGCCCAGGGCTAAGGATAGGTAATGGCGCCCTCCAATTCTCGAAACAAGTGCGTGCGGAACGCGTAAAAATTGCACAAATAGGGCCTATCACTCATTAATTTTGGTTATAATGAAGGTACATAGCGGTCTTATTGATCTTTCAAATGATCTTGTATGCGCGCGAAGCGCGAAAAGTTTGACTTTCATCGCTAGGAGGGGGCGTAGAATCGATGCTGAATTGATCAATTGGTGGGGTGTGGTATTTAAAACACTTGTGTACAGTTGAATACATTTTATTTTAACTCGGTCTGTATAAACTTATACTTACTTCACACGGATGTGGTATATCTTCCATTAAGATGAGCGGGCAATCAGGTTCCATCCTCCAAGAGTAAGCGAAGTTTTCTGCTACCGGTTCTAAAGCACCATTACGTGACGTAAAGTCATTCTCTTGATTGGCGTCAAAATTACCACATAGACCTTGGACTTGGTTTTTGTGCTCAGGGTCAAGAGTCACATAAACACGGGTACCTTTGGTATTCAGAACGGCAACAATCGTTGTTAGAGCAGGCCATTCTTTTCGTAAAGCAATAGCAGCTACCTTTGACTATATTTATAAATAGGTATTTATAAATACGACGTGACCCCTGGGTACGACATACTAAGACCAGCAAGCGTGACATAATCCTCGTGCCATTGAAAAGTAAAGGAACTCTTTAGATGAATATCATCAAAATTTAGTATTTATTGAATAGCAAAATTATTACACATGAGGGATTCCGAGTTGTAATATGTTATCAAAACATTTTGAAAGTATCTGCCGACAGAAAAAATATTTATCGACGGAAACGTATACAATATAATCAACCAATAATTGCACAGCACATTCAAATGTACAGGAAGACAACCCGCTATGTATAAGGTCACTTCGAGACTCACTGTCTACAAGCTGTTATGGTGAGGTGCTCACCTGCGTATTTATGAATACGTATTTATAAATGTAGTCGAAGCATACTGATGTAAACGCATCCCAAAAAGAAAGTATCCAGTTTGATTTTGGTCCATAATTCCTTAAATCAAGCCCGGGGGGGGGGGGGGCGGGTCACTTCCATTGTGGCCTGTACACCATCCGCGATAATCAACTTTTGAAAAGCACCATAAACGAGGATTTAACACTTGGCTAAAACGATACCCTAAACAGGGATTTTATTCCTTGCATCAAATTTCATACCCTAAATTTCATTTCCGCGTATTAGCAATTGCAATTTTGATACCCTTTTTTTTTTTTTTTCATGTTTTTGACACCCTAAACACGTTACGCGCGTATCGTGCATATCCACGAAAAACTACCCTTTTACGCGTTTTCATTATCGCGGATGGTGTACAGGCCACAATGGGAGTGACCCCCGGTGAAATCAAGACATACTAAATCAAGACCTACTTAAGGTATGTTAGAGATAAATTTTTTCAGCACAGTTTTATGCCTCATTTGTCCAAATCGATGTAGACACAATGACCTTTTGAATAAAATCACCTAAATTTTAAAAGTTGCAGTACATTCTTATTGATTTCAATTGGTTCTGCTACTCAATATGGACAGCGATAGATCAAGGCCAGAGCGCATCAGACGTCTCGCTGAGAGCATGCGACGCAGATGTCTGGCTGTCATTGATGCTGCAGGAGGACATACCAGATATTGACTGCGAAGAGTGAAGGGTAAAACATTGAGGAAGGAGTAAAAGAGTAAAACACATGAAGTGAAGTCAATTGTTATTGTGTACTTTTATGAAGACTCTTGAGAAGCAGGAAAACCACATCAATAGGGATTACTGCAACTTTTAAAATTGAGGTGATTGCATTGAAAAGGTCATTGTTTCGTCAAATCTGCATCGATTTAGACAAATGAGGTATCAAACTGTGCGGAATACATTAATCTGTAACATACCTTTGATAGGGTTTGATTTAAGACCCCATCTTTGATTTATGAACCAAAGTCAAACTGGATACTTTCTTTTTGGGATGCGTTTATAACTATATATTATGGTCTTAACGGTGTTTGTACATTTTGTAAGGATAATTGGTTTATCCATTTTTGGAGAGCAATATTAAAATTAAGAATGTCTTAACTGTCTAATTAGCATATGGTTTGACGTGCTTTCAAACAAACTTAGATGGGTGTAGTTAACGGGCTACAGTTGAAACCCATACATCACCATAAGACCGTAATATTCCACAACTTAATCTTCCACACAGGGGATTATGAATTTCAAATGGAGTACCTGAAAGGGTGACTCCATTTGATATCTACACCATCTGTGTGGTAGATTAAGGTCGTATCTTCCATAGGAGTAGTAAGGATTTGGAATCACAATGACCCAACACAAAATATTGTAGAATATAGTGGCGCGTAATCAGAAAGGGCAATTGATATGTATAGCAAAGCATCTGATGTGCAATTGGTATTTACGCATATCCTTACATATCTTTCGGTTGAAGAATTGTTAACGGTGAATTAAAGTGAACCGCAAAGTCACTTACCTCCGTCCCACATGACGCGAAATCCTATATCAGAAGTAACTATGGTGAAGAATCCAGCCTGTTCAATCATGAAATTAGAATAATACTTGGGTATCGTTATTGGTACGTCATTTACCATTACATCAGCATCTCTAATAAAATAAACTTTGGATGATCCGATATAAGTTTCTATAGCTCTGGTGCACGTTACACCTTCGGCTCCACATTCGACCGCTTCTACAACCACGGCAAATTCTCCATTGGCGTGTTCCGTGAAAATATAACGACAATCACCAATGAATGAATACTGTACGCCATCATAGGTTTGGTAGTGACCTTCACCGACTACTGAACATATAGCTGTAAAATAATGATTTACATGTAGTAGTCACTTAGTTGTGCTAAGGACAATTTTATAATAATTGCTGAATTATAGATTAATCAGGTTTGTAGATAAGCCGACTGAATACATTTCTCCTGCACAAATCCAGATTTTAACTCACGATTGACGATTTCGTTTATAATTGTCGATAGACATCTTCAGAATGATGATGGTTGATCTAAACTTCCGGATAGATGAAACCGTCCATTTTCTGGCTTTGTGCAAATGAAATTTATTCAATCTTATAACATAAATAACGGGCAGCTTTTGTGACCAATCATTTAGGTATGATACGAGGCTTAAGCAGCGGAATACGGATAGAAATGCCACTTTGACTTAAACTACATGCTTCTTTACTTACCTGAACAGGGCTCTTTTGTGCAGTCCCACCGAGTTCCTCTGCATGTGCTATGAAAAAAAAATGCCGTAACCTTTCAATATTGTCTAGACTAGAGCTTGAAACGTTTATTACAACTAAACGTTTCGATGTGATATTTTTGATTAAAATAAAACGGATGTCGCAAAATCGAACTGATACCCTCAACCTGGATTATTTAATATCATCGGGAGGGATACGCGTTTGGTGTTAGGGATAACGATCTTACCAAGAATTGCAATCATCTGGAAACATCTCGTCACCACTGTTATAGCTACGACCATCGTGGAAACATGGACACTCAATTGGCGGGATACAAGTATCGTTCTGAAAAAAGGACATAACTGGACATTTGGTTATTTGTGTGTGGGGGTGTGTGGTGGATGCAGGTTGGGAGTGTGTATGTGGTGGTGGGGTGTGTTTATGTGGGGGTGATGGATGCTTGTCTTCACAAAATATGATAAGGCATGAATATGCGGCTCCGTAAAACAGATTCATGAACTTTTATGCAAGTATACAACCACATTTACTTGTTAATAGATCATTTTCATCCCACTGGAAATGACCATTATCATGTATCCTATTACCCCCAAGATTATAGTACTGTATTCAAATAGCCTTCGCGTTATTTGATTGTTCATTATGGTACATAAAACGTAAATACAAATATTGGGCTAGGTTGTGCCTCCTCGGTTAAATTTACGTTTATCCAACCTCAGACGAATTATTCATCCATATAGCATACTGTATCAATCTTTGTATCTTGATTAATGTAATGGATGTCTTACAAGTAATGCAAATCCTTCCTGGCAGACGCAGCCTGGTTGAGGTTCAGCTGTACATGCAACCGCATCTGCTACAAACAAATGGTAGTTCTCGCATGTAATTGGACACTGGGTAGCGAAGTAGGTAAATTGTAAATTGTTTGGACACGATTCCTCTATGTCGCAGTCTCCCTCAATGTCAACACAGTTAAATGTTCCATTTGCACACGTGCTAAATATTAAAAAATGTAGAGAAGAAAGAAGGGAATTTTGAGGTATTTTTCATACCCCCGGTAAAGATATCTGTTTCAGTTGGAAAAATTATGATCAACCGATGTTGTTTATTAAATTATTCTACATTTTTACAGAATGTTAATTGATACATCCAAGAGCAAAGCACTATGCTCTTGGTTAAATACCACTAATTAGATATGGACAGTGCTTGAAAAAAAGAGAGGGACTATTTTCGTGCATGCTATCTGAAGATGGTGCTTAAAAACAATTGAAAAATACCAAGCTGTATAGCCAAAAATTTGCTAAATTTCAGTGTTTAATGCAGAAATGATATGTTTTCTATTATTATTTTACAGTTTTGATGAAAAATTACCCCAAATTTATCCGCTGCACATCGATTTTTCCACCCAGCCTGCGTGCTCCTATTTAGTCCCAATAAAGGAGGGCGCACTTTAAAATTGTGGTCTTTACACCTCAGTGGTTGAAAACAAAAAAGTATCACGTCATCATATTGATAATAATGTCTTTTCATTGTGAGCGTTCCATGTATGAGAAATTGTGCTTGAAATTACCTATGTTTCTATTGAAAACTGTGTTATAGAGAATTAGTGGTGTTGAACCTCTTTTGACGATACTTGTAAATAACTTTGACATTACCACTGCCTTAAAAAATGTGCATTTTCAATTCACACCTTGATTTTTATTATGTCACTAAGCTGGTCCCCTAAACATGATGTCATACATTAGCCAAGGGTAGTACATGACCGTGACGGGTCAATGGGTTATATAACCGTGTTCAGTTATGTACATTGTTCTTTTTTGGTAGTCAGCTTTTGCTATTTATTACACAGCCGTGACATTAGTCACGGCTGTGTCTTTTATCGTACAGTATCTTCTTCTCCCTTTCATTCTTCTTTCCTCTCCTGTCGATATTTATATTTGCTCTAGTACTCACATACTTAAACCGTTTTTGATCTAACTTGGTCACAACCATCACTGGCCATGTCACCATACATTTATAAGCACAAACTCATTACAAGATTTTGACAACAATTTGAACTCACCATTCTTTACATGGCAGCTGAATTACTGTATCAATTGGATAAGATTGATCGGCGTAGAAACATGGACATGTCATTATTAACACACATTGTCCTGCATCATTCAATACCAAACCTTCAGGACAATTGCAACCATCAGTACAATCGTCACCTTCTACGCAATCGTAGGCAAGATCACGACATGTCTGACCACAAGTTGGGCCACATTGGCTGTACAATTGACCAGGTGGACATGTGATTTCTACAAACGGGATAACAAAAATGAAACATAAACTTGCGCTACAAATCCTGATAATCAATGATAGCAACTTGTTGTTCATTAAATCTGGTCAAACAGAAGCTCACGTTTTTGTTAGATGGACTGATTGACGTTGCGACCAAAACCTTGATCTTCAGCTGGGTGTACACTACAAACCGATTCATGGACTAATATAATAGGATACCCGGGGGGGCACTTCAATATGAAATGGATATAGGTGTGTGGCTGGCACTTTCGCACTAAGGGGCATTCGGTGAGAGCAAAATGTAAAAAATATGAGGTCATTGGGTGAGAGCATGATTTTGGGCATTCGGTGAGAGCAAAATTTAAAAAATATGGGGGTCATTGGGTGAGAACATGACCTTTTTTAAATGGAATCTTTGGGTGAGAGCCGAAACAGCACCACAAAAACCTCGAAAATCGAATTTCTAGTTCTAAATGGCTTCAAATTTCATAGTTTCATTGAACTTGTAAGGGTCTTTGGGTGACAGATCAAATAGAAAAAAAGGGGTCTTCGGGTGACAGAGCATGTGTTCGTAAAATAATATGGGGTCTTTGGGTGACAGCGATGCTAAAAATGGGGGTCTTAACAGCCCTACATACGCGTCACCTCCAAAGTTGGTGTGCCCCCGGAGGATACCTGGACGTTCTTTGTCTAAGGTCGCAAGGTCTGGACCTGTCTTGCCTAAAATTTATACTTTCTGGGTTTTTTAGTGCTAGTGTCAGCCGGCTAACTTAGGTCATCCACTCAATTGAACAAGGTTTTGGTTGCCAAAGGTTTGATCGCATCATCGGTGATTCCATCTAACAAAAATGTTAGTATCTGGGTGACCAGATTTGAATAATCACAATTTGAACCTTCTCCCAGATTAATAAGAGTATACACAGTGTTAGTGGTTGCAATATTATTCTTTGTAAATGAATAGCTGCGGCAACTTTACTGCCATAAATATCACTTTATAAGACTGTGTATACTTGCAGTCATCTGGGATTTGATCAATTAGTAGATAATTAAATCTGGTCCACCAGAAAAACTCACTTTTGGTGAGATGGAATCACCAACGTTGCGGCCCAAACCTTTGGCCTTCAGCTGGGTGGATGATTGACCTCGGATGACCCTAAATCATCCACCCAGCTGAAGGCCAAAGGTTTTGGCCGAAACGTCGGTGATTCCATCTGACCAAAAAGTGAGTTTTTCTGGTTGACCAGATTTAATTATCTACTAATCAGTTTATAAGGCACCACATCGAATTTTGTCCTATAGAATTATCAGTGCCTGGTTAGGTACTGATGACTCTTAACATCACTCCCTGGAGATTTAATAAATTTTATTCAGCATAATATTTAACAGCTGCATAGTGTTACCGTTCTTAATTTAAATGCACGAATGCACTGTACAAATGTCCAGGGTACGATGAAAAGTGCCATTGGTACATCTTTGGGCACCGATAGCGGTATAGGACCAAAAAATATGTCGTGCCTAACAATTTACAAAACCATTCTAGTACTTTGTCGAAAATGTCTTACTTTCAAATTGAACTTACCACAAACGTCATATACCAGCTGATGTTCATGCCAGTCTATAAAGACCCCCGAATTGGCGCACTCGTTCGAATATGCAGATATGGCATTACATAAACAGTGATCGACTGTATCCGATTGACATCCGCACACATCGTACCTACAAATTTCATAATGTACTTGTGGATCCGAGCTACCATGACATGGTCTGAAAATATCGGAATTGATGATGGCGCATTTTTCAAGAGCATATATATTCATTTGCGAATTGAGATCACACGGGTGCAGATTGTAATCTATGATAGTCTCTTGACATAACGGATCGAGAGTAAACTTTTGAACAAAATTTTCTTTGTCCGTTTCAATATCGCCAGAAGGTGTGAAGAAGTCGTTGTTTTGGTCACCGTCATATGTGCCACATAATCCCCGAACCTAAAATGAAGATATAATTGTAAGTTGTAAATATTACACTTCTATGGTAATGTAAAAATGTCAAAAGTTGTAAAATGAAAATTTTACAATAAATTCTACAATAAATTTGACAATAAATTTGACAATAAATTTGACAAACCAAACAATTTGACAAACCAAATTATGTAAAGTCAATTTGTCAAGTATCTATAAGGACTATCTGGCTGAGCCTTGTCATACCGTGATATATATATATATGTAGTGCAAGCACAATAGAAGTAATTTGTGTTTAGCATTTTGTAGCATATTCTACATAATTAATATTTTGAAAATTTAAATGAACTCTAATAGCCTCTAATTAATTATGCAGATTAAAATTAGCAAAGCGCTAAACGTAATATACTTGTTGATATCTGTTGAACCATACATTAAAAAGATGGTGTTAAATTTTCGCAACACCCGCTTGAAGGAAAACGACCATTTGTTATTAATTATTTTTATTAGAGTTTTGCGAAATTAACAGAGCATGTGCATGAGCCACATACATCGCACATTGTTGCTGCACATTTCATCTTGCGCCATTGATATATGCGCTTCGACAAAGACGCGCTTTGCAAAGATATAGATAATTGACCTTTGCGGTAAATCGCATTAGCTTTTGCGGTTAGACCTGATATGTCGTCATTTGACGTCACGCCGATGTGCACATGCACATCGTTTAGCGAACATTTCTGCGCATTTCAAAGCCGTGAAGTGCACAGTAACGATGTGCGCATCGGCGTGATGATATCACAGGTCTTCCCACAAAGGCTTATGGGATTTCCCGAAAAGGTCAATTACCGAAAACGGGACTATACTAAATACCTTATCCATATAAAATGGCGTCAATGTTATGTATAATCTGTCCATACCGTCCCATTTCACCCGCAAACCAAAACTCTCTACAATAATAAACGTTGAAGTAGCTCGTCGGATGGATACAAAGTAGTTTTCAAATGGAATTTCAACTTGGGCACCATTGATAGAGACCTCATTATTCCTCAGAAGTGTCACCTCGGTAGTATTCACAAGGATGTTTATACTATGTGTGCATGACACTGTTCCACCACTACCGCAATCTAGCGTTTCACCTGTGATTTGCATTGTGTTCCCAACGTAATCCTAAATTAAAAATCAGGAAAAACATATATATAGGGTCTAGCACTGATCGAGGGCTTAGAGCCAGAGCTAGCTATGTTCATTTGTTTTCTCAATTTCATGTTTCTCATTTCGGCAACAAATGTACGGTTAATTATGCCCTCCATAATAACTGCAAGTGACTTTGGGGTATATGCATGGTCACTTGAACAGTTAGTTAGACGTAAGTGACCATGCATATACACCAAAGTCAATTACATTTTCTTATGGAGGGCAGGATTAACCGTCCCATTTGTTACCGAAATGAGTAACGTGTAATTAGGAAAACAAATGGACATAGCTAGTTCTGGCTCTAAGCCCTCGAGTTAATGCTCTGCGTACTATCCATAGGCTTCAACATAAAAATCTAAATTTTGAGATATATATCAAGAGCTATTTTGAGAACAACTGGGCTTGTTTGTATTCATTTTAATGCACTTTTAATGGTGATTCCAAATATGATCATGAAATGTACAATTATGATTTTTTTAAATATATTTTCTAAACCTGTCTGCAGTCGACACCCGCGTGGAGAGAGTTAAATGATTGGCTAAGCATCACTAATCGTTTATTAGTTTGTATAAAATTAAAGTTAAATTTGTGGATTTATAATGCATGATGCTAACCCACAGGCCTCTGCACACTTTACACATTTTCGCTGACCAATGTGGCCCAAGACACAGAGATCACCGGTCTAAACAATTAGACACTACATCAACGTTTGCTCATCAAAATGAAAACATATGTCAATGTCCCCGATCAATGGACATTTTGTTCTGGTCAAATACTTCCTGACACTTCATACGAAACCATGTTGCCAGCATAGTAAGCAAAATGTTTTAAAGCGTAATAAATCAATACTTTTACAATCAAAGTAAAATGTAAAATTGAGAAATTGTTTAACAAATAAGTTTTACAAACAAACAAATAAACAGCAACATACCTCAACAAGTGTATAATGGCAACGACCCTGGAATGAGTATTTCTTTTTATCAAACGTAATAAAATGCGGATCACCAATTATTTCGCAAGTTGCTTCACAAATATTGTTGGTACAAATCCATTGGCTTGCTTCACACATGCTGTTCATGACAAGAAAGAGATAAAAAAGAGGTTTTGATTCATATAAAGTGTAATACGAAGTAAAAAGATTAAAACTTTACGTCTTATTTGTTACCTGCACGTATGAACTATACACTATGAACTATTGATAAAATGAGGCCAATATCACTTACTGATATTTTTGCTAAGGTTGCCGAAGGGTTTGTGGCAAAATGGATTGTGTATGATATTGAACCATACATAGATATAAATCAATTTGGGAATGTCAGTGGTATATCAACATCCCATTACCTGATCAATCTTATGCACACACTTTTCCAAGGTTCAGATAAACGCAACAATGTAGGAACGGTAGTCCTCACGGACTTCTCCAAGGCATTTGACCTGGTAAACCACAATATAGCTGTTGAAAAGTTGATTGCTTTGGGGGTCCGGGGGGCTATCGTTCCTTGGGTTTGCAGTTTCCTCAATAATCGCACTCAGTGTGTAAGATATAACCAAACCTTGTCTGATTATGCCCCCTTGTGTGCTGGTGTCCCGCAAGGTACCAAACTTGGTCCCATCATTTTTCAGGCTGTCATCAACGACGCTGCCACAGTTTACGTTGGTTACATACGTCCCCTATTGGAATACTCTGATGCCATTTGGCATTCAGCGCTCACAGTTAAACAATCAAGTACACTTGAGCGAGTCCAAAAAAGGGCATGCAGAATCATTTTGGGTGCTAATTATATTTCGTATGATAATGCAGTTAGTGTATGTAAGCTAGACTCTCTCTCTCTGCCAGGAGGGAACAACACTCGCTTAAGTTCGCGCAATCGCTTGCTAAATCAGAGCGTACCAACATGTTGCTCCTCCAAGCAGATTTGCTGAAAGCCCCATTCCCTACTACATTAATCTGTTGAATAAGCAGTAGTAGCTTGTGTGCTGGTGGCTTCCCATTGTGCCCTTTTGCATCTCTCTGCTATTTTTCCATGCCAAGTTGCCTTTTTTTTCTTTTTTTTTCTTTATAATTATGTTGTGTAATTGATTTCTTTCATAATATTTGTTTATTGTCTCTTGTATAATGCAATTCGGCCGTTTGGCCGCGATGTTGTGCAGGTTAATAAAATAATATCATATCATATCATATCATATCATATCATATCATATCATATCATATCATATCATATCACATAACTGTAAAAGTGTAATACGTTTAGAGCGTGCTACATACACTAAGCCTTGCTTTTGAAACTTCGAGCCAAATTGGATTTTAATTGTTTAGTAGTTCTTTTACATTTACAAATTAGAACACTTAGTAAAATATCCATTAAATTTCACCCAGCATTGGGCAAAAAAAATGGTTTATTAATTTTTAAAAATTAGTCTTTATTACTTTTATATACTTTAGACAAACAATTTAGCAGTTATGAGGCCCAAAATTTTCCATAATTCCAGGCTTAAGAAAATTTACCCTTTGTTGGTTAACGGGGAGGTAAGTCATTGTGCCTCAAACGCAGAATTCTGTCATTATTCTTTGCTTAGACTGGGTAAACCCAATGCCTCCGTGGCGACGCCACTGACCTTTCTTTAAGCCCAGCTTTGAGAATATCGGCCTTTTAACATCACTTACCACAGGTTGCACCCAACCTTTGTAGTGGAACCGGTTGGATACTTCTGTCTATTGTGAAGACAAGGACACTCCTCCACAGTTATGCAAACACCCTCTTCCTCAACTGTTCCTTCCGGACACTGACACCCCTGGACACATTCATCTGGGCAATGTATCGCATCAGTTGGATAACTGAGACAAGTAGCAGGGCAGAGGCTACTACATTCTGTGTATTCCATTATGTCTGGACATTGCTTAGCTGAAAAAATCAATTAATCAATCAATCGGTCAATTAACTAAGCAGCTCAGTTCAGGTTTATTTACACATTATCACATCTTCACATGAATACAATTTATAATGATATGAATGATTGCATATATGGAATTGGTAGTATCAATCAATCAATCAATCAATCAATCAATCAATCAATCAATCAATCAATCAATCAATCAATCAATCAATCAATCAATCAATCAATCAATCAATCAATCAACCATAAAGTTGCTATTTACCATAAAGGTATCCATTAATTGGAACCGATAAAAAGGCTGACATTATGATTTTTCTTGTGCATATATCTATTGCATTAACGTGAAGCTGCCCAGTCGAGTTAAAACCACGGACGGGGGCTTAGAAGTGGGTCCCAAATATGTTATAGTAAGCTCGCACGAAACTTTGATTTTAACGGCAATTTTGGCCAATATTTAGAATGACTTTAGTCACAAGCCCGACTACTCTATAATTTTGTTACGTACAAAAATGACTGAACATATTTGGGAAACCACTTTTCAGAATTGACAGCCCCTTACAAATGCAAAATACAAAATAGGCTTGATAAAGGCGAAATTTGTTTTCTACCTTCGGAACAATTTTGAACACATGTAATGTCCTTTTGTTTGTATTATTAATTTATCATATGACAAATGACAATTTTGCGTTTGATGTTAAGTAACAAACATGATATTAAAATTCTTTGGCAGGTGGACAATGGTATTCAACACCAAAAGTGCCAATAATTAGGTAAAATTCTTCGATATGCATCCTATACTTACGACAAAGGCTATCACTTCTCCAATCAAGGACAACGTTCTTTGAAGCACACTCCCTGGCATAAGCTTCAAATGACAAGCATAGCGCCTCCATGTACTCGTCAACACTAGACCCTCCAAACATACACAAGTCGTACTTGCATTCGTCGATATATTTGGCTGGAAAAATCTGCAAAAAATAGACACACCCATCAATACACACGATATTATGTAGGCATTAAGAATTTCATTATTTTCTTTTATGATAGGTTCCAATGAATAAATATGTGTCACACATCAACAAATGTTTGCAGCCTATGAATACATTTTGTACTGAACCGTTTCTGAAGTTTATATTTATTAGGTGTTTTAGCTTACATGTCTGTCTTGTTTTGCTATAAATTCTGTTTCAGATGTACGTTAAATAATGTTTTGTTGTTTGTTAATATACAGTTTGCAATCTACACGCAGTTCTTACTTTTCTGTTTTCTATTTTAGTTATTAAAATAGTAATAATAATAACAATAGTGATAATACTAACAACTACTATAAATTGTAGTAAAATATTCAACATAATTTTTCCCGCCAAATTTATTTGGGTTTACTAAATACTCACAGTGTTATGGCATGCTTGGAAATCCGCAGCATCCTGGATAACTTGACATAGGGCTTCAGCATCAGCTGCACGACTTGAATACTCTTGACATGGATATTCCTCATTTACAGCAGAGCAAAACTAGAAAGTTAGGCAATATTTATTTTTTCAATGAAAAACAACACCTTACTATATACAATAATGTAAAATAAGAAAATGTAAAATTGTGTCCCGCTAATCTAAGCCAATAGTGCCCTCTATAGTTATAAAGAGGTTTAAAATGTAACATACTTTCTTTGCAAAATATCTTGCCCGTATTAAAGACAGCTTAAATCTAAAACCATACCTCCCTGGTCCAGCAGCTTCCCAAGACATCGCAAACTGTGAGGCATATGTAGCTTGGGCACCATCTCTCATCTGCAGGTCATCTTAATAATATAAATAAAATAAAGAAATAACATTTTGGATAATACAGTTACCGCCTAAGACTAGCCAATTTAAGACTAGCCTTTTAATAAAATATTAATCTTAAGTGAAAAACATTGATTTTTTGAACAAATCTGTAAAAATCATTATTAAAATAAAATTGCGACCCTGATTTTTCAGGATTTAGGGTCGGTCGATTGAGGGCAAGACAACAATTTTGTTGGGGCTTATTGCCATCGATTTAGCTGAAAAGGCAGCGGAATATGAGTATAAGAATATTAAGGGTACTACACCCTCGATAAATTTGTGTCTATTTTTGCATTTTCTCAAAAACTAATCACACACTGGTAACAAAAGTTATGTATATTATTGGGGCAAGGAATTCAATTACTACACTGGAATTTCAGTGACCCAAGGCAAGCGGTTTGTTATTTATGATACGAAATAAGGTACCGCTAGGATGTACCTCATTTCCTATCATATATACAGAACCGCTTGTCTTGAGTCGCTGAAATTTCAGTGTAGTAATTGGATCCCTTGCCCCAATAATATACATAACTTTTGTTACCAATGCGTTATTATTTTTTGAGAAAAAATGCAAAAATAGTCACAAATTTACCACAGGGGTTTAGTACACCCTTTGCCTTGGTAATGACAGAAATCTTAACTATATATGACAGAATGATTCATTGATGATTGGAATTCGACATGCTGATTAACTTCGAGTCCTTGATCATGAACATACGCACAAATATATGTAATGACTTAAGGGAACTGGAATGAGCGTTATGAGCGTTTCGACAGTATTTTTTGTGGGACATAAGAGCACATCAGACCTATCGAATTGCATTCTGAATACAAAGAATGTCTTTCTGATATCAAATAATTTTAATTTTAATTAAAATTTGATATTTTTCACATTTTTGAGATATAACAGTCCTCGAAGTAAATTTTATAAATTTAATGATATAGTCTTAAAGTGTATGTAGCTGGGAGGAAAAGCCGACGATCAATTGAAAATTTTGACCTTTCATATTGAAGATATGGATTTTTTCCCAAAAGACCTTCTTTATTTTGGTGTTTTGGGAAAAAAATCCATATCTTCAATACGAAAGGTCAAAATTGTCAATTGATTGTCGGCTTTTCATCCCACCTACATACACTTTAAATATAAATCATCAGATTTATAAAATTTACTTCGAGTACTGATAAATATCAAAAATATAAATTTTTAATGATTTGCCATAAAATGTGTATTACATTGCAAATTTCATAAAATGAAAATTATTTGATATCAGAAGGACATTCTTCGTATTCAGAATGCAATTCAATCTGTCTGATATGTCCTAATGTCCCACAATAAATACTGTCCAAACGTTCATACCCCTTCCCTTAAGCTATATATGTAATTCATAATTGTTGCGTCACTGGTCGAATCTTTAATTACATACATGCATAAACACACAAGGTATTAAAAACACTATTCACCCTTAAAATACATAGGGTATTATAGCATTAATACCGCAAAAATCTTAAACACCCAAAAAAACCCACACAATCCAATTAAACAAACAAGTTTTAAGATGACCCTTGAAATTGTCAATGTACGAAGCAGTTCTGAATAATTCTGATGTTGATTGGCTAAGAGTTCCGTACTTTTGCAGCTGAGACACCGAAATGGCGAAAACCGATAGCTAACTATCTACATCGGAGTCAGCGAGCGGGAAAATAGAAGTTTAATTGTGCGCGGATGTAAGCAGGAGCCAAGGTATTAAAGGATTTGTACACGGAAACCTTCCGGGTGTTATTATACGCAACGATATACCATTTTAAGCCACATTATTAACTGGAAAGGTGACAAGAAAGGCAATGGCTCGTCTACTAAGCATCTCAATTGTACTACACATTAGTTACTGTTTCTATACTTAGTTGTTTAACTTCTAACCAATCAAAAGGGTTTCACTTGGGCAATCAATCGGACCTTGAGCTACACATGACATTGCACGTTATAAGAGGAAATCATAAAACATAAGCTGAAAGTATAGATGGGTGTTGACCTCAATGTTTATCAACAAAGGCAAGGGACTGGTATATAGATATGCTTCAGCGAACTGCATATAACCACCCTACTGTTCAATAGCCTTGTACTGTGATGTGGCGGGAATTTTAAATTTTGATGCGCGCATACTGCCAGTCAAGGAACAATGGGAATTGTGATGATGCGTGAGCACACTGCCAGGCAATGACGTCACAATTCAAGTTATTTATTGTTATGCAATAAGAAAACATTCAAATGGTATATGTTAAACGCTACAAACTACTCACTGTCTGGGTCATCATCATATGGACCACATATACCAACGACGTTTCCTTTAGATAGTGCCGATAGGACAGACAGGTGAAAGGTCATTTTGCCATCCCACTTGGCCAATACAATGTTACTCTCAAGGAATTTGTAGTCGCCGATTTGCTTGATTGTAATTCCTAAAAAACAAATAAATGATATGATTTTATATTCTTGTGTTGCTGTAGGTAACACAGACGAAGAAATAGGTTGGTGTTGCACGATACTTGTTGATATCATTGCAAATAAGGTAGGATTTGGTTAGAATAAGCACAAAGTGTGCAAACTGAAGCAAAGGTCTTTGGTTTAATCTTGTATGTTTCCTGACATAATCCATTAGGTATAAGAGGTACCTGATTCAGGCTTAAAGGAAGTGTCCGGCAATCACAACATTAGGTCTTATATGTTAGAAAAATAATTATCAAGCACGAATCACATGGTTTTATTTCAATCAAACTCATATTAACCATAAAAACGAATAAAAACAGCCGTCTCTCAACACGCGATATTCAAAATTCCCGCGCCGAAATGTTCTAGAGCAGTGACGTCATGGTTATTTGTGCTCATTTGTCGACAGGCTTCATTGAACTATTGGGACGTCACTGCTCTAGACAATTTCGGCGCGGGAATTTTGAATATCGCGTGTTGAGAGATGGCTGTTTTATTTGTTTTATGGTTAATATGAGTTTGTTTGAAATAAAACCATGTGATTCGTGCTTGATAATTATTTTTCTAACATATAAGACCTAATGTTGTGATTGCCGGACACTTCCTTTAAATATCGAATACCTTATGCATAGTATGCTTAAGTCTTCAACATCTAATGCATACAACAAAGTTAAGGTTGGGGCTTTTGTATACTATTGTGTGATAAATCGTAGTCTAAAGCAGGGCCCGGATGGTCAGGGTTAGAATAAGCCTTACTTAATGCGGGCTCGAGTTGTGTCGGAATCAAGTTATCTTTTTAAGGGATTCGAAGTTTGCTCGGACAAATAAATGATAAAATTGTTATTCTTGGGTTGCAGTAGGTTTAAACACAGACCAAGAAATAGGTTGGTGTTGCACGATACTTGTTGATATCATGGCAAATAAGATAAGATTTGGTTAGAATAAGCACAATGTGTGCAAACTGAAGCCAAGGTCTTTGGTTTAATCTTGTATGTTTCCTGACATAATCCATTAGGTATAAGAGGTACCTGATTCAGGCTTAAATATCGAATACCTTATGCATAGTATGCTTAAGTCTTCAACATCTAATGCATACAACAAAGTTGAGGTTGGGGCTTTTTTACTATTGTGTGATAAATCGTAGTCTAAAGCAGGGCCCGGATGGTCAGGGTTAGAATAAGCCTTACTTAATGCGGGCTCGAGTTGTATCGGTATCAAGTTATCTTTTTAAGGGAGTTTGCTCGGAGTCGGACACGTTTGGACTCAGACTTTGCTCGGACTCAATTATTACTAGACTAAGAAACGGCTTGGGGTCGGGCTCCGATATTAACTGCAGTCGAGCTTCGAGGATTTCCGGCTCGGCTAAAGAAGTGGGATCTCTACTCCGTTGGTGACTACTAAAATATTCCGTACTGCATAAAGCAGAGAACATCAGTATGCATTGAATATAGTGAATGCTAACACAAGAATCAGACGGAAGCGAAGGTTACGATAATACATTTGGTAAAGTACATTCTAAATCGCATGTAGAACACTATGTGACTGATTTAATTAAAACGTTTAGTTAAGATGTACTGTGGAGATGATATGCATGGTATGGCTGTTGCCCTAAGGCTGGTTAAACGCCTTCCGTTATTATACTTCAACAACATAAAGTATTGCAATTACCATCTTGTAAATATGGAAAACTGTCAATGTAGATATCGTTGAAATAAAGATCAGGACCATCAACTGCGATGACGTCAAAACCAAGAACCATTTCAACTCTCTGAAAGAAAAAAAAAAAAGAATTAAAAAATGTATCCAATAATATGACGTTCTGAACGAAGACAAATACTATAATAATGAGCCTAATTGTGGGTAATCGAAAAATGTCACCAAATGCAGAGGGTTGTCTGGATGTCATAAGAAAAAAACAACAAAGAGCATCTGAACAAGTTTTATTTCAGTTCCTTTTTTATCTTATACTTTATCTGTAGAATAATAAATTAAATTTAAGTGATATTATCTTGAACACGAATAATAGAGATAACGGGCTTCACACCTTGTAACACGTATCCAGTGAGGAACAATCTATATTTTTAATTGTTATATCAAAGGTGCCATCAGTAGCAGCAGCCATCGTATAGGTACAACCACCGTTGAAGCTGAAGTCTCTCTCGTCAAATGAACGGAAATGATCTCTACTCCAGGAACTACAGGTGGCATATTGACGCAGACTCAGAAGGTCCACGTCTGGACCCGATGTCACTGTAGAGTTATCTAGATGTGATATGGAAATATGGAAAAAAAAGTATAGAGTATCTGAACAACAAGGTTAACCTGATTTTCAACTTTCCTGTTTTTTTGACTCAACATTATAAAGCAAAGGGTGCTCCAATACGTTTTAGACTTCTCTACTTTCCAAAACTGATTTACTGGCGAATAGCTTGAATTGGTAATTAAACTTTCCCTCATTCATCATTCACACCATCCTGTCAATTAAAGGTATGTATAACACCAACTATTTAGAAAGTTAATAGGGTGTGGTGTGAACCTATTAAGTTTCCATAATAACTAGCTGTCAAAACTAGCCCACCATGACAAATAAGGAAAGTAGAGAATCCTGAAACGTAATGATATAACAGATTCCCGTCTCACTGAAAACCAGTAATATAAATAATACCGTATACAGGGTGTCCCAGAAAGAATTACCGGACAAAGGAATTTGGACGTAAGTCGAGAAATTGCCCGTCTTATTCTGCATCTTATATGTTAATTTTACTGGAATCGGTTGACTGATTGCGAAGAAATGAGCGATTACATAATGCATGCGTCAATTCACTTCATTCCAAGTTTGAAAGAAAGATCGTTCAACACAATGCGCTGATGCGCACTAGTGGTTAGCTGTCAATGGGCTTCATATTTTGTTCTGTGAAATCCTTTTTGTTCTTTTTAAACAATCTGTTTCTTGCAAAACATTTAATTTGGTTTTGTTCAAACTCGATACTTGTAAATATCTTTTTTGGTTAATGTTGATTAAATGTTGCATAAAGTATTATTGCATAATGAATTCCAGCTGGCTTAAAAATTTCTCACACGCACATTAATGTTTTTGGAATATTTCCAAGAAATTGTAATGCAAAGTTTAAATCTTTTAAAAATTCAACATTAATGTTCCATGGTATCAAAAATCACACGTAAAGCTGTAAGCACTTGATCGTTGTCATTCTTGTCTCAAGTTTTCTTTGGAAAGTTAAAATATACCATATTTGCACAACCTACCTAAAGAATTAAAGTTAGAAAACTTCTAATTGCAGAAATCAAAGTATTCTCGGACAAACTGTTATTCATCTTTAGTGAAAGCATGAATAACATAACACCGTCGGATTATAAAATATATAATGTGGACTAAATTTAATGAGATACACAAACTCTAGGAAGCGGTGAGCAAGTATGATAAAAGCGACTGTTGATCAAACTTGGAATGAACTGCATTAATGCGCGCATTATGTAATCATTAATTTCTTCGCAACCAGTCAACCGAATCCAATAAAAAATTTCGTATGTGATGAACAATAAGGCTATGGGCTACATTTTAATTCACTCGGTAATTTATTCTGGGACACCCTGTAGCAAAACATTTGCATTATCCTTAAGTGCAGGTTGTTGGGATAATAAACTTATCAAATACGGTAGTTCACTATAAACATAAATAAGCTATAGCTTTATATAATTCAAAATCAGCGAATCAGTTATGATTAAAGTTGTGTATGACTTACCAAATCCCTGTCTCTTGAACATGAATGGAGAAAGATGGTCTCCTGCAACAGTAGACAAAACAAATTACTATTACTCTGATGAAAGACATTTTGCTCAAAAAGGTGAGCTGTTTTGGGAACAGTGTTCGAGTTTTCAGTTCATCTTAATTTAACTTTATTATACATTGTGTGTTTCTCCAGTCTATGTTTTCTTTAGAAAATTATAAACTTACCAAATAAGGATTCCTCAACGTGAGCACCTATTAATAAGATATAAAAGTGTCATAATGGTATATTGTGTTAGTATGATTTGTGTAGTATATTAGTATATAATACATAAGGAACATGTTCATAGTCTTTGTTAAAATGTGTTATTCATTTACCACGTATTATAAAATTGCATATCGTAGCTCATTACAATGATTTACCCTTAAAGAGGAAGCCCCGTCAGTGCAGTTCTTGAGGTTGATCCAAACCTACCTGGTTATTTAATTAATCAGTTATCTTGAAAGGTTATCTTTGAATTTGACAGGTGCTAATTGATGTTTTAATGTTATTGCATCCATTCGCACCTGTCAAATTCATAGATAACCTTGTGACTGATTAATATGATAACCAGGCAGGTTTGGTTCACCCCAGAAGAACTGCTCTGGTAGGACTTCTTCTTTAAACTCTGGTTAAAAACTGGTGGGTATAATGATGTATCGTATGAATCGAAATCAGATAATGGTAAACAACATTGATCGAAGCACTTATGGGCATTAAACTGTTTTTTATCCTGCCTGATTCGTATAGCGGCAAGAAGATCAAGAGTTGGAATTTGAAACAGTCAAATTATGTTTCACAGAGGTGAATCTTAGATAGCACGTTACACAACAGTAAAAAATGGTCTGATTTCCTCCATTCAAAAATTACATTCAAATATATAAAAGGTTAAGAATTACTCTTAAATCTCAATCACTGTGCCGTGACCGACGTGCTTGAGAACAAAAAGATTTTCAATTGAAAGTACTTATTTTTTCTTCTTCAGTTGCGCCCTACACCAATGCCCAAGGAAGAAGTGTTTCATAATTTTATTTTCAGAGAGGTATTTGCGAATCTTTCAAGTAGACTCTATTTGCATACCCTGTTGGTGTTGACATACATTTCCTTCGTAGCCTGCAGGACATCTACACACATCAGGCTTAACGCATGTGCCATGGTTCTCACATGGAGGCTCACAAATGGCTGAAAACAAGGAAATAATGACGATAATGTGGTACTTGTATTTATCATACTATTGTATTATATTATATTATATTATATTTTATTATATAATATATTATATTATATTATATTATATCATATTATTTAATATAATATAATATAATATAATATAATTTAATATAATATAATATAATATAATATTATATAATATAATATAATATTATATTATATTATATAATATAATATTATATTATATTATATTATATTATATTATATTATATTATATTATATTATAAGATACTCACGTATATCACAATCTG
The DNA here is from genome assembly GCF_039555335.1 of Amphiura filiformis. Lineage (NCBI taxonomy): Eukaryota > Metazoa > Echinodermata > Ophiuroidea > Amphilepidida > Amphiuridae > Amphiura > Amphiura filiformis. Next base: position 44,144,327 of record NC_092636.1, on the reverse strand, counting down.
TTCCTGTATATCCCTGGCAGCAGACCAATGAGTACGGTTTCGTCACCACCCTAAAATGGACGGAACGCAATAATGTTGGTTAATTTCGTACAGCTTAGTGTGAAGAAGTGGAACTGGGGGGGGGGAGAAACTAATGTGCTGATTGAATCAGTTGTGCAAAATATTTAAATGGATTTATTTTGATCTTCAATGAACATACAAGCAACTTTGAAGTTTTAGTACTTTTTATACTATGACCATAAACCCAGCAAACACAAAAACGTTTTTAAAACGTTTTAAATAAGTTATATTTTGGGTTTTGGTTTAGGTAAAAACGTTTTAATAACATTAAAATGCCGGGTTATATAAATGTCATGAAATCGTTTTAAAACACACTACAACAATATTTTTACAATGTTTTCGAAAATGTTTTCGAAATGTCATTGTAAACTATTTTTGCAAACATTTTTGGCCAAATATTTTGTCAACACTTAAATAACATTATGTTAAAGTATTTGCCCACAGGAAACACAGAAATGTTCTTAAAATGTTTTTTACAAAACGTTGTAATAACATTTAAATGTCGGGTTATATGAAGGTCATGAAAACATTTTAAAAACGTTATTGTAAATATTTTGGGCAAACATTTTCTGCAAAATATTTTTTCAACCCCAAAATAACATTATGTTTAGAATGATTTGTACCATGTTATTAAAACGTTTTTATATCCTTTAAATAACCCGACATTTAAATGTTTTCTGTAAAACATTTGTGTTTGCTGTGCAGTAAATTACCAACAAATGTTATTTAATGTTATGAAAACGTTTTATACCATTAATGAACCCTTTATATAACCCGACATTTAAACGTTTTCTGACAACCTTTTATAACCTTTTGCAAATGATGTCGAAAACGTTTTGTGTTTGCTGGGAAGACACATGGATTTAATTGTGTCATTTCGTCATATTTTTCACATGTAGTCGTATTGAGTTGGGTTATAATGGATGAGTCCATTTAGGGGGCTATCATTTACAAAAAGGCGGCGTCAATAAAATTGCGACACCCCCTATTTCGTCAACAGCTAAAATTGTATTTAAATCAGTCTTTTTGAATAAAATAAACACACTATCTGTGGTCATCTTGTGACTGCCTACATTTTGGTCATTAAAAATTTTATGACCCCCTATTTTTCATTCCAAAAATTTATGACCCCCCCGTATATTTGGGACCCCTTTCGAAGAAAATGATAGCCTCCTTAGTGAATTATATATTTTTTGTTGTGCACAAATGTTAACTGATATGATATGTTGAAGACTGTAAACATGAGTTTTTAGGGATGTTAGTGGATTTTTGGAATTTTTGGGCGCCATCTTGGATTTAAGGACAAATTGTGGTGGTCCCGGGCTTATTTTACTCCTTTCAGCCAAAGTAACATACATGTCAAGTATGGGTTTGGCAGGAAAAAGTAGTAGTTTCTTCCTGTGATGGACCTGCCTATCATAGCTCAAAAATAAAAGATCAAGATGTGGAATTTGTGTATCTAGGGGTCATATTTTGAGTGTTCAACCATATTGGGGTTAAGGAAATGCGTCGCGTTAGATGAGGCTGTTTGAGTGATTGCAGTTACTTACCTGTAAACTGGACACATGGTAATACCATTTTCCTGGAAAACGGGCTTAGAGCTGTCACGTGTCCATGTGGTACTTGAGAAGTACAGGTCAACACAACTGATGACATCTGTCTCGTTGTACTTTGTGGCCGGGCTCTTACAAAAGTGAGATGAATGATGTATACTGAAAATATGTCCATAAATACGAGATAGTTTTGTTTTACTCTCTGAGTGGAATCTAGAGCAGTGACGGCGGAAGTATTAAACTTAATGGGTGGGGACGAACATAATTTATTCTGGCCTTACTGGGAGGAAGACAAAAAGGAAGATGCACAGGGTAACTATTTGTTTTTGTTCTATTAGGATTTTTAGGGGGTGGAAAAAACATTAAGATCAGGAGTGGTCTTTTGATAAAAAAGAAACTTCATTATTTTGGGAGACACAAAGTCACGTGCGTCTTATTCTTAAACTAAAATAAAGAAGCCCAATTATTATGTCTGCAGTACAAATCCCAAAATTTTCATGATTCATGTTTTATGTCATTAAATGAAAGAGCACACATACACTAGCTTCATTTCAATGAGCAATGGCCAGTTTCTTTAAATTGCAAATCGCCTGTTTTGTGATACGGTTGTAAATTCAATGAACTATGACTTTGCTAAAGAACGCTTACAAATTGATATGATAGTTCAACAATCAATTAGCCTCAATGCCATCACTGCGTAGCAGATTGGAGAAAATACATTCATATTAAATAAAAATCTGCATACTTTTTTCCAGGCAAGCTTTAATTAATTATAGCATTATGTTAATAATTAAAAAATACTTCATCGCGTGAGTGCCTGCAAAAAGATGTGACATTTTCGGCGAAATTGTGTTTTTGATGGATCATGAAGATTGGGTAAGATTGCAAATTTATTTAAGAAATATTTAACTATTAATAAGTTATGGAGTAAGTGCAGTTTCTTGCAAATATTCTTTTTATTAACTGGGCGTATAATTAAAATAAAGTTTAAGCTGCTGTATACAATAAGCTGTTGACCTGTTTAAATCTAAAACCAGCTTTTATTTATGGAGAATAAATTCTTACTTACGTTCCCAACACGCCAGTAATAGTCACTAGTAGTAGGCAGAAAGAAAATCCATCCAAAACATGCAAGGTACGCAAGGCCATCCCGCTCTATATTAATCCGAGATTAATGCCTTTAGGCTAGCTTTCAAACCTTTTCTTTAGTAAGATATCCTTTCCTATCTTGATATCAAGTCCACATCTAGGACCACTGTCATGGTTTTTGTCGAATCCAGCCTGGAATGTTTGCCTCAACAACTGATGAAAGACTAACTTGGTTTGAAGCCGCGCTGGTGTTATCATATTTGCGTGGTGAAAACCAATTACGATACCAAATACAATTGGTTTAATATAATAATGTAGCACTTTTTAATTACAATTAAAGTATTGACTTTTGTGCTTTTATGCACTTTTGATTGTACCACATGTTGTATAAATACAAAAGATGAAAAGCTGACTTTGTCAAGCTATGTGTCAGGTTGCGCTATTTGAAATGTCGCTGATTTGTTTTTTAATCACACGAACCAATTTTTCTCATTGTCGAACATACAATGTCAGAAATCATGGTTTTGACTATTTCAAACTTTTCGTGCTGATTTAAATTTATAAAGTGTAATACGGGGTGCTCATAACTCTGATATGTATTAGAAATGATAAAGATGGATTTGAGTAGAGAAACAACGTCTGATTATTTTGGCACCAAACATATCATATTGGTCTCTATGCAGTGAACTAAACATACTGCAGTTACTGTCCGTTTTCCTATACACAATACACAGTGCTCTCACCATTGACGCGCGACCTTTACAAATAGCGTATGTTAGAAGTATAGGCATTTGCCTAGTTAACATCACTGTGTGAAAAATAACCGGCCAATATTTAAAGTATTCTCCAAACTTCTAGCAAATATATTTCTCTAACATGACCTAAAATTACAGCTAGGTTAGATGTTCAGAAATAGTCGCACTTCGGTCAAATATGAGTGAGGGCAAGGCATAGCTAGCCAACTCCCCGTGTTAATAGAATGGAGATTTGACCGAAAATATTGGTAACGGACCGCTCACTTCTGAAGGATGCCACACAAAAACGGTACAAGCTACATTTAAAGTATTCTCTGAAATTCTAGAAAATATAGTTTTGTAACATGTCCTAAATATTTAGTTAATTTAGGTGTTTGGAAGTATTCGCACTTTTGTGTTTTAGGAAGGATATGTAAACGACAGATAACACCAAAAATATGAAGAAATTATTTCCAAACCGTGTTAAGTCAACAATCATTATGTTGCTCATTTTCAAGAATGCTGGTTAACAATAAGCAGAGTATTGTCTCATTTCGTGAACACAGGCCCACATACCATTGTTACCTTGCGTTTCCTTTATAATCGGTTACCCAACTGAAACTATAATATCAGCTCATTGCGATACCGCACAGATAAAACAGAAACATGTGTACAACCAGAGAAGATCTGATTTAATCAGTTGAGCTGTTTTCAACGAGTGTTATCTTGGTTTAATAGCTTTTAATGGGGTTTAAGTCCTGCAAAGGTCGTGGTGAATTCTACTGTAGACATGACTGCATCATGATCGAAATATTTCGGCATGTAATGAACATAATAGGCGTACCCATACGACTTTTGGACACCCTTTAACATGTTCGTTATCATATCGCTTGCTATAATTATGTGATTAAGTGACAACTACGAAAATCACAGTTGAATTCTACAGTGCAAATTTGGAAAATATAGATAATACCTGATCTGAACATGTTGTAGCATTGTGACATCAGTGAGCAATCACAAAGGTTAATGACCGCACATCAGTTGTTTTGTGAAAAATCTTAACATTTTGCTTTTCATTTGGAACAGAGGATATTCCGTTTAAAATTGTAATTTAGTCTATTTCCTTCTTCATCTCTACAAGACTAATAGGTGGGTTTAATTATCTGATCTTTGACACATTTAGAGCATTCCCTCCAGATGATGCAGTTATGTAATTTATTATAAGCCAATGAATGAGGCTGTAGCCAATTCTCAAAGGAACAGTATGGTAAGAAAACAAATGAACAAACTTGATCCAACAATTTCCATATACTATCTAAATATGAAGAGTTTGTTTCCAAAAGGCGCTAAATCCAATAGCTGCCTTGTGTCACATTTTGCTGGTATATTTTAACATTTTAAAGTTTAAATGTCATTTTAATGATTGGGATGGATATTTTTTCAACCTCATTTTGTCCCCTAAAATTCCCCAATGCAAAGTTTTAAAATGGCTGCCATTGGATTTAGCTCATTTTGGAACAAAAAATATAATTTTCTTTTATACTTATTCTTCTAAGGACGTGGGAGGTTAAATGAGATTTGCAATTATTCTTTTGAAGATAACCACACTAGTGGTCCAATGTTAGTAGATTGGCAAGGTTACTGCTACTTTTAGGAATATCTTCAAATGAGTTTTACACAAAGCAGCCTTTGGATTTAGCGCCTTTTGGAAACAAACTCTGCATATGTTGATATCTACAATTGCTATCAAATGTCAGTTTCCATATTTTGAGGTCACTTTGTACACAATCTGAGCATTTTTTATTTTTTTTATACATCTGTGGAGCCAAATATTTTACATTTATGCCCGACCTAGTCTCTCTACTAAAGTATTAAGCAGTGATAGCGCCATCTGTTATTTCTTGATCACTGTGGCCATTTTGGTTGCATGCAAATGATCTTTTAGGGATACTTGATTTTGTCTACTTGATTATACGAATACTCTCTATAATCAGCTACACCACATTTCGCCACACTGCATTTTAGAAACGCTTGCTGTTAGAATAAGAAAATTTTTAATGCTAATTTATTGCACATTCTAGGGAAGCGTGGTTACCGTTTTGAAATAACCGAGTGAGAGGGTTTTCAAGAAAATATTTTTCCTGTCAAAACTGAAGCATCCTCTGTATAAAAGAAAATATGAATATTAACTGCACATCATATATAACGATTCGTGATACCCAATTGTGGCACATTTGATGTCGTTTATGAGGCAGAGAATTTTATTTCAATTTTATATACGCCAAAATATTTTTTAATTGAGCGAGAATGGCGATAGAAAAAACCTTGAAAATTCCATGTAAAAATGACATTAGACCCTACCAATGATTACTGTTTCGTGTTTATGGTAATCTAATATTTTATTTCCTGAAATAAAATTAGGGGTCTAATGTGGATTTATTGTATAAATGATGAAAACATCGACGTGAAGCTACAAGAAAAATGGTAGGCCACGCCACACCGACATACTTTTGGTATACGGCGAGCACGTGCGAGTCAAAATCGATATAATGTATGAAAAAACCATTGTGCGTAGGCTCATTTATTGTATATAGAACACGCAGTTATCAACAATTGAGCGCTATTAATACACATTAATGTTTTTAAACAAATAAAATTCCAAAATATGGTACGTTTTCTGTCTTTGCTTGTCACGTGGTATGTTGAAGTAATGAAGTTGCGATTATATGTTTAAATTTTCATTATGATGCAATCAAGCCCTTACGGCCGAGAGGTCTAAGGCGCTGGTGTTATGTCAATATTGTATAGAACTGCTCAGTGCAGCGTGGGTTCGAACCCCGCCGGCGCCTCTGCCAAAATAAATTTAATTTTTAATTTTTTTTATATTTCATATTATGTTAGGGAAATGTGGCTGGGAGAATGTATGTATGGCGAAGAGTGGTGTGATAATCAGCCATCTGATATATTGATCAACAATAGCTGCATTACGTGATATCAACACTTTTCAAGCTCTTTCAGAAGGCCGCTACATAACTACCATTCCTTTGATAAAATACAAATAAACACAATAAAATAATGCATCAAAAATGAAAATTATGGGACATCTTAACTTTTATATGTAGTAATTGGACCATACTTCTTTCTAGAAGTTAGTGCGTTACCAATATCATGTTTTACACTGTGTAAATACTCTTAACTGGATTTGTTAGTAATATTCGCAGTATGCAATTTAATTAGAAACTACTCCTTGCATCAGTTAATTCACACACATTAAAGTACGATAATTAATTCTAATCAAATTGTGATTTTTATTGGCTATGAGCAGATTTCGTTTTGTTCTCTTCCCATGTGTAATGCAATGCAAGATAATGTAGGACGATATATGACCCTCAGCAACGCAGTCATCACTTAATTGTGTCTACCCTACAGCTGGCGACGTCTTCGGGCGACTAATAGAAAACAAATCACGGAACAATTCAAATGAGGATATGTATCAACGTTAACACATTACAGATTGATTGTGTTTCACCAGATGCCAGTAAAACGGTGCTTAGTTACTATCTTAAGGTGGTAAGCTTTGAGTTTGTTGATGACAAACTGCTCACTTTAGGGCAAACCTAATCAGTTAACTAGATTTATATATACCATAATTTCATATAATATGCAAATACCTTTAATTAAAAGTGACAAGGTGCAGTTAATAGTTTCAATTTAATACAGTTAATGACATGTGTCGGTTAGGATGCAGATTTGCAGGTAGTAGTAAGGGATCGAGGCAGACTACATTCAGTAATATTTTTAGGAAAAGTAGGGAAAGAAGGAAAGAATGAAACATTACCAGTGTACTTCGGTTATATTTATATATAAATGCGCTTTTATAAATACGCACGTGACCCATGGGCACGACATACCAAGACCAGCAAGCGTGACTAAATCCTCATGCACTGACCACTATACAGAAATGGATAGGAACTCTGTAGATAAATATCATCAAATTTAAGTATTAATTAATACACATTTTGCAATTCCGAATTTGTAATATGTTATCAAAAACAACATTTTGAAAATATATAATATTCAATGACGGAAACGTTTACAATATAATCACAAAGTTGTACAAAATAGACAATTTTGCTGCACAGCAGTCTCATGTTGTTCCGCCTTTGCATTTAAATGTATAGGAAGCCCACTCGCTATGTAGAAGGTCACTTCGAGGCTTCCTGTTATGGCAGCGCGGAGGTGGTCACGTGCGTATTTATAAAAGCGCATTTATAAATATAACCGAAGTACACTGATTACAAAAAAGGACATATCTGATTTTTCATATAACTTATACTATAAGTGCGCATATCGGATATGTACACTTAGTGTGTACAAAAAATGTGGTCACAGACAATGAACATTGACATTCACTGCAGCTCTTTACAGTGCACTTTTGAGTTAAGGTTATTAATTATTTTAAACTGTTGTGATTTGGTAGTTCACAGCATCTTACGAATGGTAGTTAGCTTTGGGAAAAACTGCATTGCTCAATTCATAGCGAGCGAGTAGAAGAATTAAAATATCACAGATATACTTTAATAGGTACTGCGGTTCTTGAGTTACGTTGTAAAGAGGGCTGAAACAACAACACTTTTGTAAAACGTACATAACTCATTAACAACAATAAGTTAAGCAAAGTTAAGCATAAGTTTGCAAAGTATACGATTTGTAGAATGAACTTTTGCAAAACATCAAGGTATTAATTTTCAATGATATATTGATCTAGATAATGAAAATCGATTTTTAGGTTGCTTCGACAAACAATACCTCGTCTACCCTTAAAGTAATATTGAGCTGGCAATATAAACACAACAGAAAAAGAAAGTCCGCACTTATGCACATCAATACCTGATCTTGTTATGACAATTTGATTGACAAGGTTGTGATACCAAACACTCTAAATTAAGAAAGATTGCTACCAGTATATGAAATGTATTTGTAAAAGTTGTAAATTAAATAAGGAGCACGCCGACTTGTAGAGCTCAATTGCAGAGCGCGACCATTGATAAAACCCGAAACAACTGCTAGGTCATATCGATCGCCTCATGCCGTGCCGTATATCCATCAGTAAAGCATTGTAACATTTCGTGCATTTTTAATTAACAATTGAATAAACCGACCACTTGGAATAGTCGATAGAGGCCCATCGTGGGCATGCAAGCTTGACCACGAATTTTGACAATGTGTATTGTTTTGATTTGCAACTTTTGACAATGCATCAAATTTCATATACTCGTATTTAGAGTGTTTGGTAGCAAATGCGGTATCAAAATGGAGCTAACAAGATTCTGCACAAGTGCGGACTTTCTTTTGGTGTGTTTATATTTTTATCAGTACCACTAAAGGATAATACATAGCTCACTCCAGTGAATATCCAGTTAAATAAATGTCTACAAACAATTTCTTTCTTAGTATCTTCGAAATATTACAGCAGTTCATATTTTGTAATGCAAGTACCTACGAAGTCTGCCCTTAAAATTCACTTAGGTCACCTATAATGGTTCGCGATCGGAGAATTTATTAGGTGGGCGTTCAAGTGATCCTGGGGGAATATGTCTTTTTAATGGTTTGTGGGGAACAAAAATGTTTAAAAAAAAATCTATAATATAAGCCAAGTATGTTTCAAATTTGAAAATCCAATTAAACGAGCAATGCCGGGCAGCCCAAGTCATGTATAATGCAATTATTATTCATTCAATAGCAAGTTATCAATTTTCTCATTTATTCAATGAATGAATTGACACTACAAAAGGCGTTAGCATGTGAAAGTATTTCACACCTATCGCATTGACTGCGGTCCTTAGGGGACGCCAACTGAAGGGTTTAACTCGCAAGATGCACTATACGTACAAGGAATACATATTCAAAGAGTTTTAATACTTGCAGACTGTCAAGATCTTTATCAAGATTGTTGGGGCATAGCAAGAGCATCGGGGACCAGTAGCGTAGCCAGGGGGGGGGGCGGTGGGGCAGAGTGACCCCTGACAAAAAATGAAAGAATAAGTACCCCTCTGACAAAAAATGAAAGAGAAAATCAGGAGGGCAAAGGAAAAGAAAAAGGGCAAGGAGCTCCTTTTCTAGCAAAATTCAGGGACAAAATAGTGTAAAATACACAATTTTCCGCGCGCTGCGCGCGCACATTGTAAAAATAAAGCCCCTTTTAGTCGGATAATGGGCGAATAGTGTAAAATACCATTTTATTTTTGCGCTACGCGCGCACATCATCCCAATAAGGCCTTTTTCGGGAAGCTCAAAGACATACAGTCTCTATGTATTGTATGATGCAACTGCAATTTTTTCGTCTGTGCCCCTGAAATTTTTGTTTCCCCACCAAGAAAGTTGGCTACGCCCCTGCGGGGGACCATGGACAAGCAGCAGTACGGGGCCCTTTTAGCATCTCCATCAGTTGTTTTCTCCATAAAATCGTGAAATGTGACTTAAAGGAGTATTTCGTGATCCTACCATCTCTTTTTGTGACATTGTTCAGTATATATCCACGAAAAATAAACTTGTTCCCAAAATTTCAGTTGATTCCGATTTTGCGTTTGCAAGTTATGCATGATGTGTATTACACTGCTCCATTGACCATTGTGTTGAAATTTCGTTCTGGTGTACCAGAACGTAATTCAAATTTGACGATATTTTTGCAAAACGAATCAATCTGCAAGAAACCTTTGGTAAATAAACATTATGTAGCCAGCAATTTCCAGTGGTATAAAAATCTCAACTTTTCTTTTTCTGAAAAGGCTGTGGATCACGAAATGCCCGTTTAAGTTATATTTGCTCCCCCGTCTATTCATATTCATGCATATGTTCATACTACACAATAAGTACATGACGTCGGGACAGTCATACACACATCAAAGGACTGTGCCGTAGCACGACCAACAGAGTGATACCAGATGAGGCAATATCGGCGTTGGTAGCGCAAATTTTCTTTGCTTTACATTAATTGTTTGGCTCAAAATTAAAAGGGGGGTGTGTTTGACAGTAAAAGCTAACATTTTATTTTTACATTATCATTTTTTAAATATTATTATATAAAATGAAAATAAAGATCAACGAGACAGTGAAACATTCAGCAATACGATGACTGACAGATCGAAGAAACCAAAATGAAGCACTCGTATGAAAGGGTCGAGTATAAACATTTTGTAATGTATAGCTTTGCGCCCTACATATTGAACACATAGCAAAATGGTTGTTTATTTAAAATGTCAGGCTGTTTAGATTACCCACATTTACAGCTATGTTCGGATAGGGAGTATATACAGTAGTGATAACAGTAACACAGAAAGGAAATCTAAAAAAAAAACGTATGTGGCTGACGGGGACGGAAGTATGGATAGAAAAATAGAATGAGTAAAATGCAAATAAAATCGGTAGGTCATTGGTAGATCACCAACGCGGTCATCTTTGGAGTCTAATTTCACCCTTCTTAAGATGAACACTCCTGGTGTAGTTCTCTCTTGGAAGATGACAAAATTGGAAAAATCACTTTGTTGCAGTGTAACTAACAAACAAAATCAGCTTGTACTAAAGGCTATGAATAACAGGGCCTAAGTTACACTAGCAAGTGCCACACCGTAGCAACGGTCCACTCGGGGTGAGGTAAGGCAGCAGGCAGGACTAGTGTATACCCAGCAAACACAAAACGTTTTCGACATCATTCGCAAAAGGTTATAAAAGGTTGTCAGAAAACGTTTAAATGTCGGGTTATATAAAGGGTATATTAAAAGTATAAAACGTTTTTATAACCTTAAACAACATTTTTTGATAATCTACTGCTCAGCAAACAAAAATGTTTTACAGAAAACGTTTAAATATCGGGTTATATAAAGGGTATAAAAACGTTTTAAGTACATTCCAAAAACATTCTTGAAAACTTGATACAAAACATTCTAAACAGAATATTATTTTGGGGTTGAAAAAATATTTTGCGAAAAATGTTTGCCCAAAATATTGTCAATAACGTTTTAAAAACGTTTTCATGACTTTTATATAACCCGACATTTAAATGTTATTAAAATGTTTTGAAGAAAACATTTTAAGAACATTTCCGTGTTTGCTGGGTTCAAACATTTTAACATAATGTTATTTAAGTATTGACACAATATTTGGCAAAAATGTTTGTAAAAAAAGTTTACAATAACATTTTTTGAAAACATTTAAAAATATTGTTGTAGTGTGTTTTCATACAAAACGTTTTAAAACGTTATCACGACCTTTATATAACCCGACATTTTAATGTTATTAAAACGTTTTTACCTAAACCAAAAGCCAAAATATAACTTATTCAAAACGTTTTTAAAACGTTTTTGTGTTTGCTGGGGCTATGAAAAGTGTCGTTGAGGAATAGTCGTTGGTAAAACATCAACATTTTCACCATCGAAGCCTATTTTCACAGTATAGTGTGCACCGGGATCTCTAGGACCAGACTTTGGCGGGTTAACCGGTTTATGAGCTCAACCTTCCCCGTTCCCCCAGTGCATATCGATGGTGTTGGTATAAACTCTATCTGTCGGAATGCCTTTGTATTTCTGCATAGCCAGATGGAGTAACTGGCTCTCAGAGCTGTTTTGGAGGCAGTGTCTATGATTGTTTTTCCCCTTTGGGACTCCTTTGTTGACTACTGGGAAGTAAAACACGGTCCATCCTCTGTTTTCACATTCGGCTACCAGGTCTTCATATGTACACTTGTTTCTTGGCTAGGTTCTCCTCCGATGGTACTGTCAATTCGATGATGATTGGTGGCTGAATAGATCGTAATATCAGGCCGCTTGGCAGTTTTTGCTATTTCTGGAGGGAACACTATTGGCTTGTTCTCCTCATCCATCAGGAAGGTCCTGTCTCTAGCCTTCTTCAGGATGTTGTTTACTTCGGCCAATGGGACAAGTGAACTCCTGCATTGGTTATTATGATCTTCTCTCGCCATCTCTCTCCCTTTCCTTGGTTCGCTTACCTTCAAGCGTCAGACACGTAAAAGTATCTGACGGATATTAATATGTAACATTATTGTCAATCAGTCGGTATTTGTGCCTTATATAATCATCAACCACGAATCAGGTGGTTTTATTTAAAACAAACTCATATTGACCATAAAACAAATAAAACAGCCGTCTCTCACCACGCGATATTTAAATGTCCCCGGCACCGAAAGTGCATGTGGCAATGACGTCCCAGTGACACAATGAAGGCTGACGACAATTGAGGACAAATAACCATGACGTCATTGCCGGCGCGGGAATTTTGAGAGCCGGCTGTTTTTTTCCTCCTTTTTATGGTCAATATGAGTTTGTTTTAAACAAAACCACGTGATTCGTGTTTGATACTTGTTTTCCACAATATAAGGCATAATGTTGTGATTGCCGGAGTGTTCCTTTAAATCAACTTTTTGTTTATAGCAGTCCTGATCAGTTTTGCTCTGAAGCTTGGAAGCAATGGCAAATCCTCGAGTGTTACCCCAGCAAACACAAAAATGTTTTTAAAACGTTTTAAACATGTCATATTTTGGGTTTTGGTTTAGATTAAAACATTTTAATAAAATGTCGGGTTATGTAAAGGTCACGGAAATATTTTTTGCCAAATATTTTGTTAACACTTAAATAATAACACCTCAAAAGAAATAAGTCCCCCTCTGAACATGTCGTCATAACATCGTAAGGTTTCGTTTTGTACCAACAAAACTAACTTTGAAATAATTCTATGACTGTTTACTAAGTGCTGTGTGAAAATGAGAGATTTCCATGACTTCAGGGCTGAATGAGCCTAAATTGAAGACAAAAGTGCCCTTTCCAAAAGTCACAAAGTAGGCCTATGTGTTAACTGCAAGGCGTATTGGGACAAGGAATGGAACTGACCATCTTACAACTCACTGTGCTTAACTCTGCACCAAGGGGATTTGCATGGCTGAATGATCAAGAATCGATACACATTACAGTAAATGTTCACTTGGTGAGGATTTTAAACTGCACTCAAACACATGGGGTTTTCCATTAGTAACAAGCCATGAATCAACTTTTGTGACAAGCATAGGCCTACTTTGTGACTTTTGAAAAGGGCAGTTTTTGCCTTCAATTTAGGCTCATTCAGCCCTGAAGTCATGGAAATCTCTCATTTTTACACAGCACTTAGTAAACAGTCATAGAATTATTTCAAAGTTAGTTTTGTTGGTACAAAATGAAACCTTACGATGTTATGACGACATGTTCAGAGGGGGACTTATTTCTTTTGAGGTGTTAGCATATTTGCATTAGGTTATCAGCAAATGTTTTTAAATGTTATGAAAACGTTTCATATTCTTTATATGTCCGTTATATAACCCGATATTTAAACGTTTTTGGCAACCTTTTCTAACCTTTTGAGAATGATGTTGAAAACGGCTTGTGTTTGCTGGGACGGTATGCTCTCAGGAAAAAACGATCAATATTGGAAAGAAGGAAATGCTTTGTCTAACAATGTGTCATCCTGATCCTTAATACACAAGCTTCACAAATGTCTGAGAACCATATCCAATAGCCACTATCGGAGTCATTCTGGGCCACTTTTTCATAAATATGATTTTTAAACGTATTTGATACCTACAAATTAGAATTAGGTGTATTTATGTACAAATACTGTCTTAATCAATAACCAAACTCGTTTAATAACTTCTTTACAAAACGTTCTGATATCCACAGCTATCACACAAGAAACAGCAACAATTATAATCAAACAAGAAATAAAAAGGGTTTACTGATCAAGCGGTCAGAACCACACGCCCAATCCTGTGGAACTCCCTAAACGAAAATGTCAAAGAAGCTAAATCATTGAAAAACTTTCGAAAAAAATACAAATTGCATCTTTTCTCATCATACATTTAATTCTTGGAGCAAATTTTTAAGTTTTATGTGTCTTGTGTGATAGTCTTTTCATTTTGCTTTTCATTTTTCTGTCTTATAAAAAAAAGGGGGGGGGGTCAATTCTGGCCTTATTGGCCTTTCGATCATTCCCTCCATAATCGTTTCGTTTAATCTTTCTTTGTAATAATTTATCCAATAAGTATTTGTCTGTTTGTTTGATTATGGAAAATAAAATTGAAGAAGTTGAAAAAAAAATTGCATGGAACATAAGATGGTGTGGCATGTTGAAGGATCCAGTAAGAGAATAGTGCGTTGATTTTCCCGATATATGTCTCGTATAAACATCCCAAGTGAAATATAATTCAAATCAGTAAATGCAATAAGTCAACATGGTAAAACTCTTTGTATCAAAGTATCAACACAAGCAAATATCGTATGCAGCTCGTGCGAGCTTGTTCATTGTTATTTTAACAAGCGGGTGGAATTTGAGCCATCCTGCCGGTAAAGGATGATTGAATACGAAGTAATTCCATGACAGTACGGACAAGTACGGAAAAATAAATAATTCTGGTGCTTGTTTGTGCTATATATTTCCTTGTCTTTTACAGTTTTGCAGGTTAGTTCGCCGCCATTTTGGGTGCATGCTTGAATTCAAAGCTAGAGTTGTTTAAGGCTATTTTTTCCATAGTGAATTCAGCTCGATATATCCACGTTATGAATATAAACAGAGCACAAAAAGAAAGTCCTTACTCAAATGACCCGTGACTATGTAATGACTCGAAACGATCGCTAGGTAGGCTAATATCGAACGCACCTGATGTGGCTGATTCTAAGAAATGTTGAGTTAATCACGCATCCCAAATGAACAATTGAATAAGCCGCGCTCTGTACGGGTACTTAGAATAGTCGAGATGGGCTCATTAAGGGCACTCAAGCTTGACCACGCCTAGACATTTCGAGTGATGGTTTTATTTGCAACTTTTAAAACGTACCAATATTCAAATACTGGTATCAATTTTTGTCAATTTAGAGCTTTTGGTAGCAAATGTGGTGTAAAACATATGGAAATGTTTCTATACAAAAACGATTCTATTATAAAAAAATTATTTAAAAATCGCAGTGATTTATAGTGCACTACTCACAGGCACAATGCCTAGACGTTGATCCCCAAGCCTCAGCACACTTTACAGGTTGTCGCTGACCACTACGGCCCCACATCATTCCATAAACCATTTAACAACAGATCAGGGACTTTGCTGCTTCAAGAGCGCACACCCTAGACATTCCACAAATAACCATCGTTACCAGGATCAGTTCCCCGAGTTTCGTACGGGTTACAACGAGACAATTAGCAGTAAGTTCCTTGTCCAGGGGAATTTCAAGCTAACTCAATTTTCCACGAGAGCATACTATAGGCACCGCCAGGGTTCGAACCCGCAACCTCTCGCACCATAGTCGAACGCCTTAACGATTGAGCTAACTTGACTGCATCATGCGCACAGTTTCCACCTCGATACACATGAGCACACATTGTCGGCCAAGAGCTCTCAAGCAAGCAGTGAATTGTCTCCGCACAGTCTTTGATTACACTACACGGTTGAGTGCATAGCAATGTCAGAGCTGTGGAGCTTCTAGCTGAAAATGGGCCTCTTTGATTGTTTTTTGTCGAAACCTCAAGTGTTCCCTTTATCCAATCAGAATTTTTGTTATATCAAACGAAACCTAACACTTCCTCCTAAAATCACTATTCGTCATTAAGTCAACAGATAACGCAATTCAATGTTATAGCAAGGCGAATGTGGAAAATCTGTTAAAAACTACCTATCCAAGCACATTTTTTGACCAAAATATAGGTTTTAAAAGTCAAAACCTCAAGTGTTCTTTACAATATTCGTCAAATTTTATGTCATTAAATGAAAAAGCACACTTATATTGTCCATATACTAGCGTCACCAGAGTGAGCAATGGCCAATTCTGTTTAAATTGCAAATCTTGTCCAAAAAAGTTACTATTTTCGCCTGTTTCGCCTAAATTCAATGAACGCTTACAAATTTATATGTTGGAGCAAACACGATTCTGCATAGGGCCGTACCAATCAAATTGTTATCACATGATCAGGTTTAGATTTATGACGGATCATTGGAGTTAGGAATTTCTTTTTATGTTGTGTTTATTTGCTGTGAGTGTGCAAATTCTCTCTATATAGATTCAGCAAATATTAATGTGACATGATCCAATAAAAGTGATTTATTTTCCAACTCCAATATGCTAAAATTCCGTGATTATGTAATTGTCTCATATGACAGAGACAATACAACACATCAAAATCAATTGGAAGTGCCAAAACCTCATCATGGTCGACCACGTCTCGTAAGGGTGTTGTTGACTAGACTTGTTTCGTGACTAGCGTAGCCATTCTAGAATCCGCGAGTTCGTAATGGAAAGGTAGACATAGTCAAAACAATTGAAATTTATGTTATGCCTACGTATTGTTTTAAATGAAAATCGTGTCAAAGTAGCCATATGCAGTGCAATGTTCAATGTAGGCTGGCTATACAGAAATCACAAGGACGCTTTAAGTGTTCTAAAAGCCGTAAACATACATACGTTAAAGTAGGTGGGTTAAATAATGTGCACATAAAAACCTACAACAACAGTTTCAATGAATCTTCAGATCTTTGTATTTACAACATTTAGATCATGTCTTGGACATGCATCAATATAATCAATTTAAGGGTATACGATGTATTGTTGGTCGAAGCAGCAAAAAAAAAAAGTAGTTCACAGCATCTTGCGAATGGTAGTGAGCGTTAGCAAAAATTGCTTTGCTCAATTCATAGCGAGCGTGTAGAAGAATTCAAATATCACAGATATACTTTTGTAGGTCCTGTGGTTCTTGAATTATGTTGTAAAGAGGGCTGAAACAACAACACTTTTGTAAAACGTATATAACTCATTAACAACAATACATTAAGCAAGTTTTCAAAGGATATGATTTGTAGAATGAACTTTTACAAAACACCAAAGTGTTATTTTTCAATAATATATTGATTCAGATAATGAAAATCAATTTTGTTGGTTGCTTCGACCAACAATACCTCGTATACCCTTAATACATTTGCCACTTAAGGTTTCTAACACATTCCCTCGTTTCAAACTATAAGTTCTCGTTTGTCTTTTGTTCAGAAACCAAAAATCAGCGGATTAAAAAGAGGGGCAGAACAAGTCTGCAATCAATCATATCATCTACAGCTAAATTTATACTATAAACATAACTAAGCGACAGTGAATGGCTTTTACTCAATAAGGTAGAGCGCTTTTTTGTTGCATTGGGAAAAGCGCCGCTACCTTATTGGTCAAGTACGAACCGCTTTTCGCTCAGTGATCATGGTGATAGAGTAATAAATTCAACTGTAGTTTAAAGAGGACCATATTAGTATATACTAGTTTATTCAGACTATTGTCATGATTGTGATAAGCAAATATTTGATACATCCGGTTGTGTTTATATTGAATGTAGACACTTATATATGGATCGGATATCAATCACAAGGTAACAGAACTGGCGTGGCATGGGTGCTGGAAGTATAAGTGTCATAACAACTTTGGTTTGTTTATTTGTTTGTTTGTTTGTATAAAACATAAACGATGCATGATGATGGAGATGATTTGAGTATTAATGAGTTTATTGTCCCCGGTAAGCACAACCCTTACCTAGGATCCCTTCTCCCCACCTATATAACCTCCTCTTCGCTCTCTCCAGTGTCTCCGTCTCCCCCTCCCCGTACACTCTATTCTCCTCCCCCTACACACTATTCCACTCCACTCTCGAGCGCCTCTCTCCCCACTCCTTCCCTTTCCACTTCCAATGCTCTCTCCCATCTGTTTCTCTTTACCCCACATACTCTTTCTCCCTCCCCTCTCTCTCCACATTTCGTTCGAGTAATAAAAGTCAAGTAGCCTATATTGGAAGTCATATAGCTTTCTATCGATCCTCCTACATATGATAAGCACATGAATAGATGTTGATTGAACAGATTCATCAGGATCGGTATAGTAAACTGGTTAACAAAGTTCTTTGTATCTGATCCAGAATGTTCACTTACTTGTGTAAGTTTCAACAACACCTGTTGTCTTTATCAACACTTGATGGGTAGTGACTGCTATTGGCAACCGACGCTAGAAGTAGTTCCAGCGTTGATCTTGGAGTTGCCAGTCTGTTTTCCTTCAAGGGATTTTCTTGATCCCTGAGTCAGGAACTCATCAAAAATGTGAGAGAGTTGGTACTGTCCTTCATCTCTGTTCATGCTGGAACTACTTCTAGCGTCGATTGCCAATAGCAGTCACTACCCATCAATTGTTGATAAAGACAACAGGTGTTGTTGAAACGTACACAAGTAAGTGAACATTCTGGATCAGATACAAAGAACTTTTTAAACCAATGAATAGATGTTGTTTATATCACTTGAGTGACTATTGTTTTTTAATCTCGAGAGCAAATATTTCGATGGTCTATACTTTTTCACACAGAAATTAACCTAGGCTTATTGGATTTTCTGAACCACGCTTTTAAATGTAGATTGACATATTCGATTTGCTCGTGAATATTGCACTGCGAAATTTAAATATTTTTTATATACTTAGATCAGGTTACTTCAAACCAAGTAATTATGCATTCAAACGATTATGTAACAAACTGAAATGGAAACCAAAACTGCTCGCTACAAGTTTTAAGTTTCTATCAAAGGGTACAAACAAAGATATCGATAATGACGTCAGTGAAGAGCTTAGGCAGGATAATAGTAAACCACGTGACCAAAACTAAAACTAATACTGAAACTCAATATTTGAAACGACCGATTGCCTATTTTATGGGCTCTCATAATCCATATCTATATGGATAGCTGCACTACTTTTGATTTGAAATATTTGATATAAAATATATATGTGACCGTACAGCACGAATGAGCCGTAAATGTCCTCAATTGTATTCTGAGTTACAGTGTAAAATGGGCATGAAGGTCATATTCATAGGTATTTCAATTTGGTGCTACGTGTATCTCATTAAATGAGGTACACGTAGCACCAAATTGAGGTACCTATGAATACGACCTTCATGCCCATTTTACACTGTAACTCAGAATACAATTGAGGACATTTACGGCTCATTCGTGCTGTATGGTCACATATATATATTACAAAATGATATGAGTTATTTTATTCTTTGTAACATATGAAACAAGGAAGCATACTATTATAATTATTCTCATTTAAAAACGCTTAGTTTAATACAATGCAGATTAAAGATTAATTTGCTACATCCAAATAGTTTACCCCAGAGAGGAGCAATTGACACGTTTTGCTGGTTAATTATAATATAACATAATACATTCACCAGGCATGGTGCGTTGAAAGACATGAAACTACATTTGTGAATAGACTCTAAGGAAAATGAAATTAAAAAAATGTCACATATTGACACGAAACCTCTCAATAAAAACCCCCTTCTAGTACAAGCATCCTACAGACACTCTACTGATAAACGCATAGGTCTAAATAACACAAATTGGATCGAGTTCAGGCATATGATAACATTTTCGATGATGATTGATGAGATTTAAAATGGAATTAAATAAACTTATAAGACATATTAAGATGGAACGAGGGAGAGAGACGTGTAAAGCTGGAGAGAAATAAGAGATAGATAGAGGGAAACAGAGGGGAAACAGACCAAAAGTAGATATTATATTGTGTTCTTATGACCAGTTCAGATAGTTAGCTGTTGTGAATTGGTCGAATCGTAGTATCATGTGAATAGTAATGACATCTGACAAAAATTGTTGAAGCTATTTTGAAGTGGGCTTGACGAAGAATTCAAATACACCTTTGTAGGTAATGAGTATCGCAACGAAACATCTTCATAAAACGACACATATCTCAAGAACAACAATATTGTTGAAAGTGCATGTTTTCCATGCCGTACCAATTCAAATTATTCAAATTCATTATTCCCCTAATCTAGATAATAAAAATATATTTTTTGGAGTTGACCACCATGACTTTTCTGACACACCTTATGGAAAAACAAGAATGAGAAGCTAGAAGTTCGTATAGTTTGCGAAAGAGGGCTACTGACAAGGTTGGTAAAGGTGCTGTGCCGCGCAGTCTGATTTTTGTTTTAAAATTCAAGAAAATGCATGCGTAACATAAATTTAATAAAGATACCAATCAGTATTCAGTAATCTATATACCAAACTCATAGCGATATGCAGGCACGTACGCAGGATTTGGGGGGGTGCTGATTTTGAAAAAGTGATTTTCTTTTTAAGAGGGGGATTTTGTGAAAAGTGGCTTTCTACCCAAAAGTTTGACTAAGTTCGCAATTTGAAATATTTTGGGACTTTTTTGGGTGAGGGTG
The DNA here is from genome assembly GCF_039555335.1 of Amphiura filiformis. Classification (NCBI taxonomy): domain Eukaryota; kingdom Metazoa; phylum Echinodermata; class Ophiuroidea; order Amphilepidida; family Amphiuridae; genus Amphiura; species Amphiura filiformis. The sequence continues at coordinate 44,123,590 of NC_092636.1, read as the reverse complement.
GTGCGGGCCCCCTGCATACGCGTCTGGCGATATGACCAAAACTTGGACTGTGTTGATAGCGTGAGATTAACGTACAAACAAATTTTAAAAATAAATAATATACGCTCCTTTCTAAATCAAAAACAAGAATACATACCTTTACTTACTTAGATCTCCCATAGAGTAGGCGTGAATTTGTTTTAAATGTCAAATTGTTTGCAATATAGATCAAAACCCCTTTGAAGTGCACAATATTCGATGTAATGATGTCGCAATCCTTGAAGTGCTCTTTGGGCTTGAACGAAGTTAATAAAACCAAACCCTTATAACCGTTTTTGGTCCTAACAATAACACATTTTGATAAATAAGGAACATTTTCTTTTAATATGCATCGACAGCCCGTAATGAAGTGTATACGCCCATGGATTAGCTCTTAGCTATGAAGTTCTCACTTTTATCTTTTGTGGTATACAGGTAAAATTGCTTGAAACCTTACGGCAACAGAGCCAAACTTTTTGTCATTAAAACTGGAGTTGTTTGATATTATGAAAAACATCCGTTTTACGTTCTCTTCATTTTTCTCTTTATTGTACACGTCAACACACAGAACATCAATTGCAATTCTAAATATATGTGGTGTGATCAAGCAAAATCAGTCAGAAGTCGTACATATTCAATTTTCAGTTTCAAACAGCATTTGTAAAGCAACATTTTGCAGAAAGCCCCATTGAATTTTGACAACCAGTTCAAAAGAGGTGAGCAGTTAAAGAGTTTCCAAAACAGCAGAAAACAAAAGGAAATAGTTCCATTGTTTGGCTATATCTCCAAATCAATATTTTGCGACTTCCGATTGATTTTGCTTGATTACATCACATATTGTGGCATTTGGAAGTATCAAGTAAACACTCCCACAGCCACCCACCTACACCCCCCTACATGCAAACACTCTCACTAAATTACAAACGTCCAATATAGTAGCAAATAAACAATGAAACAAATACAATCATAATGGCTATTAATTATTTATTAGGACCTATTAATTTAAAAGTTTGTCTCAAGGCTCCCACGAGCATTAGAACATTCGTGCCCGTTACTCATGCCCGAATTGTCAAAAGCAATTTTAGTTTTCATTTCAATTTTTGTTTACGTTTTGCCACTGAAGGCTGAAAACATGCTAGAAGGTCTTCAGACAAACGATGACACAATTAGTTATTGGTATTCATTATATACAATATATACCACCTGTACAATATCGTTTTAAGCGTCGCCAATGTTATCTAGCCTTAGATTTAGCCTGTAAATATTAACAAGCTAACGGGGTTATTTGTCGTACGTTTTACCTGTTTTAATAAGTTTATTTAAAGCAATGTAGTCACCGCACTGCACTGATGAACAGAGTAACATGACTAACAATGGTTTACAGAGGAAACATATTCTTTCATTATAGAATAATGAATACTTATTGCATTGAATATAGACGAATCCAACGAGCCAAGTCATGGTCAGGATTTGGTCGGACATCTTTGGGTAGTCGCTAGCACCAACCTGGTGTTTTGAGCGTCCAATTGTGCAAATAAAAGCCGCCTAAACATGCTAAAGGTCCGTTCATACTACCACCGCATTTGCGATGCGTTGCTTTGCGATGCGGTGCGGTGCCGCACTGCATCGTACTGCAAACTACTGCATTGTGATATCGCAATGAAGTTAAATACATTTTAACTTGGAAATGCGACGAGTTGTGTTGAGTTGCGGCAAAAAGTAATCGATATATCGGCATCGCAAAGCAACACATCGCAAATGCGGTGGTAGTATGAACGGACCTTAACACCTAGAGAAGATGCAGTGACGAGGAGGGTTAATAGAATAATAGCTAATAATATATATGGAGATAATTCCGCAGGTCATCCCGTCGCATATATTCATACATAGTCCTTTTGTTCGCAAGTACATCAATGCATAGATACCGCGTGTAGTTGATCCGATTATTATGTCACTTCAACAGCGAATAGACCATGAGCTGTGTGTTTTGTCGAAGGGAACTATACTGTGTTGTTAATCATTCTTTTGTCTACTTGTGTTTTCGCGGAAGGTGTAAAACGGGTGATGGAATGCAGTTTAAAATTTCCGTCAAGGCCGAATCATTTCACATTTTGGGTGCATTGTAGCCGACGGCTACCCAACTAAAGGCTGCTAGTCAGGTGTAGGAATGCGTGCATTTGGATTCCTCTATAGACGAATCCAACGAGCCAAGTCATGGTCAGGATTTGGTCGGCCATCTTTGGTTTCCCGCTAGCACCAACCTGGTGCTTTGAGCGCCCGATTGTGCAAATTAAAGCCGCCTAACATCTAGAGAAGATGCAAAGACGAGGAGGGCTAATAGAATAATATATACAATAGAGGTAATCCTGTCGCATCTATTCATACATAGTCCTTTTGTTCATTCATTTTTACATCTATGAATAGATGCGAATGGATTACCTGCGGAATTATCTCTATTGTATTATTCTATTAACCCTCCTCGACCTTCTCTAGGTGTAAAGGCCGGCATACACGATGCAATTTTCCAAGCAATTGCCTGTTGCACAGACCTTAGAAAAACATTGCTCCGTGTATTTTGGATTTGCAAGGAATTAATCCCCCAAGCATCAGGCAAATTAATCCCCCGAGCAGCAGGCAAAAAGGTAGATACATGCTCTACTTTCAAGGTTGTTGCATGCAATCTAACCTCCTTCAGCCAATCAGCTGAGTGAACACCAGCTGGTCACTGCATTCATTTGGGAAATGTAGGGACCAACTTGATTCACCAACATTGTAATGTGTGCACATGGTATGCTAGGCCTATGCTGTTGTTACCCCTGGGTTGGTGCTGTCAAATTCTTGCTAGTCAAATAAAACATGGCCAAAGCAACACCTATGGCCCAAAAAGATCAGTTGTATAGATATACACAGGACGGCGATCTTTTGCTGTCTAGACAGCCCAGGTGCCATTTTGATATGATTATGAAAATCATTAACCACTAAATATGTTTTGATTTATATCCCCAAATCTATGAGCACGCTCAAGGAATTGCTATGAGGGCTAAGCACCGCATTGATTGGGACAATGTCCGCGTGCTGGACCGCGAAAGTGACTGGTACCGTAGGGGAGTGCGCGAAGCCATTCACATCAAGAGACGAGACTGCAACCTGAACAGGGACCAGGGCAGGCACATCCTCCCTCTCAGCTACGACAACATCATCAAGTCATGTGACCCGAGAAACACCAGCGGTCACGTGACGACCACGGAATAATCCAGTGGCTCCGAAGGCTTGTGGATGCACGCCGCAGGCTACCACAGCTCTGAAGAATAAAGTCGTGAGACGTAAGTGAAAACTTTCTTATACTATATAACAAAGAACATTATATATAATGGCAAAATAAATTTAATACAAATTATCTCTGCACGTAATTGATGAAGACAACCAAGGGCAAATGTATTTAGGTGAGGTTGGATTTCTAACCTTGATGCGCTTGCCTGAGAGTGTTTCTTAATGACAAAATAAGTGTCACTATTTAAGAAATAAAGGGTAATGCATGATCCTTTACACGAAAATAATGTGTCCGAGGCAGGAAAAACGTAAATAATGGGTGAGGCGCAGCCGAACCCATTATTTAAACGTTTTTACTGCCGAGGACACATTATTTGCGTGTAAAGGATAATGCTGTACCCTTTATTTCTATTCTATTACCACAAAATAGTGTGATTTAAAGAGAAAATATCACATTTTTTGCCCAAATATTTCAAGTTGTTTACCTCAAGGTGGAGCGCATACGCGTAGCCAAAGCGTATGCACATTCCAATAACACAACCTAACATTCCATTCTCCCCTATAAGCAGGTATGCACATAACACACCCCTGACATTCCATTCTCCCCTACATAAGCAGGTGTGCTGTGCGCTCTGCTGTGCGCTGTGATGATAGAAGAACATAAAGTTCGTTGCCCTTGACACTTTATCGCTAATTAATGGTCTGTCACGTGACGCGTTTCAACAAATCACAGTGCGCGATTTTGAATAATGGGTCGTGGGGGTAATAGAATGAAATATAATAGGTGCTTTCATTTTAAAGGACCTCTACTCATCACACTTGGATGTTAATACACTACATACAGTGTGTCCTCTCAAAAAAAACCAGAATCCACATTGCGCTCTCTTTTTTTCCTATTTTTAAAAAGTTCATCAAATGTATTTTGGTATTATAGAGAAATCATAATTCGTTAGCTTTAAAAAACCAAAACAATTATTTCAATCAGCTCACAACGTTTCAAGATATGGTCTTTTAAAGAAATTTACCCGTTTTTCAGTCTGTCCACGGAGAAGGTTTGGCTGCTATAAAGAAAGAAAAGGAGTAAACGTACCATGCATGAATATCAATCATTCCTCAATGATAGTTTGATAAAAACAACAACTTTATTTAGGAAAATACTTTACCGATGGGCTTATGGGCTATGAATTTTGTTTTAAATTAATGACATTTAAAAGTGTCATTAATTTGTGGACAAAAGGATGTCGGGTGGGACTTCCTTTTGGTATGTTTGCAATTACTTTGTCTTGGTTATTTATGCCTTTTTGTTTTATTATGTTTCTTATTACTTTGTAGTTTCTTGCTTTATTTTTGTTCACAACAGAAATCATTTCTCTTTTGGGGATAAAAGGTAGCACAGGTTTGTCTTTGGTTCTTCTGAAATGGGTTTACTTTGCTGCTCTGCCCTCTACTTGGTTGCCTCCTTGACCAAATACAGGTTCATGATGCAGTCATGTCTACAGTAGAATTCATCTCGACCTTTGCAGGACTTAACCCCATTAAAAGCTATTAAACCAAGATAACACTCATTGAAACAGCTCAACTGATTAAATCGGATCTTCTCTGGTTGTGCACAAGTGACTGTTTTCATGTGCGATATCGCAATAAAGCTGGTATTCATAGCTTCAGTTGGGTAACCGATTATAAAGGAAACGAAAGGAAACAATGTTATGTGTGGCTTTGTTCACGAAATCAGACAATGGCGTGCTTTTTGTAAACCAGCATTCTTGAAAATGAGCAACATAATGATTTTTGACTTAACACGGTTTGGAAATAATTTCTTCATATTTTTGGTGTTATCTGTCGTTTACATGTCCTTCCTAAAACACAAAAGTACGACCCTCTCCAAACACCTAAATTAGCTAAAAATTTAGGACATGTTACAAAACTATATTGTCTAGAATTTTAGAAGAGTACTTTTAATATTGGCCGGTTATTTTCACACAGCGACGTTAACTAGGCAATGTACTATTACCTATAACATTAACTAAAACACCAAAGTACGAATATTTCCAAACATCTAAATTAGCTAAAAATTTAGGACATGTTAAAAACCAATATTTTCTAGAACTTTAGAAGAGTACTTTTAATATTGGCCGGTTATTTTTCACACAGCGACGTTAACTAGTCATATCCCCATACTGTTAACGTAGGGCTATTTGTAAAGGTCACGCGTCAATGGGAAAGAGCACTGTGTATTGTGTATAGGAAAACGGACAGTAACTGCAGTATGTTTAGCCCTTGTCCTCATTGCATCAATTGTGCTGCGTATCATCCTTGTGGGAACCAACTGCCAGATCGCATCAAACTTGCTGGATCTTTGAATATATTCAAAAAAACTCTTGAAACATAAAAAAAAGTGGGTAATGGTGAATCCAACGGACGAGGACACAAAACACATCAAGGATCAATAAATGATACAAGAGGATACCTTGAATAATAACCACAGGAAAGAAAAAACATGTATTGCAAGGTACACTAACTATTATGTGGGGAAACAGTAAAATGCAGACTACTTTATGCAGGGGACAAAACATTGAAACGTTTGGCAGAAGAAGTAGGCAAAGTTCGATCCAAAATTACCAGTTCAAGGCCCACAGAAGTAAGTGCTGAACCTGCAAAACAACAAGGATCAATGGTAATACAAAACTGCACTAGAACAAGTGATGAAAATCACTGTGCATATAAACAGACACGCTAAACCAAACATCCAGAGTAGGCACAAAACAGGCAAAGTTCGATGGCCAAAATTGCCAATTCAGAGCCCACAAAAGTGTCAGGAAAACAGTACACTGGAAGTGATGAAAATCACTGTGTACATAGCAGTCAAACATTAAACAGACAAAACCCGACGTTTCGAGCAGATAAACTGCTCTTCTTCAGAGACAGACAACAAAATATAAGCAAACAACAAGAACTACATTTGTAGTTTTGAAACAAATTCAAGTCAAAAATTGAAGTTCAAGTTCAAATTGAAATAAGTAGTTCAAACAAAGACAGCAAACTCAGAGCAAAATAAGTTTTGTGTTTCTCTCATTTGAAACAAATTCACTACAAAGTTAGATTTCAACAATATGTAAATAAACCCACAACAGGACAAAAAGAATTGTCCTAATTGACAGGCCATCGAATGTCAAGTTTTGTCGCAATCAATAGATGTTTGGTTTAGAGAATGAATAGATAGGATAAGTGGACAAATGTCACTCAAACTTCAATATCCTATGTTGTTTTTGTAATGCATATAAAATAAAGAACAAATAATATTTATAGACCTACACAATACATTTGCTGTATCAAGAAAAGTGAATACTAAGTCAATTTTGCATTTTACTGTTTCCCCACATCAAGTTGGTGTACGATGCTTTTTTCTTTCCTCTTAAAACATCAGCTTTTCACTATTGCTTACAACCAATGACATTTTTGCTTTTAATACCGTAATTATATTGTTGTTGTATTATACTTTTGCTTGTACCACAGGGTATCATTGTATTATCATTGTTTATTCCTTGCTTTTTGTGCCTAGATTATAGCGCCTTAGTGCAATTTCCCCGGGGCAATTTCTTTTTGGTTTTTGGCGCTCTATAAATGTCAGTGATTGATTGATTGCCCCGGATACTTGAGAATGCAATTCGGGGAATGCAGCAATAATAATACGGTTGCAAAGATCTTAGAGGCTAGCTGGTGGTCCTCCCTCATAGATTGTTTGTTCCAAGGGAAGAAAACAAGTGATGTGATGCCTAGTGATCTTGCAGACCACTCCACATCTTTGATGTAGCCAAACCTTATCCGTGGACAGAGTGAAAAACGGGTACATTTCTTAAAAGGGGCATATCTTTAAAAATGTTGAGTCCATTTAGGGTTTTTTTACGTACCAAAATATATTGAAATTCCCTGAGCCTACGGGTGTCTCCCTGTCTTTTTCAGGCTTTACCTTTTTTTTTGTATGTGAAACTTTCATCAAATGTAATGACTTCGGCGATGCAATTTTGCGTCGCCTTCGACCTGACGAACGGACATTGACCCAGGAGGGTTTGTTGACTTGTTGACTTGCTGTATTTGCACAAGGCGCACATTCCTGATTATTTGCGTATTTTCGGACTTTCATAAATGAATCCCAAATTATTCCTTTTGTTAATTAATTGACGCTAATTGCATATAAATTGTCCCATCACTTCTCTTCCTCGTTATTGTGGATGCGTCTGCATTTGTGGTATGCATTATGCAGCGGAAGGTAGACGCATTTCTGCAATGAGGACGGAGAGATGCGGCGACTATGTCGACGCACTTTTGCGTCGCACTTTTACGTCGCCGTTCCCTGATTGGTTGGTGCTGTTGCTGGGTCGACTGGCATGTGAGAGGAGCGTGCCATGAGCGTGCGCGTGGGCCAGTCATCCGATGCACCTTCACTTATGATTTGGAGCTTGTTGAGTTAACACGTACATTTGTTTCTGTGCAAAGACGGCTTGACCATTTGTTTAGAGACATGACTTTCAATATAAGCGGCAGTCTCTGTATGGTTAGGATTCGTGTTTTATTAATAAATCGTGTTATTTTGTGATTGTACTTCCATTGTCGTTTTGCTCCATGTTTTTAGTTCTCTGAGTTATTTATCAGGAAATCACGCATCATCCATATCACACCCTGAGTAAATCATTACAATATTATATATAAAATCAAATTTTCAAAAATAGGTAAAAAATAGGGTGCAACGAGGGTTCTGGTTGTTTGGTTTCTTTTTTTTTGGGGGGGGGGGAGGACACCCTGTATTTTGATATATTTCGCTTTCACAGTCAGTTCGCAGTTTATAGTACATGGCGCATTGTGTTTGGAGATCCAATATCCAAAATCAATATTTCTTACACCTCAAAATAATTATAAAGCAAGAATTTTTAAAATTTGTCCTCTGTGTATGAAGATTTTAACATAATATTGACATATTCAACTTTATAACCCCTGAATTAAGCACACTGGAAGAATATAACAGTTGACCTTTTATTCAAGATGAGAGTTACACTTTGAGATACATTATAACATGACAGCCACTTTATGAGTCTTGGGGCGTTATGACCTTCGACCCATCGTGGGAAGCATAAGGGGCATATTGAAAAAATTGAACTATTCTAGTTTTATCATTTGAGATGTAGGAATCCAACAATGCAGCAAGATAAAATGCTTATTCAAATATCACTATATTTACTTATGTAGGTTTTATATATATATAAAAATAAAACACAATATTATTGCTAAATGCAGGCATTACAAGGGATTTCCTAGCATATAAATATATGTGTATTAAAAATAAAATGAGGCGTAGTAAATAGTATTAAATGGTAATGTACTCCTCAATCCTCAATCCATCAGAAGATTAGACTGTACATTTTAAGGTTTGCGATAAATGGACCAAATAAGGTTTTGCGGACAAAAGACAAGAAACTGTGTAGATAAAAATAACAGCATTATTAAATACATCCTCATAACTGGAATTCCCCAGATATATATTAGCATATATAAATTGTACACAACATAGAGGATGTTTTCTCTCTTGCCTAATTGTAGGTTTTCCCCTTATTGCTACATTCTACAAAGGGTGGACATAACTGTTTGAGTTCTACGCAATCAAATATGTGATGCGATCAAGCAAAATCAGTCGGAACTCGGAAATATTGATTTTGAGATGTAGCCAAACAAAGGTAATATTTCCTTTTGTTTCCTCTTGTTTTGGAAACTCTTTGATTTCTCATATCTTTGGAACTGGTTGTTCAATTTTAATGGGGTTTTCTGCAAAATCCAGCCTTGTAAATGCTTTTCACTATCCTGTAAGAAACAGAAAATGTAATATTTCCGAGTTCCGACTGATTTTGCTTGATCGCATCACATATGATAAGTTCATGCACAGATTCAGACACGGGTAGCGCTCGTTACAAGTCGGGGTAAAAGTACCAACAATTCTGATAAATTTCCAGGTAGTACCTCTCCGATGGCTAAGAGAGTGGATTACGGCGGTTGCATCTGGAGTATCTGTCATGCTCTTCTGGGGTGTTTTGCATGCTTCTTTGTGGTAGGAGGATGCATAGCTATCGTCAGAATGAAACAGTTCGACTATGTGATAGAAGGAAGCGGGAAAGGCAAGTTGGTAGTCTTCATTATCTTAGGCTTGTACATTTTAAGCACGTCTGTACCAACTTGGTTCGCAATTTGTTTAGACAATGATTGGGATGATCGTGGGAAGCGATTATTCCTTGTAGTGCAGAATGTTATCATCACAATTGGTCTATTTCTGGCATTGATTGGTAGCCTTATCGGAAAGATGTCAAGTTGGGATGAAACTATTAACTCTAATATGAACGTGTTGATGCAAATCTACGGAAAAAATGCCTTAAATAACCTACAAATGGATGCCTTGCAAGTTCATCTCCACTGCTGCGGTGCAGATCACTATGAGGACTGGTTCACGACAGATTTTTCTTCAACATGCACATATCCAGGAAAGTGCGTACCAGCTTCCTGCTGCAAAGTTCCCTTTGACGAATGCTCATATGACGACCTTTCCTTAGGTGATGTAACATCATACATCAATAGCGATGGATGCAATAGTCGTGTATTAGAACTCATTGATCATTATGTGCGAGACATGTGGATAATAGGATTTCTTGTAACAGTATTGTACTCGGTTGCTTTGATTTGCGTAGTGTCTGAGTTATGTATAATACCTAGACGTTATCCACGTTTAGTGACTTCTAACCAAAGGCGCCAGGGGCGTAGCAAGCGGGGGGACAGGGTGGACGAAGTCCATGGGCCCCGAGGGTTCAGGGGCCCCAAGCAAGAGAGAAAATGAAATAAGCGCTGATTAAGGAGGCGCTAAAAGGCAGGGCCGAATTTACCTGGGTCAGGCCAAAATTTGGAGGCTCCAAACTCAATGTGGGGAAGGCTATCTCGCCAGTGGTCATAAAGATGACCAATTACCGCCAGATCAACAGACGGCCCGAAGATGCACTTAGGGTAAGCTGCATACCGGAGTCTCTAAAAAAAAAACCAACGCGAGTCTAGTAAAATGGTTGAAGAGTTGAATTTTTATCTAATTATACTCGGATGAATGAAAACCTTCATAAACGTTACATTATCTTTTTTTAACATGATGATACTTATATAACCCAATATAATATTATTCCTCCGCTCATCGTGCTCATGGAAGATGATAAAGAAGGGAAGGCGCAAGCACGCCTTTATTACTATGATATTTTTTATGTATTTATTTTGAATATGGCCACACAATTTTCATACATTTCCCGACAGTAGGGGCCCTTCTTACAAGGGAACATCAAGATCTGGTACTATGGCAAACCGTCCAGCCGATTAAGTGTTTAGTTTTGTGAGAGCTATTCATTGGAATACATGAATACAAAACCCACCCAAGTCCATGGGAAGTGATTTTGAGAGAAGAACATGTGTATCATTTTAATTCCTTAAGTTAGATTTACCTGGTCAATACGATAAGTTTTACGTGCAAATGAGTGGATTAAACTGTATAAAGTATGACGATTAGCATTTCAGGGACTTTGTAGGGTTCATTTTAAATTTTGGACTTGGGTGGTTTTGTGAATCATATACAAAGACAACAACGTTGGAATGAGATTACCACTAGTAAGATAATACAAAATAAAGCACACAGGTATGTATAATGTTGATAAGCATTCTGCCATGTAATATAAACCACACACGTTCCTTAATTAAAGCCATTTTTTTTCAAAAGTCACTCTCCAGCAATGAGTGTGTTACAAGTGGACTTTTATACATACTGGATTTCAATCAATGTGTTACAAGACTCAAATCACGTAATTGGGTGGTTCTTTCATACATGCTATTTCTCACATGCTCAATAGACACAGATGATGAATTTGAGTTGTTCTTTCATACATATGACCGGCCTATGTATAGCAACAATTTCCCATGCTTAACTCAATTTGGCCAACGTATGGACTTGGGTGGGTTTTGTATTCATACATTCATTGGTAGAGCACCAACGAGGGTGAAATAAGGCTCCATTATAATGCCGCTTTGAAGGTGTCTTGGGAAGTATTTCTTGAACTGCATATCTCCTTGTCTTGGGTAGGCATCAATCAATTCTCTGAGGTCTCTGGACTTAGGACCAGATTCTGGTGGGTTAAACCGGTTTTAGGGAGCCGAAACCGTCCAGCTTCCTTCAGAGATGGATTTAATTAAACCATCATCAGAGATTGGGCACTCCATCCTACTTTCAGGCTAGGAACAGCTGGCATGAGTGGCGTAGACCAGCGTGCTATGTCAATGCCCCTATTGTCATTTAAACAACAAAAATCACAGCAACAGGTAATATTATATTGTATTATGTAAATACAAGAATGAGAAGCAGGAAGTAAGTAAATACGACCTGTCTCAAAAAAAAGTGTGCAGGTGAAAAGCGCCCTCTCTGGCAATTAGAAAATACCGTTATGACATGATGCTTACATCAACATCAAGGGCATAGTCTTAGCTCTCAAATGCTTCTCCCTCTTTATCAGTAAAAGTGGCACAATTGTGATTTTACCCTTTCGTTGTTAACTAAACATATCTCGAGATTGGAACAAGCAAATTGAACAGAACAAACGGCGTTGATGAAGTATGTTCTTGAAATGCCCTGAATATGTTTTCTTACCGCATTCCTTAAACAATGAGAGTGTGCAATCAATATCATGTTTTACACTGTGTAAATGCTTTTATTAACTGGATTCGCTAGCAACATTCAGGTTATGTTCGTTAAATTTAATATTAGATCCTATTCATTGCATGATTTAATAAGGTACGATAATTAATTCTAATAAAATGGTGATTTTATAGACAATGACAGAACTGATTCATTTTCCACGTGTTATTATAATAATGTAGGATGCGTAATTACCCTCAGCCACGCAGTCAGTCATTTGAATGTTTATACCTTACAGCTGACGTCTTCAGCCGATTAAAAGCAAATCACGGAACAATTCAAATAAGGATATGTATCAACTTAGGACATAACAAGTTAATTGTGTTTCACCAGATGCCATTCAAACGGTACTCGGTTACTATCTTAAGGTGGTAAGCTTTGAATTTATTGATGACAATCTGCTCACTGATAACAGTTTCAATTTATTAGGATACAGATTTATCAGAAAATTGTAAATGAGGAAAGTAGTTTAAGGAGAACAGAGAGAACAGAAACGAATGAAAATCAATGTAAAATCAGCAGTTTCAAACCAGAGCATTACAAAAAGGACTGACTTGATATTCGTAGTGCGTAATACTGAATAACGGATATGCAAGGACCAGGATACATAGATATTATCACAGGGACCTCGATGAATATTAACAGTTAGCTCTTTACACTGTCCTCCAATGATCATGAATTAAAGTAATAGATATTGTTATCAGAGCGACAAAAGGATAGCGCATAGCTCATTCCAGTGAACATAGAGTTCCCCGAACAGATAAGTATCTCAACATAAACAAAACTTATGTAAACAATATCTAGTATCGCTACCGATATTGAATTTTGAATGTACGAAATCCGCGATTGAACATTCAACTTCGGTTACGTAAATAGTTGTTAGTGATCGGAGCATTTCACGGCGTGGAATTATTTGGTGCGGGCTTAAGGGATCCCAGAGACAGAAATGTGTCTTTTAAATGGTTTATGAGGCGACAAAATGTTGAAACAAGATACTTGGTAGAAGTGTACAAAGTAGGCTATGAATACCCAACGAAGCATATTTATCTCGCTGCAGATTTATCTATTTTTTAAAACATATTTCTTAATACTTAAGCTTGATTTAGGATTCACAATGAACAAATAGTACGTCAGCCATGGTATAAAAATATTTGGCACTAAGGTATGTTTCAAATTTGAAAACCCAGTGAAACGAGCAATGCCCCACTAATGTCGTCATATATAATGGACGACGGGTATTATTATTTATTAAACAGCAAGTTATCAATTTCTTCATCCGATGAATAAATTGGCACTACAAAAGGCGTTAGCATGTGAAAGTATTTCACACCTATTACACTGATTGCATTTCTTAGGCGACATCAACCGAAGGGTTTAATTCGCCAAAGGCAACACCGTAAAAAATCGTTAATAAACATATGTGCCTATTAACGAGTTGTTTGAACAAGAACGAATTTTGACGATAGTTTGTTAAACTTTTCAATTTCTTTCTTTTAATTTATAAATATCCGTGAAAATGAAAAAGATTTACAAACTACCCTAAACATTCGTTCTTGTCCGAGCATCATGTTAATAGGCACATGCTTATTAACAAATGTTTACGGTATATGCACAATTGAAAAACATATTACAAAATGCTACTCGCAGCCTCTCCAAGCTGTTCATCAAGATAAAGTTGTAGTTGCCCCGACGGTTGTCTTTCATATATTGATGGATCTTTTAAACTTGTCATGCCACCTAATTGGTGAAATATTTGTTCTTTAGACTCCCATTTCTAGTTATTGTTTCTGGTTTTCCGGATCACCCGCCTTAAGATCAAATTAAAAGGACTAGTTTGCGTCTGACGTCAGCGCAAAGGTGCGGTATGATTGGTTGGTGTCCTACGCAATACGGCATTTTTGGTTTGGTTGACAGGCAAACTAGTCTTTTTAATCCTGTCTTCAATTATAGTGTAACTGCCCTCTTATTTGATTTAAATCGGCTGTGTCCTGTGGCAAATTATTTTGAAAGACTTGATACTTAAAGAGTAGTAAATTAGGGAAAATATGTGATAAAAAAGATAACAAAAAAGTTTTAAAACTTTCAACGAAACTAAAAGCAAATAAATAAATGTAAATGTAATGTAACGACAGCGAGCGCTTTTTATTGATCAATACAAATGGCTTCGTATTACGTACATTTAATTACAAACATTAAAAATATATTATGACATTTAGGATCACTGATTAATCCATTTTCAACGATAAGCCGTAAAATAATTATACCCACTTAAGTGCTTGATATACAGCTTTGCAGTAGGTTAAGCCAAAATTACGAAATTAAAATAAAACATTCAGCAATCTGCTGAATGACAAATGGAGGAAGCTATTAGGTATTAGTCAACACCGTAACAGCAAGGAGAGAAATAAATTTAAGGCATTGGTAATAATTATAGTATTTACATTCAGCCGCTTTTATCGACAGGTGCATACGATGTCATTTAAGGCATTCCCTAAAGATATATATTTTATTATCGGGATTATAAACGGGTTTTACCCATGGGGAAGTAAAAAAAGTAATTATTTTAAAGAATAGAATTCCTTTAATTCCCAACAATCACGCATACTTTTACTATTGTCGTTACTTTACGCAAAAGGGGATTGTCAATTGATATTATGAATGAAATTATATATTGTATTTATTAATATCTATATTTGAGTTCTCTTGAAATGGTTGATCGATTACCTTCAAGCGGTAAATTGATTAAGTGTCTCGTGGAGGTTAATATGTTACGTTATTGTCAATCAGTCGGTATTTTCTTAACTTAACTTCTTGTTTAGAGCAGTGCTTAGCACTTTATGACTGTCGCATTGCTATAAAACTGGGAAGCAATGACAATGACGAGTTATCGAGGGTTACCTTATGTTCTCAGTTGAATACATACAGGCTGAGTCAAAAAGAAGTAAACTCATGTTTGAGGAGCTGTAACTCGAGATCTGTAAGGCATCTGCTAAAACGAAAAATACCACTGGAAAGAGCGAATTCTACACGTCTACATAAAAACAGGAATTGTTGCAATTGCTTACAGCAAACTCAGGTTATACTCATTTGAATACAACCACCCATTTTTGTAGCTGCACACGGTTTCACTTCCCAGGTAGGGACCTACCTATCATATTGATTGGTAAGGCGCGATAATTCTAATGCAAAAAAAAGTTCTGTGGCAGGTGTGATTTAGATCAATAATTTCTACATGTTAAAAGGGCTCTTTTCAATATGAATTTTACCTACACTACATTCTAATGAAACGGGCGCGGGCCAAATGACAACATGGCACCACAATTTACCGTACGAGAGCGCACGTTTCTGTCGACGAAGTATCATGAAACTAAGAGTCCCACTGAAGCTCAGCGTCTTCTTCGTCTCCAATTTTCTATAGCTAACAGGGTTTCATGTAAGGGAGCAGTATATAAGAATGTGAACAAGCTCAATGTGCATGGGACGCTAATGAACAGACAGCCGGAAGCTTCAGGTAGACCACGAACTGCTAGATCACAAGTGAACATTGCTAGAGTTAGACATGTGTTACAGCAAGAATATCAGCTCAATCCTTTACCCAACATTTCCCAATCAAGCTTCTGCCTGATCGTTCGTGAAGACATGAATTGGTATCCCTACAAACTATAGTACAGTCATGGACTTTGTTGAATATTAATTAAAAGCAAAAGTTTTCTGTTCAACAATAAATCCTGTTAGCACTTTGCTGATTCCTCGAAATTTTTAAAAATGGATGAAAATCAATCAGCCGTGCGCAGCTACAAAAATGGGTGGTTGTATTCAAATGAGTATAACTTTAGTTTGCTGTGAGCAATTGCAACAATTCTTTTTTTTATTAAGGCAGCTGTGTACTCTAGACATTGTTTCTATCTCAAAATTGAGTTTTTTGATATGTTTGTACTTTGTTATGTTTTTTATAAATACAAGGTATGAAAATCCAGATTTGTTAACTCCAACTGCAATATTTTAAGGATTTTATTTCACTATTCCACTCGTGTTTGAAATTGAAAAGGAAAGAAAATCTTTGTTGTACCAGCAGGGTACACGCGCGCAACAACGCATCGCGTTGCGTATCGCGCAATTTGTTAACGCACAAATACGCTACGCATACGCGACGCTTATCTGCATGCGCGGCGCATCTTATGGAAACACCACGGAAGCACAAAAACCTAGTGGTCAAATGGCTCCGTTTTAGCTGATAAAATGTGGGTTTTTTCAAGTTCTTTCCCCCGATTTAAATATCAAGTTATGAATGGATTTCGCTCAAACTTCTCAAGGGGCCGTTGATTTACCCGATGTTTATGTAATGTAAGGTACAAAAATAAGAACTGCCGCATTCTCCTGCGAGATTCGATGAAAGTGCAAAATGTGACCACTTTAAACTTCAACGGCCATATTATTTCAATGTTCATTTTCTCGGTAAATGACGATTTAGGTACACGATAACTCAATAAATACAGGATGTTTAGGTAAGCAAATATGATCATCGTAAAAAACATGATCGACTCAAGAAACGGTTTTCTCATTTTTTCTCGATTTTAGGCATCATTTTGTGCAAATAGGCGTTTGTGAATTTTAAAAGTTCAATTTGATGCCTTATATGGTCAATATCTCAAAAATAAGGCCAATATCAAAAAAAAAAAAAAAAAAAAACGTTTTTGGAATGGAGCCTCAAGATTGAGCTAAAAACAAAATAAAATATTGTGGAAAGAGTGTTTTTTGTTATGATGTACCTAACAAATATTGCCAAAAACTTTTTTGTGATTTTCTTCATAATTGTTGTTTTTACCCCAAATCTGTATTTATATTAAGATTTATTGATGTCTTGCCTTCATAAAAATGTATACTTTTATATGTCTTGCGCGAATAATTACAAAGTTATTGCACTTTTACTACATGCATGTCCGAGAGTACACAACCTCCTTAAGACATGTAGAATTTGGTCTTTTCAGTGGTATTTTTATTTTTCAGCAGATTCTTTGCAGATCTCGAGTTGCAGCCCCTCAAACATGAGTTTACTTCTTTTTGACTCAGCCTGTATAACGATTAATACTGAAAAGAAGGAGACACTTTGACTAACAGGTGTCATCATGATCCCTGATGAATGAAACATATCATGCTGTGGTGTGTTTAAGGAGCTAGTATGATAATGGTTTGTTGATTTTCCAGAGATGTGTCATTTACAGTTTGGATTTGTTTTTAAAGTATAGTGAATCCAACACCTTTTGGCAACAGAATAATTTATGGTGCAAAAGTGGAATAAACCCGGGCAAAGCGCGCAAAAAGTTCAAAAGCATCAAGTCAATATGATATGCAGCTCGTGATACATTAAAAACCCGTTGGAATTTCATGGAGGTTAATATGTTACTTTATTGTCAATCAATCGGGTATTTTCTTAACTTAACTTCTTGTTTAGAGCAGTGCTTAGCATTTTATGACTGTCACATTGCTATAAAGCTGGAAAGCAATGGCGAGTACTCGAGGGTTACGGTATGTTCTCAGGTGAATACATATAACGATTAAAACTGAAAGGAAGGGAGGTAATTTGACTAACAGGTGTCATCATGATCCATGATGAATGAAACATATCATGCTGTGGTGTGTTTAAAGAGCTAGTATGATAATGGTTTGTTGATTTTCCAGAGATATGTCATTAAAAGTGTGGATTTTTTAAAAAGTATAGTGAATCCAACACCTTTTGGCAACAGAATAAATTAATGGTGCAAAAGTGGAATAAACCCGGGCAAAGCGCGCTAATTTTGTCAGAAACCCACATACAGGCGCACACCCTACCACAATATTGGGGGGATCTACACCTATGGTCATGTATAAACATCCCTTGTGAAAAAGAATTCATACAACACTTTGAATGAAAGCATCAAGTCGTGATACAACCGGTTGGAATTGAGTCATCCTGTGGGTAAAGGATGATAGGGAACGAAGTGATTCCATGACAGAATAGCTAACAAACACAGAAAGATAATCAATCATATTACTACTTTGTGCCTTATATTTCCTTGTCTTGCACATGTTTTCAAGTTATTTCGCCGCCATTTTGAGTGTTTTACCATACCTTCTTCTCCTTGAAGTCAAAGCCATAGTGTTATTTCCTCTCTAGTGAAATCAACACGATGTACCACGTTTACAAATGGAATATGTGTTTGAATTTGCTGTGGGTGCAAATTCTCTTTCTATTAACCCAGCAAACATCAACGTGACATGATCCAATAGAAATAATAAATTACTAACCACCATTGCCAATGTTACAGTTTTGGCCCATTACGCAGTCTGCAATATGATGAACATGTAATTACAGAACCAATACAATACATGAACTGGAAGTGCCAAAGACTCATCATGTTTGATCACGCCTCGTTAAGTGTTGTTGACTTGATTTTGTTTCGTGACTAGCGTAACCTTTCTAGAGCCCGTAAAATCGTAGTAGAAAGGCAGACAGAAGGTAAAACAATTAAAATTTACATCGTTGTGACATATACTGCGCCCAAAACTTGAAAAAATCCTAATTGTAAAACTGAATTATATTTGGGTAATTTTTGTTTGTTTGATAGATGTAAAATCTAATCCTGCTCAATAAGACATTCTATTGAATCCAATGTGACCTTAAGAAGTAAAGTTACAAACAGTTGATTAGACGAAGGTCCATTTTTTAAAGTGACCTATACGACTATGCGAAAAGATTACAGCAAGGGCAACAAAGAGACAACGCAGTTCCAGGGTTTATTTAAAGCAATTTTTGTTTCAGTTTTTACTTCTTTGTATTTTTTCATGACTTTCATTTTATTTGTCAGTTCTTTTGTTTCAGTTTTCTTATGTTCCTTTTGTTTTACATTAAGGGCGTGCATACATTAGCCATTCTCAAAGCAGATATCTAGTCCATGGATTTTTGATCAGGCCAGTTTGTCACTTTTAAAACTGGACCTTCGCTGTCAAACTGTAACTTTGCTTCTTGAAGTCACATTGGTTCAATGGGGTTTCATGATGTACCGATTAGTGCATTTATTAAAGAAGTACATTTTCCCAAATATTGTTGTTTAGTTTTAAAATGAGGATTAAGTGTAAGGATACTTTTTGGCGCAGATCATATTTTGTTAAATGAAGAAAGTGTTTTGACGGCTTTCAGAAGCTTTCATAAGCATTATCCATATGGATAGTTGCTCTCGTTCTGATTTGAAATGTATGAATTAACAACATTTACTAGAGTTATTAAAATTTTAGCGAGTTCGACGTCGGACAAGTTTGGAACTGTCGATCTTTCGTCAGGAGTATCTCTGACTTCTTCAGGACTGAATACTTATTTACTTTGCTCTGTTGAGGGGCGGTCTTCAGTGAACGGCTCTTTTCGTAGCCCTTAGTAGGCAAAGGTGGTCTACATGTCTCTTTCTTAAGTACTTTATCCAGAAGAAGTCAGAGCTACTCCCGACGAAAGATCGACAGTTTCAAACATTTCCGACGAAGAACCCGCTAAAAAACTTACTAATATGAACTCCCACCGTAAAAGCCTATCCCATAAAATATATTACAGTACATATAGTTCTTGTGATTTTATTCTTTGTAACATGCAACAAGATAGCATATTATTATTTCTTACTTGGTTTTTAAAATAACAGAGAGGTTTCTAATCGGGCTACCTTCATTCAAAGCCTTGGTTAATCCTACAGTGCACCTAATATGTGACCGTACACCACGAATGAGCCGTAAATGTCCTCAATTGTATTCTGAGTTACAGTGTAAAATGGGCAAGAAGGTCGTATTCATAGGTACCTCAATTTGGTGCTACGTGTACCTCATTTAATGAGATACACGTAGCACCAAATTGAAATACCTATGAATATGACCTTCATGCCCATTTTACACTGTAACTCAGAATCCAATTGAGGACATTTACGGCTCATTCGTGGTGTACGGTCACATATGCAAACTTCCAAACGATCTTAAAAAGCTTAGTTGCTATGCTAAAATGTGAAACAGAAATTTGCTCAACGCTAATAAATTTGCTACATTCTACATCCCGAATAGTTTGCACTGAGAGGAGCAATCGGCACGATTTGCTTGTTAATGATAGGGTCACTTACAGGTACACTCACAAAGACGGGGAAAAAGACAGGAAAATTACATTTCGGGGTTACTTTACGAAAAAGCAAGTTGGACAGTGGCACACACTGACACAAAAAACCCAAACGCAAAACCCTTCTAATACACGAAACATATCACATAATTATGTAGGCCGTAAACGCAAACAGCACAAACTCGCAAACTCCGTAAAAATTCCCACTCCAAATAGTATGCTGCCCTCTGTCTCCGGCAACAATTTTTATTTAATTTTCACACTATTTTCATACTTATAACATCGCGGATTAATATCAATTTATTTTATTTTGAGAGTTGCCTTGTGACAACTCGCCAGAAGCATCACAAATTATTAATTGAAGTCCTATACTTTGTGTCTACTTTATTTAATCAGACGGGCCAACTATATCACTCTTAACATGGGTCTACTCTTCGACGTAGTGGTAAAAGCCTAACAATTCCCGCCGATTACGAGCTGATCAAAGTTTAGATAGTGTTAGGTGAATTGATCAGTAGGTCAATACACCAGCCCGGGATGCCATGTTAGAATTATGCTAGTTTTAGTCGGGGCTTTATCGTATGTGATATTGTGTGTTAAGCAGTGTTTACAAACTTAGTTAGAGTTACGGTATCGGCTGTTTAGTTACTAATTAGTCCTTATTACAGAAACATGACAAATATAGGTTTTATCATTATTGAAACACATATATGAGCATGTCAATATTTTCGCGCACTTTTAACTGTCATCTTTGATTTTTGCAAAGATTGCACATGATTTGTTTTTTCAAAATTATTATTATTATTATTATTATTAAAGGTCGTCCACTCAGACAATGTTACATATATTCTTAAGATGGGAATATCGAATAGACACAAAAGATTCTTTAAATATTTTAGAAACTCATTGGAAGTTCTTGTAGAACGTGTTTCGATTAACTGTAATCAACTTAATTTATATTTTGGGTTATCTCGCACTTGAATACGACCTTGAATCTAGCTAGTAGTTTATTTCAATGTTGCAACTTATATTCTCCTTATTCTATAAAGTTTGCGTTTGTGTCGTTTAAGACCGAGCTGGTCTCCACTATACTGAGAGCAGGTCTCTTATTTTATCCCTTGAGAAAGAAAAGTTTTGTCTTTTCGAAACGTCGGGTTTTTAACTTTATTTATATGTTTTGTGTGACTCCCCCATTGGATGTTGTTTCATATTTTCCCTGTTTTTAATCTTATCCATTGCTAGTGTGACACTGTTGGACCCCGCTGGTCAGTTGGAACAGATTTTCTCTGTTTTTATATAAGACCGATACGCCAACTGGTTTGCGTGTTCGTGCTGTTTGCGGAGGCAGCCGTAAGGCTACGTTCACATAGAAGTATACTATTCGGGTATACGGTGCACGATTTGCAGGTGTACGCGTATAGCTTAAATCGAGCAAGGTTATTTCATAGTACCGGGTCACATAAGGCTACGATCACATAGAAGTATACTATTCGGGTATACGGTGCACGTTTTGCAGGTGTACGCGTATAGCTTAAATCGAGCAAGGTAATTATATAGTATCGGGTCACATAAGAGGGCACTATTCAGACTATTCGAAAAGGACGTATTCCTGCGTATAGTAGTATAGTGGGAATCGTGCATGTTCGATTTTAGTGCAGCGTATACCGTCCTAATTTTAAAACTAAACCATATGTGGGAAATTTTTTTTTAAATAGATGTACTATCTAATTCTGCACATTATGACACCTCATTGAATGCAATGTGACCTCAAGAAGTAAAGTTACAAGCATTTGATTAGACGAAGAAAATTGGTAAACTGACCTATCATGCCTATACTCGATAATCGCTATACGAAATACGCTCATTCGATCAGGCTAAGTTCACATAGTATACTCCTATATGCACTCAGCCTGATCGAATGAGCGTATTTCATATAGCGAATACCGTATACCGTATACTTCTATGTGAACTCAGCCTAACATACTCATCCTATAGACACTGTACTGATAAACGTATAAATAATGCACACATTAAATCCCATACACATACGCTGCACGTAGTCACTGGATCACGAGAGTCAATTTCAAATATCATATCACATATTCATATTAGAATCTTGTCACCAAATAAATTGAATGTTTCCGTAATACAATGTGTATTTTCATCCTTGTTTTTATAGCACTTTCACCATCCATCAATCCGTCAACACAAAATATAAACAAAATTGCTTCGTATTTTAAAGAATTTTCCATCATTTAAATACTAGTGCTTTGGTAATGAGATTATCTCCAATTCCAAAAATAACTAAGACTTTGTAAAATAAAATCACACGTAGTAAATAATGATCAAGGGTTATGTACAGAAACCCTTCATCCACCCAAAAAAATTGGATATTAAATGTTAGAGTTTATAACAAATGGGTCTTGAACGATGTTATAAAAGACACTCCTTTTAAAACCTTTTTGGCCTAAAAACACCGTAACGTGATAAATAATAATAAAAAAAATAAAATATGTATTTTTCTTTCCTCTCTGGTGTTAAAAATGTTGCAAACCTTGTGGCAACAAAGCCAAAGTTTACCTTAGATTATTGAAAGCAATGCGGTCCCTGCACACGGTACTGATGAACAGAGCAATATTTATTATTACATTTTACAGGGAAAACAATTTTTTTCTCATGCAACTGCGTTTGGTGTAGCAAATGATAAAACAACGAATGTTGTAGTAATGGCTTGAAATCTGTTATTGAATTTATCATGTGATTGATTTAAATGCATATTGAATACATTGTATCAAGTATCCTAAATATAGGCCCCAATAACTGCTACACCAAAATGCTTATTTCCTTTTCATATAAATGCAATAAAAATAAAAACATAAACTTCCTTCCAAATATTAAAAAAAATACAAATACATATAAATTCAATTGAAATGACGAAACAAATTTAATAAAATGAACATTGGACGTAATAATAAAAGACAAGCACATGCCTTTAGGTGGAGTTCTATTTCCAAGCTCGTTGCACCTGCATCAGAGTTTTTCGAATGTTAGTATCACTACTGACCGATTAATTTTGCCGAGATCGAACCTTTAGGCGCTTGCATTGTATACGACCTCTGCTCGCCACACTTGGTCACTGGATCATGGGAGACAATAATATTGGGCTGTTCCAGTTGAGATACATACACCCCTATGGAATACATGACCTTAATCTCACACATAGGGGTGCAGAGTTCAAATGGAGTTACCCATTCAGGTAGCCTTATATGAAATTCACACTCCCAGTGTGGAAGATTCAGGTCATATCTTCCATGGAGGGGGATGGATTTCAACTGGATAGATTGCATCTTCTTAGAAACAAAATCGGGTGTTAATATGATACAAAGTGTATTTTTGATCTTTGTCGTTTTTACAGTAAATCCGCACTTCGCAGGTTTTTTAATAAAAATATTGAAACAAACAGAGTTACAAAGAATATTCCAACATATAATTAGGCCTACTAGTGCATTGGTGATGAGATTATTTCTGATTCCAAAAATATTTAAAAAGACAAATGAGGCGTAGTAAATAATAAATGGTTGTGTACAAAAATCCTCAATCCACCTGAGGATTAAATATTAATGTTTGTGACAATTGAATCTATTTAGGTTTTACGTACAAAGAACAAGTTCACAGTACTTTATGATAAAGAAAATAAAGAGGGCTGTTGAGACACTCTTTTATTTATTTATTTATTTATTTATTTATTTATTTATCTATTTATTTATTTATTTATTTATTTATTGCATCATATTTACCCAATGCTGTTCTTACACGGGGCCCTGCATAACATTAAAAAACATACAGATACATGAGTAATATAATAAAGCATAAACATATAAAGCACAATTTAAATAGAGTATTCCAATTTACATGTACTTAAACTAATACAATGTTAAGAACAAATCATTATAAAGTAGTACTAATATTGGAAACTCAACATGGTACAAAATTATAAGCAAATATATTGCACAAATCCGAATCAAAAGCAAACTCATATTGAACTCATGTTCTCATATCACCCTCAAATATCCACTACTCCCCACACAACTTTATCGTCCTCATATCCCCACAAACACCTACACATCCCACACTACTACACCCCTCACGTACAAACTCACACCCTATACACTCACCCCCACGCACCCCACATAAATATGACTGGACCTTGAAAGTTCTTTTTATTTATTACATTAAGGTTCACCTATTATTTATACAAATTTTAGTAGGTTTCAGCCAGGTTGTCACATCATACGTCATGAAGAACATATTCCATTTACTGTCAGTCAGAGAAGTTTTGGTAGATGTGAATGCAAGGTTGAGATGGGTAGTCAGATTTTATCACACGATGGTTTTTGGAAGCTCATCAACTAATTATCCTTATTCCAAGGTTGAGTTAAGGGAGTTAATGAGCATGAACCTGGTTTGGATTCCAGAGGGAGTGTGCCTGTATTAGACACAGCCACCAGAAAAGGACCAGCTCAGATCGCGCGCCAAATAAATTTGCAGTTCAGAAATTGCATTTTGTTTCTCAGCCTTGAATAAAATAGGCAGAGGTGGGAATCGAACCCGGGACCTCACTTTTATAAAACTCAGTGCGTTACCACTAAGCCAACTGAGAAGCTGTGAGAAGTTTGATAGTAATCCTTGATATCTAATGTACGATGCTATTCAAAATTAATAGACGTTCCATAGGGCCTATAAACTAGGAATATAATGTGAAATGATTATCAATCGACCAATCAATCAAGTTTTAAGTTATCAACAATCAATAATAAACCGATGAGTCATGGAATATTACTAATTTCTTACTTATCTACCAAATAAATAAATAAATAAATAAGTCAGTAAATAAATAAATAAATAGGCATAGCCCTAAATAAATAGATAAATACATAATGCAGAATGCAGTTAGTATTTTAGTTAGAAAACTCCAAACATTCTATTATAATTGTATGCTATGCACGCAAAGGACTTGTGCCTTTAATATCCGCGCCTAATCAATAATGGGTCTTTCACCATGCTCACGCACTATGTTAAACTACTGACCATTTCTGACTGTATCCCTGTAGGATTATTTACTGACCAGATACTAAACAACTCAGTAAAGTGGATGCTTTTACTGTACCCAATCAAGTCTACATATCAAGGTCATAGCAGGGCATTTACAAAGAATGGTCAAAGGTCAACGTTTCCAAAGATGTATAGTATAGATGTTGACGTAAGTCGTGGCCTTTTTTTATGAGATTTGATACGGCGCTGAAGTCTATGGCTGTCCCAAAATCAGTTCCAGACCCGGTTTCCAGACGCATATTTGTATGTTGTTACAAGGAATTCAATGTAATTTTATCATCAAGTGACCCATATAGAGGAATACGAAATCTATCGTGAGCCAATCTGCATTCTGTTGCCTGCAAAAGCCGACGATCAGGTAAGAATTCTAAAAGCAGCGTGACTATATATTCGCGTCAATTTCATGATAAGCTTAAAACGCATTGAAAACGCCAAATTGCAGTCACAAAATATATAATATTAGTAAATCACCAAAGCAAATGGTAACGTAGGTATGTGGAAAAGAACTGCAATAAGGCAATAGAAACAAATTAGTTCGATCTTTCGATCGACCATCGATGCTTGGTCGATCCTTATTATTTTTGAAATCAATTAATTTACTAATATTAATTGCGATAAAATAGATATTTGTGCATGTAGTGATATTGTCCAATATAAATTTAGCGTTAATTCTGATTAATTAGTTGATTATTCATTAATAACAAGCATCGAAGCAGCATCGACGGTCGATCCAAAGATCGAACAAATTTGTTTCTGGCGCCTAACTATAACAAACTATGTGCCTAAAGAGTTGTCTTTGGCATGTCGCTTTTTTGAAATATCACCAAAAATATCAAATTTTGGAAAAACGCCCCAAATTTTAAAATAAGTAGATATTAGCACTCGGCGGCCAAGTGACTACCTGCCGCTGTGATTTGGGGTAACTCGTTGCTTCCCCTCTCCAGATACCTGTACTTCAAGTTCGCCCATACCCAACGCCTTTAAAAATGACTCGAGTGGTTTGAATAGTAGAGCCACACAATGTAATCGCAAGTACCCACAGAACAGTCCATACTACTACTTTAAATTGCTATAATGAATCCACTTGTATTGACATTTGACAACAATAATTTCTCAAAACTTTTACAAGATGTTTGTTTTAGACCTCACATTGGAAACTGCATCATTTTCATACAATTTGGTAACTAACCAGTCTCTACAGATGGGTTTGAATTGAAACTTCGTAAATGTGGGTCAACTGACGAGTTCGATTGACAAGGTGATGTGTCAAAATCTCTATTACACCGTGTAACAAAGAGATAGCCATACAAAGGTTCCTCTTTGTTGTAATACTTCAGCATATTAAGCTGAGTTTATACTCAACGGCTTAGCTACGAGCGATTGTGTTTGGCCTAATAAGGTAGAGTAATTTTCCCAAATCAACAAAAACGGCTATATCCCAATAGTCAAACTCAAAAGATAACGAGTAGATTTTAGTCTAAAAGTCTGCTTGCTGC
Source organism: Amphiura filiformis (assembly GCF_039555335.1). Lineage (NCBI taxonomy): Eukaryota > Metazoa > Echinodermata > Ophiuroidea > Amphilepidida > Amphiuridae > Amphiura > Amphiura filiformis. Next base: position 44,096,817 of record NC_092636.1, on the reverse strand, counting down.
GAGCAATAGAAGCAACGTAATTTTGTTGATTATTATTTCTCATCTGCCCGTGATATCATCCGAGATGTCCCAAAGGTACTACATGTAAAACAAGATAATTATATTTGTTGTTAAGTGTACGAACAATGTTTGTGCGCAGTAATATGACCTGCCACCACGAAATAAGAGTAAAGTCACATGTATGTAGTTTCCAGAAGCCCTGGCTACCGCCACTGTTCTTTATTTCACATGCACCTGTTCGAGCTAGTAGTATGTCTGCATATCCTTTGTGAATGGGGGCACAATAGGCCATTCACGCAGGACATACTACTGGCCTGTACAGGTGCACGGCAAATAATGAACATCAACTCAGTCAGCCAGGATATCTCGAAACTACAAACTTCCGACTGTAGGTTAAATACCACTAATAGGCCTGGGCGAGACATTGAAATACGACGAGTAACTATTTGTTTTCATGGCATTCGAAAAGACTGCATTAAAATCGCTGAAATTGATCAAGTTATATAGCCAAAAAAGTACTTTTTAGAGTTTGATGCTTCAAAATGGTAAATTTTCTCTCATTATATGACATTTTTGTTGTAATAGTACCAAAATTCATACGCACGGCTTCGGTTTTTAGTAAATATTCGCCCTATCATATTGTAACTTTCAGTTTCGAGGGCGCACTGTCATTTTAAAGGTGTTTACGGTTCAGTGCGTTAAAACAAGAAAAGTCTCAGGTCAACCTATGTTGAATTTTTGATCATTTGGCATTTAAATCATATAGTTTCACCTGATGTTAGTGGCATTGAACTGTGAGAGTTCTGAATATGAGAAAATTCCACCCGAAATTAGGCATTTTCCCATTGAAACCCGTGTAATACATAATTAGTGGTATTTAACCTATAGAAACACTGAATTTTATGGATCTGATATTTGTCATGGAGACTTTTCTAGCTATTTTTTGCTAACATTTCTCAATATTTAACTGTATTTGCCCTGGCAAGAAAACGTGCATCTTCTTCGACTACTAAGGTATGTTTTTAGAACCCGTTGAGGTAGTAACGGGTTGGGGGGGGGGGGGACTTGTGGCATTAGTATTAGGTTTACGGCTGGTTTCTGTGATTTCAGGGCTTCTAAATTCAACAACCTTCGCTTGCCTGCGTATACATATAGAAATCTTAATGATGATGAAAAATCAATGTTGATGATCATATAGACATGCCACTTTGTTAATTAGACCCATATGCACATTTTGTTGGTGATTTCCTTGCCCTAAATATCGTACATAGGCCTATACGTGTAAATACAGTATAGGCCTAGGCTAGGCATTTTGCTTAAGCTTTAAGGCGCATGTAAGGCCTATAGTCACGTGTAAAATAAAACCTAGTCTTTGTGTACACGCTGTCTATGGGCCTCTACAGCATCCTGTATGGCCTCACTCTATCCTAACTCAAGCTGGAACCCTAACTTGATCTATAACTCTATTTTAAACCCATATCTAATCCTCGGACCTAGCCGTATCTCTATCCCTATCCACGAGCCTAGCCCTATAAAAACCCTATTCCTAATGCGAACCTGACCCTAATCAACAATTCTAACACTAATCAGCAAGCCTAAATCGGAACACTAACCCTAAATCAATCTTAATCTGATCTGATCGTGCTAGGACAGGCTACAGATACGAATTCCCAGATATAGTCCTAGGTAGAAGCAAAAACAGCGAAACAGTCATCATACAGGGTGTCCGAAAATCATTGATATTTTACTCGCCATGCTGTTTTCCAGAAATTTTCTTGTTAAAACATGTATTGCAAATGTCAATGTTTACATTCATGGCATTTTACCCGAGATTGGAGTACCTTTGTGCTTATATAGGTTAAATACCACTAATAGGCCTGGGCGATACATTGAAATACGACGAGTAACTATTTGTTTTCATGGCATTCGAAAAGACTGCATTAAAATCGCTGAAATTGATCAAGTTATATAGCCAAAAAGTACTTTTTAGAGTTTGATGCTTCAAAATGGTAAATTTTCTCTCATTATATGACATTTTTGTTGTAATAGTACCAAAATTCATACGCACGGCTTCGGTTTTTAGTAAATATTCGCCCTATCATATTGTAACTTTCAGCTTCGAGGGCGCACTGTCATTTTAAAGGTGTTTACGGTTCAGTGCGTTAAAACAAGAAAAGTCTCAGGTCAACCTATGTTGAATTTTTTGATCATTTGGCATTTAAATCATATAGTTTCACCTGATGTTAATGGCATTGAACTGTGAGAGTTCTGAATATGAGAAATTCCACCCGAAATTAGGCATTTTCCCATTGAAACCCGTGTAATTCATAATTAGTGGTATTTAACCTGTACGCTGATTTCGTGGTAGAAGGTCACATATTTTAAGTATATACATCCAGATTGATATACTTAAAATATGCTTAATCAATGGAGATCGTTGGTAGCTGCGACATTGTGTACTATCCCTCGCAAATCCCAAACTTCCGATTGGCGATATTGCCCACGCCGGTAGTAATTATCCTATTGTTTATCTTGCCCGGTGTAATTTAATTTTCACGAAGAAAAAAGAAGTTGTTAAAGGCATACATTGGAATAACAGATGTGGAAATAGGAGTATAAACTGACCAGTAGATACAAGTTGTAGTCCTACTGTATATGGCATATTGGATGGCCTAGGGGAAAGTTAACCCATATTTGCAAGACTAACCTTGCCTTCAAGGTGAAACAAACCTACTCATTTTACCCTCTGGCCATGGGCTGGCCTGGTATCAGATCTTACCCAGGGAAAGATGACATTCCAATGTATGCCTTTCAGCAGTTAGACGCCATGCAAATGTTATATTGTACATATCATTTTTGCAAAATAAAATACCGATCTTTACAATATTAAAGCAGCGTTTACATAAAACTCATTAAACTAGAGTACTTTTTAACAAAATATTAACAACGATAGCGCTGTTTATATTAAATTTTTGTTTGCATATTTACAAGGGATAAACACTTGAACATTGCCATTAAAACATCCAAAAAATTAATAAGATATTGACTAAACACTTTTTTTATCATGAAATAATATTTGGCTGAAAATTAAAAATATATAAATAGCGCCCTCAATTTTCACACAAATATATAAAAAATAGCTAAAAAAGTATCTATATATTTTAGTGTGAAAGCTGTTAATATTTTCCAGGTCTATAGAAATGTATGTGATGTTTTTGTTAAAATACAGGGTGTCCCAGAATGATCTATACCGGGAAAGATGGAATTTTTTAGTTATGAAGGGCATGTTAAATGGTCATATTGTTTTGCATTTTAAGTTCTACATATATTTAGCTTTCTCAGATTTTTTAGATTTTAAAATTGGACGTTTCTAGTAGAAGTTATAGAAGATTGCGTAAAATGGTGAATTCTAAGTTTTGACAACGCAACCTATTTTGAAAATCTGTAACATTACTAACCGTTCAGCACAAAGTTATTTGGAAAAGGTTATGCAGGTATTTTAGTTGTGCCCTGTTCATATTTCCACTAAATAGCCGATATCTATCTATTATTTATGACGTTACGAAGCAATCATTATATGGAATTAATGATTTGTGGCCTAATCCCTTTCTCTCTTTGGCGGTAGTTTTAAATATAGTTATTGTGGTGTGAGGTCCATGTCATTTGAAATGCTTGCAGATATCGAACTGGTTGTGGTACAGAAAAGACGGCTCCTCAATTTACTGTACAGCAGCGTGGATTTCTTTCAAAAATTTACTGGCAAACCGGCAGCTATGTTGAGACGCAAAGAAGATTCATTAGACGATAGTGTATAACGTAAAGAAGTTTGACGAGCACGGAACTGTCAGGAATTGGCAGAGTGAAGCTTCAGTGCTCGTAAGACTGTATGAACTAGAGCGAACATTGCAGCTGTCCGGCAAGCTTTAAGGCGCAACCCCAACCATAGTTGTCGTCGAAATGCTGTCCCAAACATCCCACGTTCTTCATTTAATCGTACATGTATCGTGCCATTTTCAAAGGTATGCGAGTCGTTTTTCATCGATTTTACATTATTGCATGCCACGCCAAAACAAATAAAGGTAGCGTGCTGAAATTAACAGAATAAGTAGGAGACATGTCCAACATTATAATGCTGGTATCAAAAATAGATACACTGCCCGTCTTCTATTTTTAGTTATTTTTGCAAACACGGTACAAATCATTCTGGGACACCCTGTATTAACAAATAATCACATCCAACAAAATATAAAATTCAACTCTAGTCCTGTGCAATCATTGGCTGCTAACAACGATGCCAATGTTCAGAAATAAAATAAAAACTGCTTTGATTAAACACTTTTGATCAGGAAATGTTTTTAGTTTCTAGTCATAGCAGGAAAATATAAATTTGATCTGGAAAACTTGATATGATTGTTTTCTATTAATGATATGTTTTTTAGCATAATAAAAGTAATATCTATTGTCGTTGAATACCAATATTGAATAGATGTGACTGAAACTTCCCCAAACTTGTTTGGGTGTAAATATACATAACATGTCAGAACTCCAGGTGGTTCATTAACATGATAAATATCTCTATTTTGTTTGCTCCCTCTGCAATACTCTACCGCTGAGAGCTACTGCTGGTTGCTATGCATATTCAAACAGTTTCAAAAATTGATCCGTGAAGATTGTTCTTTCAACAATACTTTGTTATGTACTAATTATCAGTTGCTACTACCATAAGATTAACATAGCATTTTGTCTGCCGCTTAGTGGTTCATTATTATCTGTTGCAACTCATGTGACACCTCTTGAATATTTTCCTTTGGTAGGATTAGGTCAATGTTCACAGGAAGGGCATGGAAACTAACACTGTTATAAGGTATGGATTTTTCATAATAAATGCTAATACCTATTTCAATGCATCAAAAAGCCCAGCAAATTAATGAGGTGTTACTAGAGCTGGAATAGATAATAAATGTCGCTAAATATTAAGTTCAAAATTCTTCTAAACAAATTCAAAGTTTGATGTTACATACCTCGAGAGTTTCGTGCTAACACTTAGCACTTTCTCAAATTGAATGACCCATACATGCACTTCGAAGGCTGCTTCCTGATGGAGCTGACGTTGGTGTGGCTGTTTGTTTAGGAAACTACTTTCTTTTGCACATATATGACCAAGTCCTTACAAAAACAGCGCCACCAATGTCAGTCATACCACAATTGTATATACACTTTTTTCTTTCACAAAAAATTAAATGTTTAAGTCGATCGAAGACATCCGTCTACCAGCAAAAGTCTTTTATACTGCGACTTCCTGCCAAAGTAGAAGTGAACTCTGCAAATATTTTTGAAATATTGTCCTTACTATCTTCTTTCTTGAAAATCTTTACCATTCCGATGTGATTCTGAGAATGAAATTAATCTTATCACTAATATGTTTTTATAAATAATTTCAGAATACGCAGCAGGAACCGGGTAAGGTACAAGTCTGCTGACAACATGCAGTTGAATTAGTATTTTCTTTTGTTTGGGTCATTACGAGTAGAATATTTGAAGTGACAATCAATTGCCCAAGTCTATTTTTAAACTTTTATTGAAACATTCAGTGTTACAAAATGTTTTCATTCGTTATCAATGTGTTCTCTATTTTTAACCATTTCAAAGTGGGACATAAATATGTCCAATAAATGGAGGGCGATATTGCATGATTCAGAGAGGTATAATGAATATTTATTTATAATGATTTGAGATATCATTCCGCATCGCCTTTATCGTCCAATTGTACATTGCACCAGTCCATGAAGATGTGTGATTAGCATCTTTAAGATGCTTGATTGACCGACTTCTAACGCTAGGCTGATCTCATGCATCATGCAAAGCTACATGTGGGCATTTAAAGGCGACGAATGACAGAAATAGAATGCAATTGCTTCAAGTGCTTACTTTACATTTTTGCAGGAGGGTAATTATATATTGATAATAAAACATTTCATATCAACAATGGAAGAAAAGTACAAACTGCGAAATGAAAAGAAAGTTCAACACAGAAAATATTCAGTAACCCGAGGACTGACAAATGGAAGAAACTAAACATAAGCGCTCGCGAAAGGGTTGAGTATAATGCCTAGTTATGTAGAGCGTCTGTGTCCTACATATTTTAATACATGTCTAATGGTCGTTTATTTATAATAAATGCCAGGCTGTTTAGATTACACGGTTTTCAGCTGCTTTCTAATAGGGATCATGTAGTAGTGTTAATCGTAGCACAGAAAGGAAATCGCAGAAAAAAGCACTTCTGTACTCATGGAAATGTTGATAGAGAAACAGAAGAGGAAAGTACAACGATGTGTTGATGTTATTTGATGCATTCCAAGGTGGCAGCACTATACATGAAGGGAGTCATTAAGGTTTTAATCCCTACGGAATTACAAGATTAAGTTAGTTAAAACTCTTAGTTTTCAGTTCTGTATGTAATCTAGAGAACGTAAATGATACCATTGATAATATTCCTAATTATCACACTTGCTCTTTTTCACTACTGCTGTTACGTCAATTGATATTATTAAGAGAAATAACATTTCCGTAATACAAACTAAGGTACCAGTTCAAATCATGATTAATTTAATCTGGTCAACCAGAAAAAACTCACTTTTGGTTAGATGGAATCACCAACGTTGCGGCCAAAACCTTTGGCCTTCAGCTGGGTGGATGATTTAGGGTCATCCGAGGTCAATCGATGAGGAAGTTGCTTGATGACCCGATCCCAACCATGTGACAGATTAACTCTAACGCCCCTGCTCCTGTTGGGGGACGGTTGTTCGGCTCGCATCCACAATGCTTCTTTGACTCACCGTTCAAACCAACGGGGTTCACGGTTCAAAATGACAACGTCGTCAATGTCAAAACTGTGCCCGCTGCCGTCAAGATGTTTGTAGACAGCTGAATCGTTGCCACTTGTCTATCTCCACCATTCATCAAAATTTCGAACAGCCTGTGTCTTCAGACTTCCTCTCTTCCAATCAGTAGCTTCATTGCCTCACCTTAACTTGGCATATTTGCTAAAATATGTTTCCCTCTACCTCATCTTCTACCTCATTCTTCTTCCTCTTTCTTCTCCCCCTCCCTCCTTTTCTTTTTCTTTCCAATTTCCCTCTGTTTTTACTCTTTCTCTCTAACTCTCCTCTTTTCTTTTTAAGGTATTGTTTCCTCAATTTTGACTGTCATTTCATAGGAGCTGTGCTCCCGGCTCGCGCAAAATTGCATCAATGAACAGAAGATACACGGAGGGCATGGGAAATATTCATTGGACATATGATTGTATCGAAGACAATCGGCATTTTGGGCAGTAAGGCGAAATACTAGTTCCCTTTATTTCCAAATGTACATTTGAGATAAGCTTGTTCAACAGTTATAGTGCTGATGGGTAGCGGTTTACCTCCCACTTGAAACTTGCGTAACCTGGTAGGATACAACAAGTTCCGGAAGGGGAATCCATTGCTATATGTCGGTAGAAAAAGGGGAGCAATATTCCCTAGTAGCCGACTAAGGTAGTTTTGGGTACCCAGTTAGAAACTTGCAAAATGTTATATCATCTAAATAATAATAGTTTGACACTCCTTTCTAGAATGACCTCATTTTATCAAATAACCCAATTATAGGCCCCAAAAACCGAATACGTCAAACTATATTCATATAATGCAATAAAATAAAAGTATCAATTTTCTTTCGACTATTAACAAATAAAAAAAAAAAAATTCAATTGAAATGACCAATCCAATTTATAAAAATGACCGCAGACGTAATAGAGAAAGACAACCAAAGGCAAAGGTCTTAGGTGAAGTTCTATTTCCAAGCTCGTTGCACCTGCCCAAGAGTGTTTCTTAATGTTAGTGTTACTACTGACCGATTTAGTTTGCCGAGATCGAACCCTAGGGCGCTTATATTGTAAACAAACTCTGCCCACAGCTGTCTGTGATACTCATGATACTTGGTCACTGGATCACGGTAGGCAATTGTATCTACCATATCACATAGCCATTATTACATTCTCGTTACAAAGATATTGGATGTTTTAGCATATAAAGTGTATTTTGATCTTTGCCGTTTTAGTAGCCCTTTTAACATCGCTAATTACATGTACATTCAGGGTACAGAGAAATGTAGGTCATGATTTAATATGATTATTGTATCAAAATCTTCGGAGTTTCCAATATATCATAAAAATATTGAACTCCAAAATATCCACATGCAATTTGTTTTTCAAAAACTTTCATGTAACTAGCTTTTGAAGGGAATCAAATGCTTTGTGTACTGGTAACTGATGCTAGGTGCTGGGTTGCATGAGTTATGTGGACGCTGAGTTACTTATCCAGGAGTTCATTGATCTACGTTGTTGTTTGAAGTAGGTTAACCAACGATTGGTCTTAACAGATGGATTGGTAAGAACAGGTGTATCAGTAGGTTTCAATGTAAACATTGATTGACAAATAAAATCCATAACAAAATGCAGTTGGATTTTACAAATCTGAATTTTCTTTCGTTATGTATTGAAAAGTCGTTGCAACTCAACATCAAGAAAACTAAATTCGATGAAAAACACGACTTCGAGGGTCACCAGCGGAGTTAATGTGTACATGTAATTGACACAATTACTTCCTTAATTAATCTAAGATTAAAGACAATGACAAGTGTTTTAACATTAATCATTTCATGTAAATGATAGAGTAATTATAATCGCACACGGCTTTATCCTCATTTGTAACAAAAGAAACGCAGTCGGCCTCAGAGAAAACGTTTGCATTTGTAAACCATTGTTTAAGTAAGCTGCTCAGTTGCAGTGGTGATTGCATAACCATATCCTGTACTTACGTAACCTTGTCACAAAGAATAACTCAAGCTAAATCGTGACAAAGACTAAATAACATGGGGACAATCCTTTTCATTTTGAATTTTGGAAGAGCTCAACACGATGAGCACTTAAAATGCGTAACCGAACTCTACCTTCATGAGCTACTGGTATTTTGAATTTTAAGGTATCGCTTTATTTTGAGTGACGAATTAGCTTCCCTTTTAATAACATGTTTGGCGATTGTTTTTTATGTATGAAGGAATAAGATATGTAAAAGAAGAAAATGATAAAGAATTCATGACTACATTTAAATACATCGAATCGTGTCTGGACTATACCATTTGGTTGTTTGCTTGCTTTCGTTTGCGTGTGGGGGTGTGGGAGTGTAGGGTTCGTTATGGAATGGGGTAGGGATGTATAATGTGTGTGACTTAAAACAATTAATAAAAAAACCTTGTCACAAAGAATAACTCAAGCTAAATCGTGACAAAGACTAAATAACATGGGGACAATCCTTTTCATTTTGAATTTTGGAAGAGCTCAACACGATGAGCACTTAAAATGCGTAACCGAACTCTACCTTCATGAGCTACTGGTATTTTGAATTTTAAGGTATCGCTTTATTTTGAGTGACGAATTAGCTTCCCTTTTAATAACATGTTTGGCGATTGTTTTTTATGTATAAAGGAATAAGATATGTAAAAGAAGAAAATGATAAAGAATTCATGACTACATTTTAATACATCGAATCGTGTCTGGACTATACCATTTGGTTGTTTGCTTGCTTTCGTTTGCGTGTGGGGGTGTGGGAGTGTAGGGTTCGTTATGGAATGGGGTAGGGATGTATAATGTGTGTGACTTAAAACAATTAATAAAAAAACTGAGGATAAAATAAATAAATGTTGGGGAGAATGCAAACGTGTACAATCGTAGATCTTCATAGAGATGCATTTGACCTGATGTTTTGTAACATTTACAACTTAAATTATATAACAAAAAGTTTGGCTTTGTTGTCCGGAGGTCCTCAGGATCTCAAGTTGTATAAAAGTAGAAAGAGAGAAAAGCTACTGTTAACATAAACCTGACTACAGGCTATCAATGTATAATAAAAGCAACCGTTTCTTATTTGCCACGTTAAAGTGTGATTGGACCCCCAAATGTTTTGACATTTATCAACTTCGTTCAAGCCCCAGAAAACGCTTCAAGAGTTGTGTCATTATTTACAACGAATATTGTGCACCTCAAATGGGATTTTGATCAATATTGCAAACAATTTGACATTAAACAGATTCACCCTTACTGTGTGAGAATACGTTAGGGTAAATAACCTTTTTAAAGCAGTGTGCGTTATCTTCTTTTCAAGTTAGATTTCACCTTTTATAATCCACTGCTATCAACACAATCTAAAACACAATATAATATTACAATTTGCACTTATTTGTTGGCTCCCTTGACTTCAATCTTTATCTTTCCCTCATGTGTTTGTGTCCGAAAACGAGTTTATCAGTACAGTGTGTATAGGATGCGTTGATTCGAAGTATTTAAATAGGACCGGATTTACCTTTTTTGATGGCCCTGGGCCAGGCCAAAATTTGGAGGCCCTAAACTCACCGGGAGAAAGGCATGTGCACACGAGTGACCAAGTTTTTGTTTACATTTTGGTAAATGCCCAGATGCAGCTTTGTTAAACTTGAGATTGAATATCGAAAATTACGTGTAATATTCACAAACGTTTACTTTTTTCAATATTGTGGAGTTTATGAGTAGTAGTATCGCATGTAAGTAATGCAGATCGAGAAATTGAATTAGAAATTAGTATGCGGCCTTGTACAACTTCTATACATACCGCAAAAATATTTGGTACCAGTTATATCACTTTGTATCCTAAACAAAGACAAATGTCAAAACTAAAACAAGTAGCCAATACATGTACCCCTTAGCTCTGATAAAGGATGTCATTTGTTGAAATCTGTTGAGAATTAAGGAAACAGTAATCTAAAACACAAGGAAGGAAGGAAAGGAATCAAAAGTTGCTCCTTAATTTTCAAATCAATGGAAGATTTCACATTACCAAACATGTATCTTAAAGCCTTCCGTCCTGATCTGCAGTGTTTTTATATTACGAATATTGTGACACACCTATAAATCAATATTAAAAACCAACATTTTTGTCGAAAAAAGTGGTGCTATTCTAAAAATGGGGTTAACAACGTTCGATCAAATCATCTGTAATTTCACAAACAAGGTGTCCCAAATTTCACCAACAATGTCTCCAAAAGTGGAGTCATTGTGTCATTCTTAGCGACCACTTCATGATTTTTGTGCACCAGAAAGCAGGTTAAGCTTACCTTCAAAGAACATAAGACCATTTCTATAAGATCTATGAAGCATTACTGTGCTGAAGTTTTTATCAGTTATCTAGACAAGCTTAGACAACCGCGATTGGTCTTCGGCCCTGAACTGTCAATGTGTTAACACTGCTTGGTCTAATTTGATCATTGTTCTTGAAAAGATTGCTCCAAAGCGTGTCATCAGTATTAAACAGCGAGCTGAACCCTGAACCTCGGAAACTTTAGACAATTGCGTTCTTAGTTGAACAAAGGGTCTTCTGATGTAACTTAAAGTGAGTTCAACCCAATATTACTAGGTAGTGCTGCTGGGGTAACGGTTTACCTCCTACTTAAAATTCGCGAAACCTGGTAGGAAACAACAAGTTACGGCGGGGCATTCCATTGCTATATGTCGGTAGAAAAAAGAGGAGCAATGTTCCCTAGTGGCCGACTAAGGTAGAATAAGAATGAGAAGCCGGAAGTAAGTAAATATAACCTTAAATATAGACTGTGTAGGTAGCGTCAGATTAACATTGAAGCAAATTTGAATCGACTGTAATGCACACTTCTTTAAATAAAATATTATTTACCTTAACGTCATCTTAGGAAATGTAAAGTGTATTTGGATAAGGTTGGATCATGTTCTTGAAATGGCCTGAATATGTTTTCTTACGATACTCCTTTAACGATGAGAGTGCGCTATCAATATCATGTTTTTACAAAGTGCAAATGTTTTGCGTTATGCACGTTGATCCTATTCAATGCATGACTTAACAAGGTACGATAATTAATTCTAATTAAATCGTGATTTTATTAACAATCAGAGAACTGATCCGTTCGATTTAATTTCTTTTTTCCACTTTCCACATTATTACAATGCAAGATAATGTAGGACGTGTTATGACCCTCAGCCACGCAGTTTCAAACCAGAGCATTACAACGTAGTGCTGCATACTGGATATGCAAGGACCATGATACCTAGATATTAATATGTCACAGAGACGTCGATGAATATTAACATTGACAGTTGCTCTTTACATTGTCCTCCAATGATCATGAATTAAAGTAATATATATTTCAGAGTGACCAAAGGATAATGCATAGCTCAGCATAAACGTAACTTCTGTAAACACTATCTAGTATCGCTACGATATTGCCTTACCTTTTGAATGTACGAAATCCGCGATTGAACATTCAACTTCGGTTACGTAAATAGTTGTTAGTGATCGGAGCATTTCACGGCGTGGAATTATTTGGTGCGGGCTTAAGGGATCCCAGAGACAGAAATGTGTCTTTTAAATGGTTTGTGAGGCGACAAAATGTTGAAACAAGATATTTGGTAGAAGTGTACAAAGTAGGCCATGAATACCCAACGAAGCATATTTATCTCGCTGCAGATTTATCTACTTTTTAAAATATATTTCTTAATACTTAAGCTTGATTTAGGATTCACAATGAACAAATAGTACGTCAGCCATATATGGTATAAAATATTTAGCACCAAAGTATTTTTCAAAATTGAAAACCCACCTAAATTATTCAAGTCAATAATATTACTCTCAACCAATAAATATTGATTAGAACATTTATATATATTATGAATGAAGAAATAGGCAAGGAACAATTAAATATTGCCATCATTTTCAACATATCATTCTCACAAGGTATTTGTAGTAAAACAGAGCTTTGAAAATGGTGCGCTACTGATCCAGCGTTACGATGAAAAGTGTAAAACCCCTACTTTCCTTTAGAATCATGTAACTTCTGAACAGAATGTGCTATCTTTATGATCTAAAATTCTTAGAGAAGATAAAACTATTATAATTACAAATATGTAAACAATTTACCCCAAACTGGTACAAAAAATAGTAAAACAAATCAGTAAAAATGAAAAGTCGTCGGTACCAATCATTTTGATACACCCTGTATCACTTGCGGGAAGATATACTATAGGCCTACCCTAATAGCTTACAATAGATACCCCACCGTAAATAGCTCTCTTCATTACCTCGCTGTCCCAGTATATACGTGCAGCGTACGAACTTTTGAACCATATTTTGTTCAAAAATGATAGGAAGGGACTGTTTTCAGCTAAAATGTTGGTTATCAGCAGATGCTTGATGATACCGGGAAGTGTTGCAGAAAGGTAAGCGTACTCTTTATTTATTCAAAATATCACATATCAATGAATTTAAATTGGAAATCCAAAAAGGAAATGTCAGGTCAAAATGTTCACCTTAGAATTATTGTGAAATACAATCAAACCAAATTTAGGCTCCGCAAACAACGTCCAATTATTCCCATTGGTGTTTGCTACACGAGCATATAATAAATTATGATTTGGGGCTAATTTGAGAAGAGTTAATGCCTCGAGTTTCAAAATACACCGAGTGATGTTTTTGATCAAAAACATCGACAATTCAAGACACTGTAAAAACAAATCAAGAATTTTCTGGGATAATTGCAACTAAGTATAATGAAAGTTATGATATAAGCTACCAGATACATCATTAATTTCCTGACTATGATATTTAGTTGTGGGAAAAGATTACTTTAATGTTTTGGCGGGATTATTTCCCGCCAAAAATTTCAACCAAAAAGAGCATGTAGCCTTAAGGTCGAATTCCGCAGGCCACACCGCGCAAGTTATACAAATTAGCTCCCGGCGATACACTGCAGATCGCAGAACTGTGTGCATGGTTTACCACCACTCTGCCTAACTATATAGTTATGTATAATACTGTATGAGTTTCTTATAAGTGCATGTCCATCTTAATAATAAGTCGGTTCGTACTTTTCATAAACTACTTTTTGAATCATAACTTTCGGGACCGAGGATATCTTGCAACTACGTGACGCTCGTCTGGCAAATTCTTAATGAATAAATTCGCTTCACGTAATGAGTAAGTCGTACTTGATTGGTCAGTTTTACCTCCGAGTAATGAAAAACTCTAACATGATTGGTCAATTTGGCTCCACGGAGCAAAAAGTCAGCTACGCGTAGCAGCTCCACGTTGTGGCGGTTCCGGCCTACCATATCAGTATCCCATATGATATTTCTATTTCAAGAAAATTTTATTTGTTGTCAGGTAAATCACAGGTTTTATCTTAAATACACTAACTGGAAATTAAATACACTAATTAGTGAGGACCGGTATTTTCCTGTGGATATGTTTAACTGCAATTTTGCGGTAAAAAATTTGAAATCCTGGGTAAAAATTGTGATCATATTCAACTCTTTGAGAAAATAATTATATAAAGGAATGCATGTAAAATCCAGCTGCAATACAATGTACATTATTGACACACTATCACTCTCTTTATCTACGTCAATAATAGAATATCGATTTCAATCGAATTGAATACATTGCTCCATTTTGAGTTTGTAGTTGACTACTAAGCGACCTAAGCGATCGATTGCTAGCCAATCAGATAGAACTCCTTTTCTTGCGTTCGGTGAAATACCACTCGCCCGTCGCTCACCAACGGAGTATTAAATTTATATTTATCGTATAGGGCGTCGACACTGTGCGTGGTAGGTACAGTCAACATTTAAAGCAACATTTTTTGAAGGTCATTTTGGGGTTATCCATGGTCACCACGGGTCATCTGAGGTCAAATTAGTAAAAACTCATATATGGGCATGAAACTTGGTGGGTACAGTCAACATTTAGAGTCATAAGTTTAGGTCATTTGGGGGTCATCCAAGGTCACCCAGGGGTCATCTGACATTACTCGGTGATCGTCGATAGTGGGTCAAAGTTAGCCATGGATATATTCTGCAGATTACAAACCGTTCAGACCCAAGGGAACGTCCTTTATTATTATAATACTAGTTCTTTTTGGTATTATATACCTAATCCTCTTACGCCGTCTCGGTAATGCCTGGATGTTTATCTCTGGAGTGATGGGTTCTGATCGATTGGTTGTTTAGTTATTTTATAATTTCCAGTGGAGAAATAAGTTTGATATGGCCTAAATGAATGAGATGAATATTTCTAATATTTAATTTTACAACTTTTATTAATTTATATAATGTATTATTATTATTATCATGTATTATTATTATTATTATTTATATTATTATTAATTTAGTTCATTGATTGAGGTCAGTGACCATTGCATTGAAAATACAGATAGAATTTCGCGCCTAGTTTTTTTTCCTGGCAGTGCGTTGTTGTGTAGCCATCTATCTAAATAACAATGGGGCCTTTGTAGTACACAAGGACAGGGTGATGTATGCATTTTGCTTACAGGAAACCATTCAATCGTACTGTTGTTTTCAATATGAGGACCCGTTGTCTGGCTGTTTATAATTGAGAACCTTGATATTTTGCGTGGTCTTGACTTTCTTAAGCAAAATTGGACTTCACGTACACAGTATTTTATTTAGTTGAAAGGCTCAGCTTCCATCTGATACCCTTTATTTTTTGGTGGGGTGAAATTTTATTCAGGTTTTAGCTTCGTCTCAGGGTTTTAGTTCAGTAAAATTTGCTAATTTTCGACTACACATTTACCATTTAAATTCAGTTTTTCAAATAATTTAATGATATGTAGAGGCAGAGAAGATAGAGGTAATGGTCCTTTACCTACTGAAACATGTAGTTCTTCAACCAACTTGTCATTCAAAGACAAAAAATCTAATATTTGAAAGGACCATTTTCAGTCATCTCATGGAAAAAGTAGATGAGAAGGAACCACAACGAACCATCATCAAAGTTCCAAACACATTGCCAGGAGGGTGAAAGTGCATAGGAACAATGCCGGAAACTACGTCACGCTATTGTTCGACTAAGGCTACATCATTTTTAACGCATGCGTGTTCGTCAATACAGCTTTAGTCTCCTCCACCTTCGCAACACGGTACGTGGAGTGACTGGAATCACACTGACGGCGGAGGAGAATACTAGCTGGTCAGACAATTTAATTCTATCGAGCATATAATACCTGAACAATCACCGTCATTTGATCGATTTACTACAGAATATATTGTATACACAAAATATAATTTTAAAATTGTAAACCTGTTAACTTATATACTTGTGTACTTAAGTATAAGGACACGTGAATAAAATCATGTAGAAGACAAAATGGCCGTTAATCCGCCTATTGTCTAGACTTAGGCTACATCTTCCGGTTTGTTACGTAATACTAGGATGCCCATCCCTTTGTATCGATCCCTGACATTGCCTGTACATTCACGTTTCTATACACTTCAACCACTATTGTTAAGTTATATCATGATCCTCGGGATTATATCCCAACACGATGGTCATCGGTGACGTAACATTTCTATGACATGACATTTTCAATTCTTAGGCTGCAGTCAAGCGACCATTGTATATAGACTAAATGCGGCCTTGTGAGCAGGAAAGGGCGGTATATATGAATGCACTATGGGACATATGGGATAACATAGCCAAAAATAATGCCTTGTGGGAAGGATTACCGGAAGTAGAAAGTCATATATTTGAAACATTTAGGGGTAAATTTACCTATGTTTGGGGCTCATATGAAGGCAATTTGACAGAATTGATTTTCCGTTTGTCTTATGATAGAATCTGTGCCCATTTTTCGGAAACAACCGGAACAATTGTTTTATACCTTTACATTTTAATTAAATTTGGTGTCAGCGAAAATACGATTATCCTTACAAAATGTAAAACTTTTTCAAAAGTGCCTTTAGTCGAAAATACAACGTATTTTGATTAAATTTCCCAATAATTTGAATTGTTTTGACTTCTCTGCATCTGAAAATGGAGAAACTTGTTGCAAATGTTTACAGAATCCAGTCTAAATGAACAATAAAAATGCGCTTTATCAACCAAGGTCACAACAACCGGTTCAAAATTTATTTGTTCGCAAAGATTTATCGCTATGAATTTCCAGTTAATATGCTACCAAATCACACTGATGGCGACAATAAGATATTCCTTTGTAATCATGGTAATGAAGAATAGATAAGAGGGATTAGTCACAGGCGATCGATTTCGTTGTGATTCCTTCTCATCTACTATTTCCATGGTCATCTCCAAAATACTAGCGAGTCCTGTAAAAAGAAAATCGAGGCCGGTCAATCTATTCAAACCGTATGCCCTTAAGCATTTGTTGGAACTGGCCCGCTTTATTGGGATATTTGTGACCGTACAGCTCGAATGAGCCGTAAATTCCCTTAATTGTATTTTGAGTTACAGTGTAAAATGTGTATGAAGGTCGTATGCATTGGTAACTTAAGCTGGCGCGACATCTGTCTCATTTTGATAGTCACACCACCAATCAATAATCCTATTATTGAAAAGGATAATAAGCTTCTACCTTAGATGGCAATAGAAATTTTAATAGCTCTGGTCTTTGTTTGCTTTGGCTAAATCCTGTTCAAGTGGTGGATTACCAGGCATTGTATTTTGTATAGGTATGTATAACCAACAATTAACAATGAGAGAACTTTCTTGAACCTCGTTGACTTGATATGCCTGCCAATCACGACTGTTTGATATTTATTGCCAGCAATGTGTCTCTTTTCCACATTGCCAGCAATGTGGAAAAAGAGACACACGTAGAAACGAAAAAGCTACCATTTTGTTGAAGGAGCAAAGTTCAACAAACCATAACCCCGCTACTGGATATCGTTTGAAGTCAATAATATATCATTTTAAAGCTTATGATGTATATTTTCTAAATATGAAATAAAACAATTTTGACCGGGGGAGGAATTTACGGCTCATTCGCCGTGACAGGTCACATTTATCGTAGGTCGACCAGTAATGGGTGCAAAAATTGGCACTTTGGGGGTTATAATGGCCAGAAAATTTGGTCAGAAACCCACAGTCAGGGGTCGTTAGAATTGAGAAGGGGGGAGGGTGGAGGATGATTGTATGGACCAACCCTAGCAAATTATTTGGGTGGGGTCTACGCCTATGGTCATGTATAAACATCACTTGTGAAAAAGAATCCATATAACACTTTAAATGAAAGTATCAAGTCAATATGGTATGCAGCTCGTGCATTCATTGATATTTTAACAAGCGGTTGGAATTGAGGCATGTAAAGGATGATTGAAAACGAAGTGATGACAGAATAGTAAACAAACACAGAAAGATAATCAATCATATTACTACTTTGTGCCTTAGATTTACTTGTCTTGCACATGTTTTTAAGTTACTTCGTCGCCATTTTGAGTGTTTTTACCTTCTTATGCTTGAATTCAAAGCCAAAGTTTAAAGCTATTTCCTCTCTAGTGAAATCAACACCACGTTTAAAATGTAATATAATTTATGTTTGCATTTGCTGGGGTACAATTCTATTAACCCAGGTAAATGAGGTACACGTAGCACCAAATTGAGGTACCTATGAATACGACCTTCATGCCCATTTTACACTGTAACTCAGAATACAATTGAGGACATTTACGGCTCATTCGTGGTGTACGGTCACAATTGCTATGCTAACTTTGATGTGAAACACGAATTAGCTCAACGCTGATAAATTTGCTACATACTATATTGCGAATAGTTTGCACTACAAGGAACAATTGGCACGATTTGCTGCTTAAGGGGGTACTACACCCATGCCCAATTTTCTGCCTATTTTTGCATTTTTCTCAAAAATTATAGCGCATTGGTGACAAGTAAGATATGTGTATTATAGGGCAAGGACTACAACTACTGTACTGAAAATTCAGCAACTCAAAGCAAGTAGTTATTGATTTATTGATCAAATATTGGTTTTCCCTCATTTTTGACTGTAACTCCACAACTGTTGTCTGTGCTGAAATAAAAATTTCCAGTGCAATAGTTGTAGTCCTTGCCCTATAATATACATATCTTACTTGTCCCCAATGCGCTATAATTTTTGAGAAAAATGCAAAATAGCCACAAAATTGGGCAGGGGTGTAGTACCCCCTTAATGATAAGGCTACCTACAGATACATTCGTCACGGCGTGGAAAAAAACAGGAAAACTATATTTACGGGTAGACTTTACGATAGAATAAATTGAACAGTAGCACACACTGACACCAAACCCCCAAACGCCAAAATCTTCTAATACATAAACGAAGTTAATAAAACACACTGTTAAACATTTTGGTGGTCCTAACAATCACAATATAACGTGATAAATATATAGGAACATTTCTTAAATATGCATCGATAGCCCGTAGTCCAGTTTACACTCCTTTGGATTAGCTCCTAGCTGAGTTTCACTTTTCTCTCCTTGTGTTATACAGCTAAAATACTAGAAACCTTAGGTAACAATGCCAAGCTTTTATCTTTAACGTGTGAGCTATACAATTGATGTTATCAAAACATTAGTTCAACGTTTTCTATAGTTTATGGATGTCATTTGATCCAATACCCTAAATGGAAGTCCCAAATAACTGCTACAACAAATGCCTTTGCTTGTTATATAAATGCAATAATAATAGAAATAATAATAGAAATATCAGTTTCTGTACAATAATAACGTTGAAATCTGTTCATTTTCATGCTCGTTGCACCTGCCTAAGAGTGCTTTTTAATGTTAGTGTCACTACTGACCGATTCTGTTTGCCGAGACCAAACCTTTGGGCACTTGTACAATACAAGAACTGCACGCCGCACGTGGTCACTGGATCACGACAGTTATTGCAAATATCATATCACCTATGAATATTAAAATCTTGTTGCCAAAGAAATTGAATGTTTCCGTAATACAATGTGTATTTTCCCGGGGTATTTTCATCCTTGTTTTTTGATAGCCCTTTCGCCGTCCGTCAATACAAAATATAAACAAAATTGCTTACGTATTTCACTGAATTTTGCATCATTTAAATACTAGTGCATCGGTAATGAGTTTATCTCCGATTCCAAAAATAATTAAGACTTTGTAAAATAAAATCACACGTAGTACATAATGTTATATACAAAAACTCTTCATCCACCCAAACAAATGGATATTATATGTTAGGGTTTGTAAGAAATGTTGTTTGTAACAACTTATAAAAGACACTCCTAAACCGTTTGGTGGCTTAAAAACACCGTAAGGCGATAAATAAGGAAAAAACCTGTATTTCTCATTTCTTTCTCTGTGTTATGCAGTTAAAATGTTGGAAAGCTTGTGGCAACAAAGCCAACGGTTGCCTGCAAATTCTTAAAGCAATACGGGCAATAATTATTATTACATATTACAGGGAAAACGATTTTTTTCTCATACAACTGCGTTTGGTGTAGCAAATGATAAAACAACGAATGTTGTAGTAATAGCTTGAAATCTGTTATTGAATCTATCATGTGAATGACATATTGAATACATTGTATCAAGCACCCCAAATATAGGCCCCAATAACTGCTACACCAAAATGCTTATATTTCCTATTCATATAAATGCAATAAAAATATAAATATAAACTTCCTTCCAAATATTAAAAAAATACAAATACATATAAATTCAATTGAAATGACAAAACAAATTTAATAAAATGAACATTGGACGTAATAATAAAAGACAAGCAAATGCAAAGGCCGTCAGGTGGAGTTATATTTCCAAGCTCGTTGCACCGGCCTCAGAATTTTTTCGAATGTTAGTGTCACTACTGACCGATTAATTTGGCCGAGATCGAACCTTAAGGCGCTTGTATTGTATACGACCTCTGCTCGCCACACTTGGTCACTGGATCATGGTAGACAATAATATTGGGCTGTTCCAATTGAAATCCACACACCCCATATGGAACACATGACCTTAATCTCCCACATATGGGTTGTAGATTTCAAATGGAGTTACCCATTCAGGTAATTGAAATTCACACTCCCTGTGTGGACGATTCAGGTCATATCTTCCATGGAGGGGGATGGATTTCATCTTCTTAGAAAAGAAATCGGATGTTAATTAGAGGTTAATAACTGCGCATCGGTTATTTGGAGGGCATTGTGAAAAATCTAGACCTTTTGCCTTTGGAACCGAGGAATATCCCGAGGTGCGTAGCCCCGAGGGATATTCCGAGGTCCAAAGCAAAATGTTTAGATTTTTCACAATGCCCGACATATACCGATGTAAAGTTATTAACCTCATTCATAACCGTCACTTTAATCTCTTCACCTTAGTAAAATAACACCAAATTTTGCTCAAAAGTTTATAAAAATAGATGATTTTTACATCTTCCCTTTCCAAAAATCGATCAGGCTAAAACAGAACGACCAATAACAAAAGTGCGTATCAGAATCTGTGCAAATATGGTAGCGCGCAATCCAAATACGGCAGCCAGCGCGCGCGCAGTTTGTTGGACGCACAATACGGCGAACGCGGAAGTAAATTGTGTGCGACATTGGAACAATTACGCATTTTGCGGTCAATTGTGAGATATTAATGACCTCGATTTGCGTTCGCGTTTTCGCAAATAATAAAATACACTGCAAAATTCCTGGCGACATAGTGACTATATCGCACTGGAACTCTAAAGTCACTACCGCCGTCACTCCAGAATAACCTACCTTATGGTGGCCGACGGAGTCACTACAGGAGAGTGACTACATCGGAAACAAGGCAGTAGGGTATTATGCAGCAGTGTCATCACGCAGTGACTACAACTGCTAGCCTCCGATGTGTTACCTGCTCGATGCCGCATCGGCGACTCATGATGTACACCACTGAGTAGATTCCGACAGTGGTCCACATCTTGTAGTCACATCAAAGTGACTTCCGTAGCCAGTGCCCCCATGCGTCGCCTGCTCGGTGCTCAGTCGGCGAACTTCAAGGTGACTACACTGCCAAAAGGTCGTTGACCGAGCCCTGTTATGAGTTCGAACACTCTGGGGACGCGCGCGTATATCTACAAAATACGCGTTGATGATGACAAAATACGCGTATCATGCTTGTTTACTGCTTGCATACGCTCATGAATGGAATGAGTTGGTTTTATAATTGATGCATGCTGTAGGCCTACACTGGGTCCGTGGCTAGCTGTACTGCCGTCTTTGTGTTTTTTATCGTGCTTTTGCATTCTTTATCATTTATATTTCAACTGTGAGACTTCCGATTAATTTTGTTTCGTTTATTTATTGTTCTCTTTTATATATTTTAATTCTTTTCGTGCTGCATGTTTAATAATCTCATCAACTGCGTGTGTTTTATTTGCAGTTCTTGTTCTTGGTTTATTTGTTTGTTTCATTTAAAACGTTTTTATTTCCTTTATTTGTTTGTTTGTTTTCCCACAAAACTTATATCATTGCTTTGTTTACTTCAGTGGTTAGATGGCATGTTTTGCAATCAAATTAGGCCTATTTTTCATATTTTTGCATGATAACGTTATAGGCCTATTGACACTTTTTTTAATTTAAAATAAATTGTGTTAAAAGCGATATTAATTTAATTTTCAGCCGAAGTTCGCAAAGTAGGCCTATGCCTATAGGCCTAGCATTTTCAATTTATACATTTTGATTTGCCAAAGCTTCACTTATGTTGAAGCAAGAAATTTTCTGTTAATTGATTTATAGGCCTAGCATGCATTTTGTTTTACTTCTTGTCACTTTCCTGAATAAAGGCCTACTACAATTTATACTTTTACTGCCGTAAGTTTATGCAAAACTTTGGCTTGTGCTATTTTCTTTTTCCGTTTTTCAAAATGGTGTTTTTATAGGCCTATTAGTTTGATTTGTTTTTCATGTTGATTTTTTTACGTTTTTTTAAATTATGCGACTCGTAGGTAAACTTTTTGTTTGCTGTGTATTTTTGTAAACTTGATGCGTGCACTTTTTAAAAATATCTACGGTAACTTGTTTTTGTTGCTTGAGTTTGATATTCACTTAAATATATTTCACTAAATTTTGTTTTTATTATTCACATCAACATAGGCCTATTGCAGTGTTTGTTTGAAACTGTGTCTTATTTTTTATCACGCAAATATTAATGCTTGTTACAAATTATTTTTGTTATAATTATTATTATTAATTTATTTTACACATTTAATATTTTAATTCATCAATAGGCCTACATGCTTCTTATAATATTCCTACTTTTAACTTCTTTAATTGCAATTTTCCTCAAGTTGTTTTCTTTCGAAGTGTTTCTTTGTTTCTTCCATTCTTTGCATGTTTATTGGTTTCTTCATGTTTATTTATTTCTTATTTTTTTTTATTTAGTTATTCAAATAACTTGACCACCAATTAATAAAAATGTATCTTATTCATCATGTTAGTTTATTGAATTATACTTTGTTTACTTATCATGTTTATTTCTTTTACTAACAAATTTATTTTATTCATCTAATATTTCCCTTATTTTTAAAGTGCAGTTTGTAATTTCCCCCCCCTAATCCCTTAAAAAAGCAAGAAATAAAGAATATTAATTGAATAAATCAAGAGAATATAAAAATATGGCAATAAAAGCAAAACCGGCAACCCAAAACCCCGGTACTGAGCACCCAGGCACAGTCGCGTAGTCACACCGGTGTGACTCTCCTGCGAAGTCACCGCGCCGCGAAGTCACTCTGTAGAAACCTAGGAGGCTGGCTACCCGGCTATTTCGGACCGGCGATATGGAAAACCGAGGTGTAGTTTCCGATGGAGTGACATTCTGGTGACATCGGCGTCACACAGATGAGAATCTTGCAGTGTATGATTGGATCGCACGCATCGCGTTTATTAATGAGGTTATGAATATGATACAAGGTGTATTTTGATATTTGTCGTTTTTACAGTAAGTCCGTACTCTATAGTTTTGATTTTTATAAAAGATATTGAAACAATGAATATTCCATCATACAATTACTAGTGCATTGGTGATAAAATTATTTCCGATTCCAAAAATATTTAAAAAGAAAAAATGAGGCGTAGTAAATAATATTAAGTGGTTGAGTACAAAAATCCTCAATCCACCTGAGGATTAAATATCAAGGCTTGTTGTAAATGAACTAATTAGGTTTTACGGACAAAGGATAATAAAAATAAAGAGGGCTACATAAAGATTCACCCTTATAAATGTTATTGTTTGTCTCCCGTATTGGTAATTGTTCCCAATGTTTATAAAAAATTTACCAGGTTTCAGCCACGTGTTCATATCATACGTCATGAAGGACATATTCCACTTACTGTCGGTTAGAGGAGTTTGGTAGATTTTTGGAAGCTCAACAACCAATTATTCTTATAACAAAGTTGAGTTAAATGACTCGAGTGGTTTGAATATTAGAAGCCACAAGATGTAATACCCACATAACAGTCCATACTGCTTCTTTGAATCGCTACAACGAATCCACTTGAATTGACATTTGCCAACAATAATTTCAATAATAAGACTTTCAACAGATGTTTCTTGTAGACCTCACGTTGCACACTGCATCATTTTCACACAATTTGATAACTATAACGGATCTCTGTAGATGTGTTTTGAATTGAAACCTCGTAAATATGGGTCAACTGAAGAGTTCGATTGACAAGGTGATATGGCAAAATATCTATACACTGTGTAACAAAGAGATAACCATACAAAGGTTCCTCTTTGTTGTAGCACTTCAGCATATTAAGCTGAGTTTATACTTAATTGCTTAGTGACGAGCGATTATTTTTGGACCAATAAAATATAGCGATTCTCCCAAATCAACAAAAACCGCTCTATCCCAATCGTCAAACTCAGTTTACAAGAAGAGAAGAAGATAACGAGTGGATTTTAATCTAAAAGTCTGCTTGCTGCGAGCAATATTAGAAGCAACGTAATATTGTTGATTATTATTTCTCATCAGCCCGTGATATCATCCGTGATGTTCCAAAGGAACTACATGTAAAACAAGATATATTTGTTGCTAAGTGTACGGAAACTTTTTGTGCGCAGTAAAATGCGAAATGCGCTTTAAGTCACAAGTAGGTAGTTTACAGATGCCTTGGCTACTGCTACTGCGTTGGTGTTCTTTATTTCGCACGTATCTGGTCAAACTAGAAGTATGTCTGTATATCATTTATGAAGGGGGGGCACAATGGGCCATTCACGAAGGACATACTTCTGATTTGTACAGGTGCGCGGCAAACAAAGAACATAAACTCAGTCAATCAGGATGTCTCGAAACTATCAACTTGCTAATTTACGCTGATTTCATGGTGCAGGTCATGCATATCAAGTACATTCAGATTTATATACAGTAGCTTATTCAATGGAGACGCTGGTAGCTGCGACCTTGTCTGCTATCCTCTGCAAATACCAAACTTCCGATAGGTGATATTACCCACGCCGGTAGTAATTACCCTATTGTTTATCTTGCTGATAAAATACCGATCTTGTCTTAATAATATTAAAACAGCTTTCACATAAAACTCACAAAACTAGAGTAATTTTGAACTAAATATGAACAATGATGGCGCTGTTTATATTAAATTTTTGTTTGCATATTTACAAGGGGTAAACACTTGATTATTGCCATTAAAACATCCGAAAAATTAATAACAAAGATATTGACTAAACACTTTTTATCATGATATAATATTTGGCTTAATAAAAAAATACATAAATAGCGCCCTCAATTTTCACACAAATATATAAAATTAGCTAAAAGAGTATCTATATATATAAGTGTGAAAGCTGTTAATATTGTCCAGGTATGTGTCAATATTGTCAATGTGTGTGATATTTTGTGAAAATATTAACAAATAATCACATCAAACAAAATATAAAATTCAACTCTAACCATGTCCGTTCAATCATTGGCTGCCAACAACAATGATCTATATGTTCAGAAATGAAATACAAACCACTTTGACTAAACATTTGTGATCACGAAATGTTTTTAGTTTTAATAGTCATAGCAGGGAAATAAACTTGATCTGGCAATCTTGATACGATTGTTTTCTATCAATGTTATGTTTTTAATAAGCTTTAGAGTAATAAAAGTAATAATTATTTAATGTCGTTGAATATCAATATTGAATAGGCGTGACCGAAATTTCACCAATAGCTGAATGTGTTTGGGTGTTAATATACGTAACATGTCAGGACTCCAGGTGATTCGCCAAAGTGATAAATATGTCTATTATATTTGCTCATACTCTACCGCCGAGAGCCACTACACGTTTCTATGCATATTCTATGTAAAAGAAACTCTAAACACATGTCAGTAACCAAGCAGTTGTCCAACTAACACAACATCAAAATGCACTGACATGGAACACCTTCCTGGACCACATTCACAGCTCAACACAATGATTTTGATGCGTATGCTTAATTAGGTTGGTGCTTTATATTTTGTTGTACATTAAGGGATCTAAAATGAGCGTTTATTGCGTTTCGACAGTATTTTTGTGGGACATGAGAGCACCTCAGACCTATCGAATTGCATTCTGAATACGAAGCATGTCTTTCTGATATCAAATAATTTTCATTTTTGAAAATCACAATATAATACAAATTTTATGACAAATTATAAAAATTTGATATTTTTCAAATTTTGATATATAACAGTCCTCGAAGTAAATTATATAAATCTAATGATATATTCTTAAAGTGTATGTAGCACGGAGGAAAAGCCGACGGTCAATTGAAAATGTTGACCTTTCATATTGAAGATATGGATTTTTTTCCAAAAAGACCTAATTTTTTTGGTGTTTTGGGAAAAAAATCCATATCTTCAATACGAAAGGTCAAAATTTTCAATTGATCGTCGGCTTTTCATCCCACCTACATACACTTTAAGTATAAATCATCAGATTTATAAAGTTTACTTCAAGTACTGTTAAATATCAAAAATATCAATTTTAATGATTTGCCATAAAATGTGTATTAAATTGCGAATTTCAAAAATCAAAATTATTTGATATCAGAATGACATTCTTCGTATTCAGAATGCAATTCGATATGTCTGATGTGCTCTAATGTCCCAAAATAAATACTGTCCAAACGTTCATAACCCAGCCCTTAAGGTATTTTGTTCTCGTCTACAGATATCCATCAACCAGCTCTCCGGTTACTTCGTTCTGTTTCTGCTGTTGTTTGGAGATGTGTAGATGTTTTTCATATTTTATTGTTTTGTAAATCGCTTTGAGGTCTTCGGATTGTAAGCGCTATAAGCGCGTTTTTATTATTCTATTATTATTATGAGACATTAAAGTCAAACCACAATTTTTATATACACTTATTTTTTTCACAAAAAATTAATACAACAAAAATTGATCGGAACATTTGTTTAAACAAACATTAAATGGGGCACCGCAATGTTATTTTGAAATCGATCGAAGACTTCCGTCTTCTAACAGCAAAAGTATTTTGTACTGCCGCGATTTCCTGCAAAACAAGAAGTGAACTTCGCAAATATTTTCAAACTAGTGTATTATCTCGAACTTTCTTCTTTCTTGAAAATCTTTATAATTCTGATGTGATTCTGAGAATGAAAGTAATCTTATCACTAACATGTTTTTATAAATAATTTCAGAATACGCAACAGGAAGTCTGTTGAAATCGGTCAAACATGCAGTTAAATTGTTATTTTCTATTTAAAATGGTTTGGGTCGTTAGGGGTAGAATATTTGGAGTGACAATCAATTGCCCATTTCAGTGTTACAAAATTGTTTCAATTGTGTTTCAATTGTTAACTATTTCAAAGTATCAATGGAAGATGATATTGCATGATATGAGAGGTATTATGAATATATATTAAAAAGAATTTAAGATATCGTTAAAATAAATGTAAATTCAGTTATAAACTACACCCTACACTGCTCATCATCCCTATATCTTCGTGTCAAAAATTGCCGTGATAGTACGGCGAATCCTCTCGTTTTTCAAAAGCTACGCATGGCGATTTTGTTCGAGATAGGCCGAGCGACTCAGGCTAAGCATACCATTTACATGATATGAGATACCATAGCCCTGTCATAGAGCCTGCCGCTTAGTTTCTATTCTAGGATTTGCGCATGATCAGTACCACATATGGTGTTACTATTATAGAAAATTCGATTTGTTTTCAGGTAAAACGCAGGTTTTGTTTCCAGTACACTAACTCGAAAAGCAATACACTAATTAGCGGAGCCTTGCTGTTTGCTGTGGATATCTTTAACTGCATTTTATAAGTAAAGATTTTGAAATCCAAAGTAAAAATTGTGATATATTTAACTATTTGAGAAATGAATTATACAAAGGAACCCGTGTAAAATCCAGCTGCTGTATCTATAATACAATGTACATTATCCACTTTCTTTATCTGTGTGAATAATAGAATATCGATTTTAATCGAATTTTAATCAGATACGGTAGGCCTCCTTTATTTGGTTGGGTGAAATACCAATCGCCCGTCGCTCACCAACGGAGTATTAAGTTTATATTTATAACACTGGCTGTTGACACTGTGCCCTAGTCAATTAACTGCCATCATTGCCTTTATCGTCCAATTGTACATTGCACCAGTGCATGAAGGGATGCTTGATTGACCGACTTCTAACGCTAGCCTGATCTCAGGCATCATGCAAAGCTACATGTGGGCATTTAAAGACGACGAGGAATAGAAGCAAACGCTTAAGGTGCTTACTTTACATTTTTGGAGGAGGGTAATTACATATTGAAAATAAAATATTTTATATCAACAATAGAAGAAAAGTGCAAACTGCGAAATGAAAAGAAAGTTCAACACAGAAATATTGTAAACCCGATGACTGACATTTGGAAGAAACTAAACAGATTAAAGCGCTCGTGGAAGGGTCGCGTATAATGTTTATTAACGTAAAGCATCTGTGTCCTACATATTTTAATGCATGTCTAATGGTCGTTTATTTATAATAAATGCCAGGCTGTTTAGATTACACGGTTTGCAGCTGCTTTCTGATAGGGATCATGTAGTAGTGAAATCGCAGAAAAAGGATGCGTGGATGTTATTTGATGCATTCCAAGGTGGCAGCACTATACATGGACTGAGTCATTAGAGTAAGTAAAAACTTACTGGTTTTGTCAAGCAAATATACCAATTGATTCGATGTACAAACCTGATGAATCTATTCACTGATGAGTCATTAAGGTTGTAATCCCTACGGAATTAGAAGATTAAGTTATTTAAAACTCTTAGTTTTCAGTCCTTTATATAATCTAGAGAACGTTATTGATACGATTCATAATATTCGTAATTATCACACTTACTTACGTCATTTAACATTATCACGAGAAATAACATTTCGGTAATACAGACAGCAAAACAAGGAACCAGTTAGAATACAAGATTCGTTTTTCAAAACCAAAAAATACTGTTTTTCACTGACCTGACAGTTTCGAGTGTCTTGTCCACACACCTCCGGCGGATTTCGGCCTGTAGAGGGCGCACTACTCGCGGAGATGATTGGGTCATAGATGTGACTTAGAAAATGGGCCCCCTCGTCTCTGTTCATGACTTGCGGGGATTTCTTTCTTATCCAGATGGATTCCATGATTCTTCTTGATCTCGCGTCACCTTCCTTACTAAGGATTTTGGACCCTTGCCAATCGATGATGTGATTTTGTTGTACTGAGTGATCAGCTATGGCAGATTTGCTGAGCTCACTTTCCGACTGTTTTCTGGTCTGACGGGTGTAGTTCTTTTTCAAACCCGTTACTTTGTCCGTTTCTTTCATGTGTTCACTTAATCTCGTGGAAAAACGTCGCCCCGTTTCACCCACATATGACTGATTACAATTTGAACAAGGGATCTCATAAACACAGTCTGTTGTAGAGTCTGGATCCCTCTTGTCCTTGGGGTGGACGAGCATTTTTCTCAATGTTGAGTTGGGTCTCATTGCTGTGGCGATTCCATGTTTTTGGAAAATCCTATTACGGACTTAAGGAACCAGTTATTTTCAGCTGGAATTTAAGACCTCATTTGTTGAATGCGGTCAAGAAATAATGACACGGTGATCCAAAATCCTAAGGAAGATGCAAATTCAAAAGTTTCAGATTGCTCCATTTGATGCCATTTTGGTTAGACAGCGAACAGATTAGAATATTGAATTGCAACTTTTGATTTCGTTCGTTCCTTCTAAAGTTTTCGATCACCATTTCTTTCATCAAATTTGCATATCACGTTCAAGTATGTTTATTATTGATGTGGCCGTCTGCATTTATTTCCATCTATTTTCCTCAAATTATGCTGGTCAGTAGGTGCTACTCAGCCACTCGCTGACCTTTCTATCTCCATTTCTGTGGTTGGGTACTACCCTAATCTCTTAATGTTGATGGTTCCATATCCTTAGACTATACCTTGCAACTTGTTCGGTGCTTTATGCTCTTCTTTTTAAATTTCCTCATTATTTTCAGGTTATCATGACATTTCCTTAAATGTATTTCCAAATGTACATTTGGGATAAGCTTGTACAGCAGTCATCTATTACTAGATAGTGCTGGCGGGTTATCGCAAAGTAGCGGTTACCTCCTACATGTCCTACTTAAAACTTGCGTAACCTGGTAGAAAACAACAAGTTCAGAAAGGGCATTCCATTGCCATATCCAGGTAGAAAAAGGGGAGACATTGTAGCTGATTAAGGTAGTTTTGAGCACCCATTTAGGAGAAATGTTATATCATCTAAACAACATATAGTAGTTTGACATTTCTTTCTAGAACGACCTCATTTCATCTAGTAACCCAATTGTAGGCCCCAAGAACTGAATATGTCAAATTGTATTCATATAATGCAATAAAATAAAAGTATCAATTTCCTTCCGACAATTAACAAATAAAAATGTAAATAAATTCAATTGAAATGATCAATCCAATTGATAAAAATGACCGCACACGTAATAGAGAAAGACAACCAAAGGCAAATGTCTTAGATGACGTTTTATTTCCAAGCTCGTTGCACCTGCCCGAGAGTGTTTCTTAATGTTAGTATTACTACTGACCGATTTAGTTTGCCGAGATCGAACCCTAGGGCGCTTATATTGTAAACAAACTCTGCCCTCAGCTGCCTGGAATACTCATGATACTTGGTTACTGGATCACGGTAGGCAATTGTATCTATCATATCACATAGTCATTATTACAATATCGTTACAAAGATATTGCATGTTTTAGCATACAAAGTGTATTTTGATCTTTGCCGTTTTAATAGCCCTTTTAACACCGCTAATTACATGTACATTGAGGGTACAGAGGAATGTAGGTCATAATTAAAATAATTCCAAAAAAATTATGATACTTCAACTGGTAAAATACATCCACGTACATTTTGTTTCTCAAAGACGTTCATCACATGTAACTAGCATTTAAAGGGAAGGATTTACTGCTTTGTTTATTGCTAAACATGAAGATGGTAACTGATGTCAAAAGTGCTGGGTGCATGAGTTATGTGGACTCTGGGTTACTTACCTAGGAGTTCATTGATCTGTGTTGCAGTTGGAAGTAGGTTAAACGACTTGTCTTTACAGATGGGTTGGTAAGAACATGTACCGGGTGTCCCAAAAGTCCCTTAACATTGTGAATTTGCCATAACTTGCGTTGGGTTAATAGTGTTGTTACAAAAATTGCACAGTATGTAGATAATTCTTTTAGAAATGTTATGATACCAAACATGGCTATGTGGTCATGACCATTTGGCATGAAGTTAATGGATATCTACCGTACCGTAAAACCCACTTTTATAAGCGCAAAATAAGTCTCGTCATTTAAGACGTGAACACGATATGACGTGTTATCATTTTAAAATCTGTTTTGTTTAATTTGGCTGTGTTTGTTTGATTGTTTTCAATGCGTAATCTTCATTTTCTGTTTTATCTGGGTTTTACATGGAAACTGCTTAAGATCTTTTCTGAGGATTCGATGAACAGTTGTACGCGGTACGTTGTTCTCCATAGAAAGTCGACGTACTGATCGCCGTGGGCTTTTCGCCACCGCTCTTCGTATGGCATCAATGTTTGTAGCCGATCTTCCTGTTCTTCCACGTCCTGCCCTAAGTAGATCATGAACAGATCCAGTTAATTGGAATTTCAGCACTAGTTGCTGGATTGTATTTCGGCTGGGTAGTGCATATTCTACATTAAAATGTTCCTAAACATTGCTTCAGTGAGTTTGTCCGACTTTGTCTCGGTAAAGAACCATACGACCTGAATCCGTTGATCTATAGGAAATTCATCTTCACTTCAACTGTTTTAAAGTAAAGTTTTATATTGTCAATATATCCTAATTAATTATAATCTAAAACAGCAGTCACGCTCACGCTAAGCCATGTAATCCATGAATGTTCATACCCAAATGTAGCGTGTGCAGTGAGTGAACCAACTCTATCATGTTGTTTAAGGAAGCACATCATTCATGTTCTTGAACAAAGAACACATGAGCTTGCTTTTGTGGGTTTAATACATACATATGTACAGTCGTACAGTAAGGTAAATGGGTCATAAATAATGCTGTTTTTGGTATCAGAATAATTCTTAAAGACCAATCTATGTGAATATGTTCTCCATTTTGGTATGAAGTAGGAAATATTTGAGATATGGCCAATTCACAATGTTAAGTTACTTCTGGGACATGCTGTATTAGTAAGTTTCAATGTAATTATTGATTGTCAAGATCAAATCTTGTAAAGTGTAATCAAAGAGATATAAAAATAGCAAAATAAGGATCTATTATTGAGATCTCTTGTTTCTTTGAACACGTTTATTTTTTTAATGTTAATTTTTTATAATCCACAGATCTTTGGTTTGATTTTAACACCAGGTACATGTATGTAAAACCTATTGAGTATCAATTTAGCTTAACAAAGAGATAGCAACATAATAATAATAATGTTATTAATATTTTCGTTACAATTAATGATGTGATGAACATTGGGTTTATCCATAAGAAACCCTATTCTCCAGCCAAATGACAAAAAATAGGTGTAAATGTTATCTCCAAATTGAATTACCTTTTACCTCAGTGTTTAAATATGCGCCGGGCATAAAGATGTGCGCTGCGCAGACGTATCGTATCGTATCTTTGTGTTAACAAATCAGGCGGATTCGCACAAGAAAGTTTCTTTCCTTTTAAATAGCCATCAGAGGAGAGGGAAATGGTTAAATAAAATCCATAAAATATGCAGTCTGATTTTACAAATCTGAATTTTCTTTGGTTATGTATTGAAAAGTCGTTGCAAATCGATTTTAAAAAGACTAAATTTGATGAAAAACACGACTTCGAGGATCACCAGCGGCGTTAATGTGTAATTAACACAATTATTTTTTTAATTAAGAAAGAACACCGCAAGCTAAATCGTGGAAAAGACCAAAATAACATGAGGACAATAAGTTTGCTTTTGAATTTTGGTAAAGCTTAACACGATGAGCATTTAAACTGCGTAACCGAACTTTACCTTCAAGATAAAATAGTTTCCCTTTTAATAATTTGTTTTGCGATTGTTATTGATGCATGAATGAATAAGATATGTGAAAGAAAGAAGAAACATTTGATAAAGAATTTATGACTACATTTAGATACATCGAATCGTATCTGGACTATACCATTTGGTTGTTTGTTTGCTTTCGTTTGCGTGTGGGGTTGTGGGAGTGTAGGGTTCGTTATGAAATGGGGTAGGGATGTATAATGTGTGGGACTTAAAACAATTAATAACATAACTGAGGGTAAAATAAATAAATGTTGGAGAGAATGCCGACTTGTACAACCATAGATCTTCATGGAGATGCTTTAGACCTCATGTTACCATGTTTATAACTCAGAATTAATTAATATAAAATAAAGTTTGGCTTTGTTGTCCAGAGATCCTCAGGATCTCAAGTTGTATAAAACTAGAAAGAGAGAAAAGCTACTGGGAACATAAACCTGACTACAGGCTATCAATGTATAATAAAAGCAACCGTTTCTTATTTGCCACGTTAAAGTGTGATTGGACAACCAAATATTTTGACATTTATCAACTTCGTTCAGAGTACGCTGCAGGAGTTGTGTCATTGTTTACAACGAATATTGTACACTTCAAATGGGATTTTGATCAATATTGCAAACAATTAAACAGATTCACCCTTACTCCATGAGAATACGTTAAGGCAAATAATCTTTTCAAAGCAGTGTGCGTTATCTTCCTCTCAAATTAGGTTCACCTTTTATAATCCACTGCTATCAACACAATCTAAAACGCAATATAATATTACAATTTGCCGTTATTTCGTGGCCCCTGTACTTCAATCTTTATCTTTCCCTCAAGTGTATATGTGTCCGAACACGACTGTATATTTTTTCATATACTAGTCCAAGTTAAATGCACTTACGTGCAGACGTTTCGATAGCTACTAGCTATCTTTCGCAATGCTACTGTTGATGTGATGATCGCTGAGCAGCTGTTGTTGATCACTGCTTGGCAACGGAGTTGCCAGATGATTTCTCCATCAACAGGTACATGACTCTAGCAACACGCTCGGAAACCCCTTCAACATATGGTAGCGTCACAGTTTTCACTGTCCTCTTTAGATTTCTTTCATCACCATCAGAAAGCAAGGAACAACAATGAACCGAGACGAGGGCCAGTACAACCTAAGTCACATCTATGACGACCTGTTGATGGAGAAATCGTCTGGCATCACATCAACAGTAGCATTGAGAAAGATAGCTGGTAGCTATCGAAACGTCTGCACGTAAGTGTGTTTAACTTGGACACGTATATGAAAAAATATAAAGTTTTATGGAACAGTCCTGATGAATTTATTCAAGAGTGTCCGAACACGAGTTTATCAGTACAGTGTGTATACGATGCGTTGATTCGAAGTATTTAAACAGGGCCGGAATTACCTTTTTTGATGGCCCTGAGCCAGGCCAAAATTTGGATGCCCAAACCGTGAGAAAGACATGTGCACTCGAGTGACCAAGTTTTGGTTTACGTATAAGGGGCTGTTAAATATTTATGTGTACCTCTGGAGTCGCGAATTCTCAAAGTGGTCAGCCAAAAATCGCCTGCCCCATGGCCATGCCAAAAATTTAGCTCTCTCCCCTTTTGACGAAGTATTGACCTTGATATGACGGGTTAGTGCAGTGGTCTTCTTTCTCGCTACTCAGCACTGTGGCTGGGGTTCAATTCCCCCCGGTGCCACATGTGAGTTTGGTTGCCGATCCATGCTCGTCCTCGCAGGTTTTTCTCCAGGTGTTCCGGTTTTTCTCCTGCATCTAAAATCGGACATTTTCCCATATCCCTGTCTCGTCATATCCGGTTGGCATCCCTTGAATTTAGTAGCCTCTGAGCTTTCCTGGCTTCGGTCGAATGTTATAAAATAATTAAATTAAACCGCATGACTTTACTTGCTTTACGTACCAGAGTCTTGGTTACTTACGTTACCTACTGTGTCCCAAAATTGTGGAATGGTCCTGCTGTTGTAGTTGCTAATGTACACATTATTCAGCCCGCCTACGTTAACTTTAGGGCTTTAAAAAAACACTTCAAGTCTGCATTTAAGAATGCTTTGTTTGGAAGTTGTGCTTTTTATGTTTATGTCATTTGCATATGACCGTGAACACATTGACACGGATATTCTTAAATTCTCTCATAGCCACAATGTAAATATCAATTGTTTTACCAATATCTAGTTCACAATCATGATGTCTTGGGTTCCGGAACAACTACGCTAGTCACGACACAGACCATGTACCAGTCGACACTTTATCGAGCACTTTATGAGACGTGTTTGAACATGAGGAGTCTTTGGACTTAAAATTAATTTTGAGTACTGCTTGAAAGTCCCTTTCCAGTCCAGTAGTTTTCCTATGTGGTTACTTTTGTGTAGGTTTGTGGGCGGGGGTGTCTTGTGTTGGGGAGCCTGGACATTGCTTGACCTGTTATAAACAATACGTGACGTTACGAAAACACCAACAAATTGATTACAATGCAAATGTCACATTTCAACCTCTATCAGTTACCTTTGATCAATCTAACGCTTAAAGGAATGCTATAAACTATAAAATCATTGAGAGAAAAACTACTATTTATGTGAATATATTATGGAAATTGAAAAGTAACATCAATAATAAAGAGCAAGTGTGATAATTAGGAATACCATGAATGATATTATTTACGCCCTCTAGGTACAAGAATAAAATGGACTGAGAGCTAATCATTGAATGCATGAAATGATATCGAAACATATTTTTTTTTCAAGAAACACCTCCATGGGCACCGATCTGCAATCGCATGTCTTTTTTATGGTTATCAGTACTATATACATGATCCCTCTCCGAACCGAAAACGGGACCGAAGACAGCTGTTAATCAATTAGAGAATAAATGATAGGATTTTGTCTTTTGCCTATCAATATCGTGTCATAATGGATGGGCTGGCCAATATTTTGAGTAGTGGATGCCGGCGCAGCCGGTATCCACTACGATAAAAATATTGGCCAGCCCATCCATTATGACACGATATTGATAGGCAAAAGACAAAATCCTATCATTTATTCTCATTCTTATTCAGTTTTAATGTAATTTTTGCGATAAAACTGCCTTTTTTCAGAAAAAATTAAGTTACTTTTGTGAGGACATCCCCGTTGTTTTAAATGAACGAAACCATCACGAACATCTAAGCCGCCGCATCGCGTTCTTAGTTCTCGCACGTGTATTACGCGAACGCATTATCGCGCGATCATTGAGGAGCAACAAGCGAGCCGCCGTTGCGTGGCGGCGCGCGCCCTGACTAATATCACTATCAACTATTGTGAGATATTATACACCAGAAAACCAATCAAATTACGTGAATTCTTTACAAGACGCACCCATTGAATAAGAATGTAATCTAAAACAACATGTAAAATGTTGTAAATAAATTTCCATTAGCCAAGTAATGTTTCAAACGTGTAGGTCACAGACGCCATACATTGCGAAACATTATACGCGACCTTCTACTAGAGGTTCATTTTGGTTTCTTCGATTTCTTATTCATCAGGTTGCAGAATGTTTAAATGTATTGATCTCTATTGACAAAGATGCCATATATTACGTAACTTTACACTCGACCATTTACGAGCGGTTCATTTTGGTTTCTTCGATTTGTCATTTATCAGGTTGCAGAAAGTGTTACCGTATTGATCTTTATTGACAAATACGCCATACATTACGTAACTTTACACTCGACCCTTTACAAGCGGTTCATTTTGGTTTCTTCGATTCCTGTCGATTTGTCATTTATCAGGTTGCATAAAGGTTTGCTGTAATTGATCTCTATCTCGTAGTATTGATGATATGAGATGTTTTATTTTCAATATGTAATTACTTACCTGCAAAAACATAAACATGCATCATTCATCCCTCTCGTCGCCTTTTCATGCCCCAATGCAGCTTTGCGTAAATCTGAGATTAAAGTGGAAGCTCCGCCAGAGCAGTTCTTCTGAGGTAACTGCTCTGGCGGGGCTTCCTCTTTAAGCTAGTACCAGACGTATAGGTCAATCATACATCCAAAAACTTAACAATATTGTGGAGTATGTATAAGTAGCAGTGTATCATGTAAATAATGCAGATCGGTAAATTGAATTAGAAATGCACTTATATCAGTTATATCCCTGTAAGCTCTTGTATATCTAAAACAAAGACAAATATGTCAAAAACTCAAACTAGCAGCCGGGAACTATGTATGTACCATTTAGCTCTGCTTTGTTGAAATACGTTGAGAATTAAAGAAATGTTAATCTAAAACCTAGGGAAGGAATGGAAACAATATTTGCTCCTTAATGTTCTAAAAAATGGAGGATTTCACATCATCAAGATGTCTCTTTAGGCTTTCCGTTCCGACATGCAGTGTTTTTTATATTGCAAATACTATGACACACCTATAAATCAATATTAAAAACCAAAATAATTGGGCAGAATTTGTGGAAAAATGTTGGCTTGAATCAAAAAATATGCCAAGTTTGAGACAGATTCCGGGTTTTTATTCAGAATTTTATGTATTTCTCAAGCCGCCAGCTTCTATGTAAAATCACTAGTGGTGCTATTCTGAAAGTGGGGTGAACAAAGTTTATAGTCTTCGCGGTCCAGTAGCTCGAAAATTAAAGGGTCACCAATATATTTCTTGTTTGTCTTTCAGGAAAAAAATACTTTGAAAGATTGAGTCGCTTTTTAGCGTAGGTAGAGCCATTTGAATATAACCCATTGCATACACAAAGTATAGGGGGTAGAGGTATCCCCAGCAATACGTATTATTAATATAAAAATGATTGTTACCAACGACTGAATTTATATTTGTTTTCTTTAATAACAATTCAATATTTTTCTTATTCAATAACAATTCAATAACATGCAAACGATGTTTATTTTCCAGTTTCAAATGACTAAAATAGAAGATGATAATAATAACGATTGCAATTTTGTGTCGTTGATTTATGGTATAAATGTTACTTTTTACTTTGAATACTCTACCCAAAATGATGTGTTTTTCAATGAGTGTGTTGTGCTACTTAAGGCAATAGAAACAAATTAGTTCGATCTTTCGATTGACCACCGATGCTTGGTCGATCATTGTTATTTATGAAATCAATTAAAATGTCTATTGTTAATTGTCATAACATATGATTCTTTGTCTATATTGACAATGACCAATATAAAGTTTTAATATAAAGTTGTTAGTTCATTAATAACAACCATCGATGCAGCATCGAAGATCGATCCAGAGATTGAATAAATTTGTTTGTGGTGCCTAACATTGTCCATGTTCTCGCATTGATGCACAGTGGACCAAAACGCTAAAAATAATATTGGAATTTTACTGTCATAGCATCTCAAGGAAAGGGTACAAAAGGTACCAAATGTCTATATATCCGCTGCTAAAGATAGTTGAAATTCTAATTGTGCACCAATAACTCAGTACCTAAATAAGGAACCCACATAGAGATGTAAAAATGCCCATTTGGAGAAAATGTTTTGATGAATATGCAAATTAGATGACCATACTTGAAATGACAGTTGAGCTTACACAAATTTGTCGTTTTTAAGGTCACAAAATCTTCTTATTTTTAATTATTAGAGAATAAAACGTTAAATATCGCTCCTTAACAATAAAATAAAAATTAAATTCAATAAATACAAGGCGTAAAGTTTAATAAGTATGAAATTGTGGCACACATTTTTTTGTTAAGCGAAAACAAAAATTGCGGCAATATCTGAAATCACAACTCACATTTTAAGGCGCGGTTCCTGTCAATTATTTATTTGGAACCTGACTCGCATTCTCAGAATCACATGACAACGGGATGGTAAAGATTTTTATAGTTTGTGATAATATTTGAAAATAATTTGCAGAGTTCACTTCTACTTTTGTATAGGAAATTGCGGTATGAAAGGTTGATAGAGGTCTTTGATCGACTTTGAATGAACATAAATAGATGTGCCCCATAAAATTCTAATTTTGTTTAATAAACAGCTCAAATCAATGTATGTTACATTAAATTTAGTGAAACAAAAAAGTGGATATGAAAATTATGGTGTGCTTTTATGGACTGCTTCAAGTGTACGGTCATATAAATAATTATATTTGTTCATATTGTTCCACTCTTTCTAATTAAATTGGATATTTTATAATATAGCTATGTAACATACGTTTATAGAAATTGCTACTAGTAACTCACAACAAAATATTGCTACAAATTATTTTAGAAGTCAATTTTTGAAAATGTTTATAGTACATAAGATATGCATAGCATCCTGCTGTGGCTCTCGGCGGTATAGTATTGCAGAATAAGTAAATATACTTGAAATATTTATATCCTCATTTTGCATTTTGCTAAATCACCTATAGTCTTGACAGCTTTCGTCTATTGCTGCTCAAACACATGTAGATTCCTAAAGTTCCTATATCACGCCCATTCGAATTTGGTATTTGAAGGTATCAAAGCAATCCTGCCAGATTTAAAAGTAGAAATTATGAAACAAGGAATGTATCTGTATAAAATGGTCAGGGCTTGGATAATACGGAAATTTATTAAACGAAACAGAACAAAAATGCTTCAAGTAGCATGCCCAAATTGTGTGGCATTTACAATCATGCATGTTATGATTCTAATTAGAATATGCTATCTTTGACATAAATATATACGGACCCACACACTCACGCCCACAGTACCCTAGTGCAGAAGCAGTGTAAATTTGCTCGAATTTTAAAGACGTATGACCTGATGGTAACTATCAATCCTTTGAGGGTACGATCAATGCTTATTTCATATTTTGCAGTATAAGTTTTGTGCCTAAAAATTCAAATACAAAGAACTCTATGGGTGGGAGAGATCCTAGTAAAAGGACAGATGGGAGACGTTGAACACACTGTTGTTAGGGTAGCCACCACCTTGTCATCATAATTTAAATCTATTGTCAGGAACGTTGAGAAAAATGAGAAAAAATACTTCAAAAATTAACAATAGTATAAGAGTATTAAGGACAAGATATGAAATATGAATAAACTACTAGACTGCAAAGAAGCTTCTGTATTGATAGTAATCGAAGACTGATCATGTACCCAGTCTCCGATTACGGTCAATGAGATTGAATGAAAATTTACAAATTTCGGAAAGTCAGTCCAGTATTTTATTCATAATTCACCTTCTGATTCTACGACTGGATGATTCATAATCTACATCATTAAGGACAGAATTTGCTTAGTGTTTGCAATAAACCGGAAACCTTAACAATAGACTTCAATATCTTGTTGTTGGTATGTCCTTGAAGAATACGTGATAAAGCGCTTTCTGTTGGATTGTAAATAGTACTACTTTATTGGTCGTCGTACATATCAATTGATT
This sequence comes from Amphiura filiformis, assembly GCF_039555335.1. Lineage (NCBI taxonomy): Eukaryota > Metazoa > Echinodermata > Ophiuroidea > Amphilepidida > Amphiuridae > Amphiura > Amphiura filiformis. Next base: position 44,055,994 of record NC_092636.1, on the reverse strand, counting down.
GTAAATTCAGCCATTATTAGTTGAAGTGTTGTAATAAACCGGATGTCTTCAAAATAGACTTTACTTGCTAGTTATGTTGATTTTCTTTATTACACTTCACAAGATTACACGATTTCGTTGAGTAATAGACAGACAACCATTTTATCTCGTTAGTCAATCATATTGCCCTATATTTATACAAAATTACATCATGGCCTTCTCTAAAAATACTCTCTTCCAACTGTAATGTTCACCATCCTATATCAAGCAAGATAGGTGCCTATAGTCCATTTAGATTACCAGAGATAGTACCGTCCGCGTGTGATACAGTACACGCGCAACCAAAGACGGTGGACACGTGTATCTGTAGGGCGCAGTCACTTCGCGCCGTATCGGGCTATCGAATGTACTATGGTATGGTACTCCAGTCATTCTAGGGTCTATGCTCCAGTGGTATTGTGCTAAGATGTTAAGAGACAGCATTAACTCCACCTAAGCTTTGATAAAATCAGTGACTCACTGACGAAACTGTCAGCAAGAAAAACTAGTAAGTTTTCTTCAAATTGGTTTTGACAAAAGAAAAACTCTCTTTAAAACAAATCTGAGTTACTTGGAATATTATAAACATGTGATCAATGTCTTTGCAATTATTATTGCAATTTGAAGTGACAGTATTTTAAAATATGTTTTAAAAGAGCTGGAAATCTATGGGTATCAATCATTTTAATAAAATGAATACCTTTGCATATTTTTATGGGACCTTAGCATGCTGAGAGCACAGCAAACACATCAAATTGCATTCTGAATATCTTCTCTATCCAGTAATAGCAAAGCCAGACCCAAAATGCTCGATATGAACAAATATGCAAGTGCATTGAAAGGTCAACCCAGGTTAAAAATAAATAAATAAATAAATAAATAACAAAATAGGCAATTTTGCTGCACACTAGTCTCGTATTGTTTACCGCCTTTGCATCATTATACCGCTATGTAGAAGGTCACTTCGAGACTTACTGTCGACAAGCTGTTATGGTAGCGCGGAGATGGTCACCTGCGTATTTTATAAAAGTAGCACACTGATTACGTTTAACCATTATGGGTAAAGCTGAAAGTGAAAAGTCACTTTATGTGTCAATTTAATTTTCACACAAGCGGTCAATTTGTGACAAACTATGCAAAAAGGCGTGCATGTGATTATAAAGCTTATTATTTCTAATAAAAAACCAAATCGCACCGGAAAATTACTTGCAACTAAAAATGTTTTATGTTGTATTTAGTTCCCAAATGCCGGTTTCAATAACTGTTACGCCCAATGCATTACGTCCAATGGATTTACTTGCTAATCGTAATTTTGCAATAAAAAATTAAATAATATTAATATCCTTAAATATGTAACAAGAAAATAATAAATATATCCCATTGAAATGACAAAAGCGAATGCAAATTTGTAAACATGCAAATGAACACCAAACGAAATAAAGAAAGGCGACCAAAGCCGAAGGTCTGTATGTCAAGTTTTGTTTCCAAGTTCGTTTCACTACTGATCGATTCAATTAGAATCTAACTTTCGGGCGTTTATATTGTAAACGAATTCTGCCTCAACTGCCTATTTATACTTGGCCCACGGCAGGCAAATATATCTATCATATTGAATAGTAATATCAGAATCATGAGACCTGGTTTATGCAACCTATTTAACCGTTCACCGTAAAATTATGATGCTATAATGTAAAAATAACAACAACACTTTAAGGGATCTAAAATGAGCGTTTATTGCGTTTCGACAGTATTTTTGTGGCACTTGAGAGCACCTCAGACCTATCGAATTGTATTCTGAATACGAAGCATGTCTTTCTGATATCAAATAATTTTCATTTTTGAAAATCACACTATAATACAAATTTTATGACAAATTATAAAAATTTGATATTTTTCGAATTTTTGATATATAACAGTCCTCGAAGTAAATTATATAAATCTAATGATATATTCTTAAAGTGTATGTAGCAGGAGAAAAAGCCGACGGTCAATTGAAAATTTTGACCTTTCATATTGAAGCTATGGATTTTTTCCCAAAAGACCTAATTTTTTTGGTTTTTGGGAAAAAAAATCCATATCTTCAATACGAAAGGTCAAAATTTTCAATTGATCGTCGGCTTTTCAACCCACCTACATACACTTTAAGTATAAATCATCAGATTTATAAAGTTTACTTCAAGTACTGTTAAATATCAAAAATATCAATTTTAATGATTTGCCATAAAATGTGTATTAAATTGCGAATTTCAAAATTTCAAAATTATTTGATATCAGAATGACATTCTTCGTATTCAGAATTCAATTCGATATGTCTGATGTGCTCTAATGTCCCAAAATAAATACTGTCCAAACGTTCATACCCCAGCCCTTAATTTAGGTGAAATTAAAAATAAAGATTCCCATGTCACTGAACCTGAAATGACTTTGACAGTCTCACCATATGGAAAAGGAGGATCATGCACTTTTTATCATCTGTGTCTTTTATATCAAAAGTATAAATTAAGCAGGCAAAATTTGATTGAATTGTCCGCTTGTATAATGTGGTTTATTCATCAAGCAGACAAAACGTCGTAAACACAATCACCAGTCTCTCAAAATGTTTATTACACTCACGATTTCACCATCGTTGTGGTTGTTATTTGGCGACAATGGAACTTAAAACCAATTTGCCAATTTGTGAACACGCAGTTCCTAACCCCAATATGCTTTTACGTTTACAAGTTAAACTTTGAATGGCTGAGTACAAAAACTTATACTTCAAACTTTGAGGTAAACTATTAAGCCATTGAGGCAAATAAAAGAACTATATTGCACAGATTTGCAGTATAAATGTATAATGTCTAGACCTAGGCAATACTAGCAACATCGTTTTCTGCCTTTTTGTGCTAACTTTTATTCTTTAAACTGCATATGTGTGCAAATTGAGGGCGCTATTTACATTAATTTTAAACATAGATACGCCAAATAATATGAGTTATTCCTTACACTTCATGATAAAAACATTTTTGAAAAATTCCTTGCCATTTTGTTTGTATTTTTTCTGATGTTCTTATTCCATTATACAAGTGTCTACTCCTTCTAAAGATGCAAATAAGATTTAAGATAAAATAGCGCCATCATTGTTCACCTTTTCTTTAAAATGACTACAACCGTGTCCAATGACATAGTTCAATAACCTCCATTCCATTCAACAATCATTGCTCAAGATTTAAACTCATGTTGTGGAGCATGAGTTTTGCTACCCAGCACTTTTAAAGGGCATTCTGTAAACGTACAAACATATTTAGGGAACTCTGTCCTGGCATATAAGCATGATTGTAATCCTGTTGATAGCATTGGAAATAGGCGATTTGGTTCATTATGTGTCAAATTTACTAAGGTCAAAGTGCATAGAATCCATTCTATTCGCAATTACCACGCTTAACCTTTAGGATTGACGTTACTTGGGTGAAATGGTATTGCAAATAATTATTGATATCATGAATGAAATATTGTCTTTTTTTTATTACGAATCATTTACCTGCAAGTGTTACATTGAAAAAGTAGTTGATTAAGGTTAAAGGTCACATTTTACTTAATCTGTCGGTGTTTTGCTAAATGTTTGTTTATAATAACTTTTAGGCTTGTCCGGCTTTGTTTAAAGAAATATGATATAAATTGACTGAAGAATATCCGGTAATGTTATAGACAATCCCTGTTGTAAATGGAAATGTATATATGATTCCTACCTGGTGAGATGACAGTGTGTTGATTTGCCAGAGGTATGTCACGTATAAAGAAGATCCCTTTTGAAATGGATCAACATCACTAAATTAGAAGAATCTACGCGATGTAAGTTTTTATATCAAGGCATCAAAATAAGTCAATATCGACGTAGCTCGTACGAATTCTTTGATGTCAAATGGGTGAAATTGAACCATCCCACAAACAAAGGATAATTGAATACGCAGTGAAACTACGACAAAATTGCAAAACAGACACGGAAAGGATGTTATTCTAGCGCTATTTTGAAGAAAAAACTATCTACGTATACCTATTTGTTTGTGATTGCAACAGGGGTTATTTGAATACAAAGCTTAGTTATTTATACAACAAAAAATCATATGTGGCATATATTTATTCAGTCATAATCATGTAGAAGTCAATATAAAGTACAAAATGTCTTGTAGACATACCTCAAAATCAATTTTCAATGTCATGACGACGCCTCGTGCTCGATCACGTCTGGTAAATTATTGTCGATTGGTATGGTATCACGAGTAACGTAGTTGTTCTGGAACCCGCGGTATCGTGATGGAGAAGCAGACATCATGTAAAACAATTGAAATTTGTGTTGTGGCTATGAGCAATTTTGTGGAAACTGTGTCAAAGTAGCCCACCGATATTATATGTGACCGGACACGACGAATCAGCCATAAAGTCGGCCTCGATCAATGTTGTTTTATTACGTGTTTAGAAAATATATGTCATAAGCTTTAAAATGGCATATCATTTGACTTCAAATGATATCCAGAAGCGGGGTCATGGTGTGTTGAATTATGTTCCTTCAACAAAATGGTACCTTTTTCAGTTCTCTACACGTGTCTCTTTTCTCACATTTCTGGTAATAAAATCACACAGTCATAATTGGCGGTCATTTCAAATCATCCCCAATGTTCTCTCATTGTTAATTGTTGGTTATACATACCTACAAAATGCAATGCCTTGAGTTATTTAAGGATTCTATAGAAATAGCTAGAAGCTTATTATCCTCTTCAGCAATAAGATTATTGATTGGTTTAAACGGTGTTCAAATGAGATACTTGTCGCTCCGAATTGAGTTACCTATGAATACGACCGTCACGCATATATTACACTGTAACTCAAAATACAATGTGCCGACTTTACGGCTCATTCGTAGTGTACGGGCACATAATAACATATACAAATAAAAGCCCTCAAACACGTATGTGAAAGGAATGATTAGTAGGCTTACATCAAAATCTGCAACATCAGTATCAACCAAACACGTATTCCTCCTGCTCCAATGGATGTTCTAATTTTGTACTTGCCATAGGTGACGGAACAACCTAATCATAAGGATACCATTGTCACACAATATAAATGACAATGAAATGTTACAGTAGCAACATATTTTGATTGCGTAAGACAGATTTTATTCTTTATAACATGCAACAACAAAGCATACACGTATTTGGTACTTGTCTGGAATAACAATTCTGTGAATGAAGTTTCTAGTCGGGTTAACTTACTTTCTTCGTTTCCATTCTTACGCTTTTCTAAATATACATGTATGTGACAGACGACACACGAAGCACGGATCTATTAACCTCGTCATTTATGGCATGGCATTATTCTACCTCTGCACCACATAAACAATATTCATGATTGCTCTCATTTAAAATAGGTTTATAAACTACAAATTCCAATGTGAAAGCTAAAACCTCTTCGCCGGTGATCACTTTACTACATAGCAAATACTTTGCCCCAGAAAGAGAAATATTGGCACGATTTTATGGTTAATTTTAGGGTACCTAAAAATGCTCACACCAAAACAGCAAAACTACATTTTGGTGCAGACGTTAGGAAAACGTAAATAGGACACTAGCACACACTGTCACGAAACCTCCCGGCACAAAAACTTTAATATCCACGCATCCTATACACATAACTGTATTGACAATCACTTAAACATGGACGCGTGTTAGGACACCCATACTCGTAAGATCAACTGTTATTAAAGATGAAGAGCGAGAGGGGACTCGGTGTTTTGAGAAAAAAATTAAAACTAAATATTGTGTTTTTATTTAAATACTAGAACTCGAAGCCGGAAGTACGTATATATGACCTAGATATAGATTATGTAGATAGCGTCAGATTAAACGATTGAAAGGATGGTAATGCAAATATCTTGAAACAAAATATTATTTACCTTAAGACTAGTAGGATGACAAGATCCAATTTCCTGAAGTTTTAGCCGTTTCAGTATTAATGCAGTGTATTTCTCACTATTAATACACTGATCGTATCCGAAAAGAGTCAAGAAAGCCATCAATTGCATTCATATTGCGTTTCTAATTTAAGGCCAATAATATATCAAAACAAAAAGCTTTGGGTATTTACCCCCTCGCGAAAGAAATCATGCACATGGGTTGAAAACGACATCCCTTATATCAAGCTTTGGGATATCTTTAACAGAACCCACACCATTCTCCTTGTGTGTAAGCTTTTTTGTCTCAATATTTCAGTCAAAGAACCGCCTTTCCGACCCACCTTAAACTATTTAGAATTCCAGGGTTTTGATTAAGGGTGAATCTTTTTAGTGTTACATTGCAAAAATCTAAACGACCCCATTTGAATTGTACAATATACACACATAAACCCACCCCTGCATACATACAAATAGTATTAATGATGTGCCATTTCAAAAGACCAGAGCGCAGAAAATTATAAAACAAGCATGAAAATACAAAGTACAATGGCAAAGAATAGTTGATATAAAATATTGAATGTTTACGAGGTCAATGGTAAGAATATTTTCAAGAGGTGAAATATGGCTGTTCCATTGGACGAGGTTTTGATGAGTTGAATGGAACAGCTCATATTTCACCGAATGAAAATATTCTTTCCATTGAACGAATAAAAACAGTCAAAATTTGTTACAATGTATAAATATATAAGTTCCTTAATTTTATAAATCACCGGGAAAACAAAATATATTAAAAATATATATAAAGTGTATTTATTTTAGAAGCGACAGCCACACCTGTAATCAGCGAGTCGAGATGGTTACCGTGTTCGCTATACACTCGCGTTTGTCAGCGTTGCCAAGGTAGCTGCGCGTGAGTGCAATGGAAAATGGACTAAAAATGGCAAAACTAATCAATAGTAATTGACCAATAAAAAGATAAGAATCTTTATATAAACCCAATAATGTGTTGTAAATATTGGCACAGCCCTTGAAGCATTCTACGGAACTTGAATGAAGTTATGAATGAAATATACACTGTCAAAACCTTTTGGTGGTCCAATCACACTTTAACGTGATAAATAGTAAAAGTATGCATTTAATATACATCAATAGCCCGTTGTCAAGTTAATGTTCTTAGTTTGATCTTTCCATTGTGTTTGTCTGAAAAGATTTAGGATAACCTTACGGCAACAAAACCAAACTTTCTTGTAATTAAAATCTGAGCTATTAGATGTTACAAAAAGTATCAGTTTTTCATCTTCATCTACGGTACACTGTTGCTCACATTAACATTCCCAATTTGTAACTTTTTTGTCGAAAGTTTTGTTTATACTTTGTTACAAGTGGCACAAACATTATAAATACACACGTACACCCCAGACAAAAAGTAAACAAACAAACAAACAAATTCCCTGGCATTATTTGATTGTCCAGTCATAAAATCTTCGATCGTAACCATCTTTCTTTCATTCAAAAACATACAATAATTACTTGAGAAATACAACAAATAAAAACGGAAGCGTAGTTATTTACATGGGGGGGGACTTTCTGAAGGGTGTGTGACGCAATATCATATTTCCCCCAGTACTTTAGTGACTGACAAGTAGAAAAAGGGGAAAGGAGAGAAAAAAGAAAATAAAGTGAGAAAAATTGAAGAGAGAAGAGAAGAGAAAAAGTTAAATTGCACGTAATTTAGTAGGCCTATGCATGTAAGTAGTATTGAGGAGGGGCACTTTCTGAAGGGTAGAGGACGCAATATCAAATTCCTACCAGTTTTAGTGATTGACAAGAAAGAAAAAAGAAGAGAAAACATGGAAAAGGTTAAATTGTATACGTTATTGAGTAGGCCCAGGATAGTAGTACTAGTAAGCCTACGTATAGGCCTGTGATTATTATAGACAGTGCTTAAATGTGGTTCCTTGGCCCAAAAGCCTGTGAAAATTACTGCCGGCCAGTCCATATGCAGGGCCCGTGATATTTTGTCACCATAGTCAGTATTTAAGACGGACTTATAGGTCTATTCCTGACTTTAACATATCAATCCATGCATGCTTTACCTGAAATTACGAGTCTGAAGTCTTATATCTAAATGTCAGTGGATCAGTGTAACATTTTAAATTTTGCAAATTCAAATCGGGCCTTCTTTGTTTTTTGTTTAAGGCAATAAATAGTGTAAAAATGATGCACCAAAAACAATTTTCCAAATTTTCCATTTTTAAAACTAAATTTATATACAATAGGCCTAGGCCTAATAATGTAAATAGGCCCTACAGTCCCCATGCAAATGGCTTCAATTGAACCTTCATTTTCAAAAATGGACAAGTCTTCCTTTTTGCTTCTGCTATGGACATCCACGTGTTATTTGTAAAACAATTGTTTATATTATACAATAATGGTGAAAACTTTTCAATGGCTTCAATTAGGCTTTCATTTCACCAATTTGTCAATAAAATAGTACCCAATAATAGTGCTAAAATTGATCCAAAAAATGACAAATGGCTTCAATTGGGCCTTCATTGTCCAAAGGTTTCTCACCTCTATTGCCCCCGGACGCTGGTTGCCCTGATATATCAGATTTGTAGCCCTTTTGTACTTATTAGCCAATATTTGACCATTTTCGTCAAAATTTACCCCCTTAAAAGTTGTCTTTCCCCACTGCCTCTAAGGGGTCAAAAAACCTCTCAAACACCCTCTCCTCCCCCACTTTTCTGATAGGGTGGACGTCCCTGTTGGTGCCACATGCCACGGATTCGCCGGTCATTTGTCGGACGTTGAACGATTGAATATAAAACGCCTGCAGGATTATTAGCGGCCACAACGCATAGAGAGACGAACGGGAATCGGACCCCCAAATCCGGACATTTGTCGGATGTTGACCCCCAAATCCGGTCATTTGTCGGACGTTGAACGATCGAATATAAGACGCCTGCAGGATTATTAGCGGCCACAACGCATAGAGAAACGAACGGGAATCGGACCCCCAAATCCGGTCATTTGTCGGACGTTGAACGATCGGATATAAGACGCCTGCAGGATTATTAGCGGCCACAACGCATAGAGAGACGAACGGGAATCGGACCCAAAATCCCACCGAATCTTCTGCCGGACTGGTGATTTTTCCACCGAATAAAATATTTTTGTATTCGGTGATGTACGTTGATCCAGTCCGTCGTAGTGTGACAGACCTATCACCGATTCAGTTTGTCGAGATCGAACCTCCGGGCGCTTCTATTGTAAACGAATGCTGCCCTCAGCTGTCTGTAATACTTTGGCAGGCAAATGTATCTATCATACTGAAGAGTAATACCAGATTCTTGTTACCATAGGAATAGATGTTAACATAACACAAAGTGTAATTCGAGTTAATTTCCGATTTATTTATTTATGAGCGTGTATTTTGTATCTCATCATTAAAGTGAAAATATTAAGGTTTACGTGACAATGGGACAAAATCAGGTTTTGCGGACAAACACACCTGACTACGTAGAATGCTCATATTGCAAAAGGTGCTAATTAGCCAGATTCTAATAATATACACCCTTAAATATCAACTGATGACAAGAAAACATCAATCGTAAACCCATACTTTTTGACATGCCCATTAATTATGTAAAACAGTTGACAAGATATTGGCGTTTTTCTTTATTTTCAACTTTATTCCCGACTACATTATGCTGACGAGGTTTTATACCATGGACAATTACACTTGGGTTCAGTGAATAACAGCAAAAAGCGTTGAGTGCCAAAATCTTAGTGTTACATGTTTCATTGTACAACTTTACTCTTTTGAAATCAAATACCCAAATATCCAAGATGGCCGCCAATAAAATTTGCAAATGAGGTCATTTTTGTATTTTTCGTTATTATTCAAACGAAGTATTCTTGACACCAAAGAGTTTATGATATTCTCTTCCAATAAACGACAATAATTATATAGAAAGTATCTGTTTTATCGATTAATATTTTCGTTCCAGTAGTTAGGGGCTATTTCAAGTTATTATTAATTTTAAAAAACATGGTGGTGATAAAGGACCTGTCAGCTTTAGGTTAATAAAAAAAGGCTGGACTCTGGATTAGAGGATCTTGACGCACAGCGACACAGATGCACTCAGATGGTGACTATCTAGGGTATTCAACGGCCCTTCATAACCCATCATCATATGTCTGTACCATCATGGACATGTCCCTGAATTATTGCATTGCATACAATATTTAATGAAATATTGTTTTTTAGTAATTTAAGTTAAAATGTAAGTTCAATTATAATTAACGTAAACATTGAATTAAAATTAAACTAAATTAGAATCAAATGAAATAAAAAATAAAAATAAATAAATAAATAAAAATAAATAAATAAATAAATAAATAAATAAATAAATAAATAAATAAATAAATAAATAAATAAATAAATAAATAAATAAATAATAAATAAATGAATGAATAAATAAATAATAAATAAAAATGAATAAAAAATAAATAATGAAATAAAAAAAAAAAATAATAATAAAAAAAAAAAAATAAATAAATAAATAAATAAATAAATAAATAAATAAATAAATAAATAAATAAATAAATAAATAAATAAATAAATAAATAAATAAATAAATAAATAAACTTTTATAATGCAAAAAATCAAAGGGTCAATTTTTGGCCAAAATGAACAAAATCACTAAAACGTGCAATTTATGTCTACGAATTAACGAGAGTTCATTTATAGGTCAAAAACCATAGGTCGCAGAAAAATGTTGTGATTGACTTTGTTTTATCCAGACATTCATCTTAGTAAATTGATACACTTTTTAAGACATATGTCATTTTCAAAAATTTCCCATTGATAAATTAAATGTATTGAATTATGTAGTGGTTTTGTAAATATCCTTATTACACGTTCTGCACGCCAATAAACTCAACCCAGAAAGTATCGGAATGATTATAGATGGTCAGATATATCGGGAACTTAAATATATAGCAAAACATTTTTTAATGTATATAAAGCGCAGCTTTCTCCTGCGCATTTTGATACCTCTTTTGTTGCTCTACGATATCATTTGGTCGAGTTATGGGCGCTTGAGTGGCTTCAAGTCGGCTTTTGAAAGTTGAACTTACTCATTTGAATTTGGCGGACAAAAGAATGGTCAGAATAGGAGCTAAGCGCTTTACGACGTATACATTAGATAAGTCTTTGCTATATATTTCAGTTCCCGATATATCTGACCATCTATAATCGTTTCGATACTTTCTGGGTTGAGTTTATGAAGTTTCTACTCCATTTGGTTTTCAAGAAATAGATAGTTAAAATATGCCCAATTTTAAGTATGTTAAGTTTTTAACGTGTGGGTTAGAGATTTGGCAACGTGGCAGAAATGATTCTCCAGACTCTTCTGAACATTTTGATATATGATTCGTCCATTTGAAACATCTGTCCAACGACGCTGGCCACTTTACTGTATTGCCAACTTGGTCAAATGCATACTTGTAGCCCAATCTCGTACATCATAGCAACCAGTTTTGGTTTGTGGTTTTGAAATATTGAAATTACACACTAGTTCTTTCAAATATGAAACGCTAAAACCCAAATCTAGAACAATCGTTCATAGCTGATCATTATATTTATAAAGATATAGCAAACTTTTCATAGTAGAGATTGGACCCAAGATAAATTACTCCTAAATTATGTGTCAATTCAGTGTTAACCCCGCCATGGCGAAAAAACCTCGTTCGCCTTAAAATTATGACGCTTTAATGTAAAAATAACAACAACACTTGAAGGTCGCAAATCAAATTTTGCTGTAATTAAAATGAAAATTCCTTGTCACTGAACCTGAAATTACTTTGGCAGGCTCACCATATGGTAGAAGAGGATCATTTATTTGTATCATCTGTGTCTTTAATGCCAGGAGCCGAAATAAAGCAGGGGAAATTTGATTGACTTGTCTGCTTGTATATTGTGGTTTATTCATCAAGCAGTCAAAAAAGCGTAAACATAATCACTACTCTCTCAATTATTTATTACATTGAAGTATTTACCATCGTTGTGGTCGTTATTTAAGACTCATCCGTGTTAAGTGAGCGTAAGGGGTATTACACTGATTACTTTCATGTAAGTACACTCAGATTTAACCTAATATCAAGAATGTGATTATATTACAGGTTAGGCGGAGGCATTACTTTAATAATGTATAAATGGCTAGTTTGACCATTTTATTTTAATCTTAATTTCAAACTGTGTATAATATTATCCTTCATTTGATTTTTATGTGACTTAAGTCGTGTATTTATTTTTGATCAAAAGTTATGCTGTTTGATCAAAAATAATTTCGAGAAAATATTTTTTCTCCTATACTATACTACATATTTATTTCTTTTGTGTTACTTTTATTCCACATGTTCAAGTTGTGAAAATACAAAGTGAGTCCCAAAAAAAGTGCAACAGAGAATAGAATCCATTTTTATTTAAGAATCGAGTTAAACCTGTTAGGTTTAAAAACATTTTATAAATGATATATCCACTAGTGACCTTGTATGAAAAGATCACGACACACTTCCGTTTGTGCTTTACAATAATCTCCTTATAGAAACTCGCACCTATCCAACGATGCGATGCTGTGATGCTATAAAAACTGAAATCTGAGCCAGGATTTTACAAGCTCGGTGGTGAAATTGTCATCGCCACGGTGGAAATTTCGGTCCGCGATGGAGTTGGATTTTGTTCAACTTTATAGCATCGCGCTACGATATCGCAGCAGTGGCGTAGCTGGGATTTTTCCGGGGGGCAAGCCTGTATGGGGCGGGGGCCTAAATCCACCAAACAAAAATGGGGTAGGTGCGGGTGGTTCGACGCACCCCCATCGAAAAGAAAGTTATATCAAAGATAAAAAACAAAGGAAATAAGTTTAAATTTGGGAATACAGTGGCCCAAGAGGAAAATGGTAAACTGGGTTATTACTTTTCAAAGAAATTGCGCGCTCCACGAGAAAAAATTGCTCTTTTTTATTACTAATTTTGTCTTCATAGAAATGAATTTTGGCCATAATTCTTGCTAATTTCCTGGTTAAAGTGCGCGCGCTAAAAATGTCAAATTTCAGACAATTTTAGCCCAAAATGAATGTAAATTCTACGTAAATGCCAGTGCGCGCGAAGCGCGCAAAATTTTGCAATGTTACCATATTTCGGTCCAAAACATGGTGTTTTGGGGAACATACCTTAGGTTATTTTAGGGGCCTGGACCCGTACCCATCTGGTCTAATGGTAAATCCGGCCCTAAGTTTGAAATAGCTCAATGGTAAATGACTAAATCGGCCAATTTTGTGTCGATACTGAAACTTTTCGGTTGGGGCATGCAATACAAGAAACATATCGGATACAGCCTTCTTGACCATCTTTTTCGACTTTGGGTTGGCCATTTTATTGTTTTATTTATTTTAGTCAATATACTGCTCATATAGGTGCTTTTGTGCAATTAACATTTCAAAAGATTTCTATTTCTTTGTCTTCAAGAAGTCAAGTATATTGTCGAATATATTGATCGTATGGCATGGCACTACATATTGTAGGCCTGTGGATTCCCTTTTCTCTATCCCTTCTCTCCCCTATCTTTTCCTCTCTCCCACCTCCCTTCTTTCTCTTTTTCCCTGCACTAGGGGGCGGGGCCCAAATAGACAATTTTTGCCAGTCTTATTGCTAATAATAGGCATATCAACCCAAAAATAAGCGCAGCAGAAACACGTTATTTAATGTTTCTACATGAATGAGCTTTATTAAAGTATCAAAAATCAAAAAACGGAATTGAAATTGGTCAATGCATTGTGATGTAGTGTCAATTTTAAGATGCTCATAAATGGAATTAAAACCTGCCACAAATGGCTATAATGACAAAATTGGCACATTTCGAGATTTTGAAGGTTTATTTGGACCCTTGCTTGAAAAAAGCAGCGTTAATTTAAGTATCACAGGTTAAATGCCTATCTTTCCGTACTTCGTTAAAGAAAACAAAATTTAAAAATCTATCATTGAATAATTATAATAAATTAACCAAATATACTATTTTAGCTATTTCAGCCAATCTGCAGACAAATTAAAGGTGAAAAAATTACTAAGTTCAGCTAATTAATATGCAAAATTGATGCCAATAGAAAACCGTACATGATATCAGGGTGCGGTTTTTTGCACACATATGTATACAAAGTTATTTCAATTGATAACAAAAAAGTAATTAATTATGCAAATTAGCTAATTACAGCTAATTATGTATTCATGATATTATTATGTAAATTAGGCATGAGTAATTTTGGGTTTTTTCAATATTTAATGAAAGTCTATTCATTCACCATAAATTTGTCAAGTATGAACCTGTTATGATGTTGAATAAAGAAACTGCAGTTAATTACTTAAATATAATACAAAAAATACAAAGTTTGACATTTTGACGATGGCTGGTGATTTTTTCTGTAAACATGGTATGTGTCACCATTGCTCAAAGCAAAATCCGAAAAGTAAAAATAAAAATTCATTTGCAATGAGACTTTAAATTAACATTTTGTTATCTGGATTAACATGGGAAAACAAATGGTAAAAGGAATAGTCATTCTACTGTATCGCGTATACAAAAATAGTATGGCCTTGGACACACACAATGGCTTAGAGCTATTGTGGTTTGGAAAATTACTCCCTAAAAATTTCTTTGATAATGTTTTGTTTTTAATTAGTTTTACTTAAGGCAAGGCAAGTGTTTCATTCGTTGTCGACGGAAATAATTTACATGCTAAGAAAGATTAATATTTCAGCTAAATGGTGGTAGGTCCCTTTATTTCAATAGGCCTATATTTACTGATTAATCCATAAAACAGGCAGTAGCTCTTAAACAAAACAATATTTAATTTTTGCGGACCCGATGGTAGCCTCTGAAAGTCTTCACACACCATATATTAAAAATTCAAACAATTTGGATAAATGAATAAATAAATATGAGGAAATTCATTTTTTGACATAGATGTTTTCTAAAATTGGTCAACTTTGAAGCGCGCGCTTTTCAATTCACTGTTATGCTTGCATGCACAGTGTGGCAGAATTATTGTGCAGCCACTGTGACATACCTACTAATAATCGTATGGTATTGCATATCGTATGGATTTCCCCATCTCTTTTCCTCTCCTCCTCTCCCCCTCTCTTTTCCCCTCTCTTTTCTCTCTCTCTCTTTTCCTCTTTTTTCCTTGCGCTAGGGGGGGGGCCCAAATAGGCAATTTTTGCCAGGGGGCAATTCCCCCCCCCCGGAAGCTACGCCACTGTCATCGCAGCCGTGCACGCTTGTGATTGGCTGCTGGAAAATCAAGGTCGGCAGAATGACCTTAAAAGGAGATGCAGACTTTACATGCTTTAAAACATCGAATATCGCGCGATGAAATTAAAATGTACATTTTAATTTCATCGCGCGATGCTGCGATATTTTAAAAGGATTGTAGCATCGCATCGCGTTGCGATGTGGAGTAAGAATCGGACTTTAGGGTATTTAAATAAAGGCACTTAATTTAATACCCATGTGACCAGATGGGGTCTAGACAGGAAGTCTGGAAAAGTGAACTTTGGCACAGCGGGTGGTCTTGCTGTGTATTTCAATTGGAAACGCGGGATGCATGTCCAAATTTTCTAGCAAATTTGTCATTTTGTGCAACTTTATCACTTGGTGGTCTTGGTATGGCGGCGCCCATGGGTCAAGTGGGCATTAAATTTAGTGCCTTTTATTAAATACCCTATGGTGACTGTCCAAAGGATTAGCATCAAGAAACGAGTGGGATATAAATAAAAAAAAAAAAAAAAGAAAGTCTTCAGAATACGAGAACCTATTTGGGAAATTTACCTTCATCATGTGAAACGAAACCAAAGATGACGATTCTTTTAAAGCAAACCACTAGTATATCATAACCAGATATCTGATTATGATTCCAGTAGTTTCCTTTGTAAGACACTTCATCTTCGGTTACATTTGAGACGAAAGAGACAAATTTCAAAATGGACTTGGGTCATTGTTGTATTCAGGTATTCAATTATTTTTGAAAAAAATGTTATGAACGTGTAGAGAATTTGGTTAGCTGTAAAATCATGTAGAAAAAATTGTAAGTATGAAACGGTTTTGTTGATAGACAGAGGTCTTCGATCGACTTTTAAGAAAAGTTCAATTGGTGCCATATTTCTTAATGCGGTTTGTTTAACGGAACGTTCGGATCAAATAATTTTATATTAATTTTGGGTCTGAAAGAGGTTAATATGTCTTCTTTCTGAATGCCTGACGTCATGCTTTCAAACATTTTAATACCATGAACTATGCAAATAATTTGTAGTGTCTCTCGACGGTATAGTATTCCAGAATACGAAAATATTCCAGATCTATTTATTGGCTCATGTTGCGTTTTGCTAAATCACCTGGAGTCTTGACATATTACGTTTATTGATGTTCAAACACATTTAGATATTAGCTAATTTCCGGTCAGGTTGATAATTCAGGATCTGGTATTCAGAGTTATACAAATACGTGTATGTGATATATATACTGGAGTCCCCTCCTCTTTTCGCCTACGAATATTAAATCTTTGATTTATTTGTTTTTATTTGTTACAAACAAGATAATTTTCAGAGCTATTTCGTGTTTGTTTCGTGGTTATTTCGAGTTGATTCGTTAGATAACCGAACGAAGTATTACTATATTAGGGTGTGGATTAATGTATCAACCCGGGGTATCAACATGACCAAAAAGCAACAAAGGTTTCATCCCGGGGTTTAATAGACTGAAATCAACTTGCCGAGTGATGTATTTGTCCAGTTCACCCTAGCCTATATTTTATATATTGTATTCAACACGTAAATATTAAATCTTAAGCCGCGATGTTCAGGTTCATAAAAGAATACCATTTCCATAAATAGGGCACGTGTTTTCAATGTAATTTGGGTATATATGTGATGCGATTAAGCAAAATAATACCATTTACATTAATCGGTGTTTTATTTTAATCAGCAGGTGTTTTCAAGGTCATTTGGGTATATATTCGTCACTATGCACTATACATGGTAGGGGTCTTACTCACGAGGTTAAAGGTCACATTGTAATCAATCTGTTGCTCTTTTCTTAACGTTCACTCTTATTAATACATATATTTACGACTTGTCCGAAGAAGTGCAAATAATGCTCTCTATGACTGCTGCATAGCCGTAAGTGTTATTGCTTTAAAGGTTAGAAACAACGTTGAAGGCTATGGTATGTTCCCACGTGTTTATAATAGAACAATCAGTAGTAGAATGATAGGGGGGGGGTACTTTGTCTAAGGTGTCAATCCCTGATAAATGGATCGTAAGATGTGTTTGTAAGGCGCAACTAATGAGAGGATAGTGAGTTGATTTTACAGTGATATGTAACGTATAAATCCCTCTTTTAAAAAGTGGGTTTCATATCAGGAAATGAAAAGAATCAACCTGGTTATAACACTTGGGGTTTTTTGCTTTCAGTCTTAATGTTGGGATTGGATTAAGCCAACCCGCGAAGAAAATATGATTGAATGCAAGTTCGTTAATGCAAGGTAGTCTTTGTCAAAGACGCTCGGGATGGGGCCCACACCGAAGGGTTAACCGGTTGGGTCCGCGCCGAAGTCGTGTGACGAGATCGAATGCTATACTCATATATACACATATTGGTAGCTTGTGGGTAGTAACCGGTTCCCCAGTCTGTAACACAGACTAGCGTTAACGATAATATCACAATTACCCGTAGTCGTCTGGAGGGAAATGTGGGCGTTTTGGCATGCCAGAAAAGGGAAGACCAGGGTTACGGAAAAGCAAATAGGACAAATAGTTCAAATCAACACATTCTATACACATGAATGCGCGTTGAGACAAATAAATACACATATACAAATGTATTATATTGTGTTTTTATTGAAATACAGGGACGAGAAGCCGGAAGTGACCTAAATATTAGATAGCGTCAGGTTAACGTAAAAGAACTTGAATGGACGGTAATGCACACTTCTTTAAACAAAAGATTATTTACCTTTACGTATTTAGAATTCCATTGGAGTCAGTGTGAATCTGTTTAATGTCAAATTGTTTGCAATATTGATCGAAACCCCATTTGAAATGCGCAATATTCGTTGTAAATAATGGCACAACTCTTGAAGCGTTCTCCGGGGCATGAACGAAGTTAATAACATAAGCTAATATCCCTGTCAGGCTTTCGTGTCCCTTGCCGCTGCGGCAAGCGGCACGAGGTATCAGCCAATGACAAGCCTTGGTTATGTCCGTTTGTCTGTAATGAGCGTGCGTAACACCGCTCAGCGGCAAGCGACATGACGGTATGAAACCCGCATTAACGTGGTAAATAGCAAAAGTCTTTTTTTAATATACATCTACAGCCTGTAGTCAGGTTTATCTTCAAAGTAGCTCTCTGCTAACCTCTATGGTCTTTCCTTTGTGTAACACAACTTAAAAGCTTAAAAATCTAACAGTAACAAAGCAAAGCTTTTTAGTTATTAAAATCTGAGCTGCTGGATGTTACAAAAACAACAGTATTGAGGCATCTTTAACTTCATCTTCATCGTAGTATACGTCAGCATTCGCTGCAATTTTGTAATTATTTTTCCTCAGCTTTGTCATAATAGTTACACAGACATATTGCTACAAGCACCTACACACATCAACATAAACAAACAAACAAACAAACAAACAAACAAGCACACAAACAAACAAACAAACAAACAAACAAACAAACCAACAAACAAGCAAACAAACACATGAACTTACTAACTTGTAGAGGAACTATTCGATATATCTAGTCGTATTATCTTATTGCATTTTCTGTATTCACGTGTAGCGTATTGATTGTGTCCTTTACATCGCTTTTCTTGAGTAAGCGCACACTCTCCGTAATGTCCAGTTTGAAGAGTTTTTTTCTCTAACCTGATTGGCACTGAAGTTGAAGAAGTTATTTCACAGAATATCTTACTTCAAAGATTTTTTTGTTTACTCAGTTTTTTTATCAGGAGAATGAAGGGTGGTACATACTGGTAAATGGGGTTTTCTTCCTTCCTTCCTTCCTTCCTTCCTTCCTTCCTTCCTTCCTTCCTTCCTTCCTTCCTTCTTTCCATCTTTCCTTCCTATATACGTGCTTACCTCAACTGTTTGAGTATCAACGAAAGGTATTTACGTACACAGTTGAACTATGCACGATTATGGAACCTAGGATTGATTGCAAATATCAGAAGCGGAGATGATCTCCCTTCTATTTTCGAATAGCTCTGACACTTAACGTCCACAGGTTTTCACTCTTCCTGTTCGCGGAACCAACAGCTTTACGTGACTTCCGAACCACGAGACATCGCACACACTACCCATACCTGCACGTGCTGAGCAATGTATGGGATGAGAAGACATTCTGCAAATTTATTATGTAAAGTAACTGAAAAACAATTGTAGGATTTTTGACCTTAGAAGAACATTTTGGGAGAGGAAGAGAATTCTCACCTATGTCAACCCTAAGGCTCCGACCTTGCTAGCTATCACTATGGATGGAATGTTCACAGACACAGTTAGAAAGTATTGTCTTTCAACTTTAAAACCAGCACACAATTTATGACAATGATGAGAAAGCGCGTGTGTGTGTGATTATGATTACTGTATCATTTATAATAATACAAACTTAGTTACTTTTGTATTCTTTTAGTGTTTTGCTGCCATAAACACATTACAAGAAATGAGTCCCCTCTGTAAATCTCGTCATAACATCGTGCAACTCACTGTGCTGAACTCTGCTCCAAGGGGATTTGCATGACTGAATGATCAAGAATCGATACACATTACAGTAAATGTTCACTTGGTGAGGATTTTAAACTGCACTCAACCACATGGTTTTTTTCCATCAATAACAAGCTAATAATTATTTCAAAGTTAGTTTTATTGGTACAATGTTATGACGAAATGTTGAGGGGGGACTTATTTCTTCTGCTGTGTTTATTTGAATCAAGTAAATCAATCGTAGGTTCCAAATACACGCTGCTTTAAATACTTTTACTTGCTATTTATAAATACAATAAAACAAATAAATAAATTCATTTGAAATGGCAAAACCAATTTAGCACATGTCGTAATAAAGAAAAAAATAAAGGCACAGGTCTGTAGGTGAATTTGTATTTCCAAGCTCGTTGCACCTGGTGGAGAGTGTTTGTTAATGTTAGTGTCACTACTGACCGATTCAGTTTGTCGAGATCGAACCTTAGAGCGCTTATATTGTAAACAGACTCTGCCCGCAGCTGTCTGTATTGATATGGCTACTAGCTCACGGCAAGACATGTATCATTGCATTGTCAAAGCAGACACGAATAAGCAAAGGAATTAATGCTAGCATCATACAAAATGGATTTTGATCTTTGCTGTTTTTATAGTCATTTTACCACCGTGAACCTGCAGGTTCGGATTTATTCAAATATTGAATCACAATTTTGAAATTGTTAAGGTGGTAAAAGAACAGTAAGGACTTTATGACAAAACATTTTCACAAATAAAACAGAACCTAAAATAGTCTTTCAACTTTTGCAATAAGAGATAATTGAATTGTACATATTGTGTCAAAATCCACTCTGTCGTATATAATGTGTTTCTATCAATATTGGTAAGCATTCATATTGGAAAAGTGTTTTATTATATTAGGTTTCAGCCAGGTTGTCATCGCTGACGTCTGGTAGGGTTGTGGCGAGTAAAGGAAAAGGAACAAATTAGTATATCAATCAGCTTAGCTTAAACAATGATTGAACTATGCACATGTCTCATCAATCAAACATTTTAAAGAGGTATTCAAATGTATCTAAATAAATGGGATTAGATGACAGTCTGACTGAAAAAGATAAAATCACACATTGCTTGATTTCTGAGTGACTCTTTGTACCTCAACTTGAATATCCTGCCACCTTTCCATCAGGCATCCATCTGTAACTTCAATCCTCTTCGTACTCACGTAGTTGGGCTTATAGTACAACCCCATTGGGTTTTCAAGTGTTCTTTCCCATTGTTTTTTTGCATTACTGTGGTCTTATGAAATGGCGCGTCACAAACACTATTTGTATGTAGGGGTGGGTTTATGTTATTTAAGTGTTGACAAAATATTTGGCGAAAAATGCTTAAAAATATTTTACAATAACATTTTGCAAACATTAGAAAAAAAATGGCGCGTCACAAACACTATTTGTATGTAGGGGTGGGTTTATGTGTGTATTGTGCAATTTAAACGGGGTTTCGATCATTATTGCAAGCAACCCAGCAAACACAGAACGTTTTCAACATCATTCCAGTTTAGAAAAAGGTTGCAAGAAAACGTTAAAATGTCGGGTTATATAAAAGGTATAAAACGTTTTCATAACATTCAAAAACAATTTTTGATAACTTGCTGTAAATATTTTAACATAATGTTATTTAAGTGTTGACAAAATATTTGGCGAAAAATGCTTTAAAATATTTTACAATAACATTTTGCAAACATTAGAAAAATATTTTTAAAACGTTTTCATGACCTGTAAATAACCCGACATTTCATGTTATTAAAACGCTTTTATCACAACCAAAACCCCCAAAAATAACATGTTTAAAACATTTTGTGTTTGCCGGAAATGTGACATTAAAAATATTCACCCGTAATCAAAACCTTGGAATGCTAAATACGTAATGTGGATCAGAATGTAGCATGACCTAGCGGTCGTTTTCGACTCATGTACATGATTGCCCAGGAAAATTGCCCAAAGCTTCTAGTTTTGATGTATTATTGTCCTTACCTTAAGAACTACAAGAATATGAATGTAACTATAGGCTTCCTTGACTCATTTCCGATAGTATACTGCATTTGTTTACTCAAATGGCTAAAATTGGAAGAAATTGGCTCTTGCTATCCCACTAGCCTTAAATTAAATAATATTTTGTTTAAAAAGGTGTGCATTACCATCCTTTCAAGTTTGCTTTTACGTTAATCTGACGCTATCTACACAATCCTTATCTAGGTCATATATACGTACTTCCGGCTTCGAGTTCTTGTATTTATATAAAAACATAATATTTAGTTTTAAATTTTTCTCAAAACACTGAGTCTCCTCTCCATCATCATCTTTAATATTTTTATAAGTTTATCTTACGACTATGGATGTCCGAACGCGCGTCCATGCTTAAGTGTTTTCAGTACAGTTATCTGTATAGGATGCGTGGATATTAAAGTATTAAAGGTTTTGTGTCGGGAGGTTTCGTGACAGTGTGTGTTAGTGTCCTGTTTACGTTTCCTTAACGTCTGCACCAAAATGAAGTTTTGCTGTTTTGGTGTGAGCCTAAAATTAACCATATTGCCAACATTTCTCATTCCGTGGCATTTAGCTGTCGAACTCGAAATTCGCAGTTTATAAACATATTTTAAATGATAGCAATAATGAAAATAATAATAATAATAATAATAATAATAATAATAATAATAATAATAATAATAATAATGAAAATAATAATAATAATAATAATAATGAAAATAATAATAATAATAATAATAATAATAATAATAATAATAATAATACATGGGATTTATAAAGCGCCCTACGATGTAAAAACAGCCTCAAGGCGCTGCACAGAATCTTAAAACTACATACACTAATACAAAATCAACTAGGGCCTACATGTTGAACAAAATAGTATACATGAAAAATAATCATGATAAAGTTCATTAAACACACCTTAATATATTATACTAAAACATAAAATAATGTACAAGTTACACAATCAATAAAATACCGTAAGCTTGACCAGCAAACTACCGGTATAAATTTAGTCTAAACTCTGGAGACATATGTTTAAAAAGTAGCAAAATGAATAAGATTAAAAACGCTTTTAAAAAGGCAGTATTTGCACAAACCACATGCCACCTTATTTCACACTTCTAAAAACAATATAATTCAAGAACTTGCAGAAAATGAAATTGCACAACTAAAATGAGATGACGATCATATTGTCTAACAAGATGCATTGAATAGATGAGTTTTGAGTCCTTTTTGAAAGAGTTTATGTTTGAAATTGAACGAAGCTTGAATAGCAAGTTATTCCACACCTTTGGTGCAGCTGCGGCAAATGATCTTTCGCCGTAGAACTTGGTTTTACAGTTCTTTGGTGCTCGTGTACAAAGGAGAGCTTGTGAAGCCGATCGTAGAGTCCGCTGTGGCTTATACTCCTCAATAAGATCGCTAATATATCTAGGAGCCAACCCGTGCAGTGCCTTATAGGTAAGCAATGCGATCTTGTACACAATCCGCTGTTGCACGGGAAGCCAATGGAGGACTCTAAGAACAGGCTTCATGTGCTCATCCTTTCTGCACTTGGTAACGAGGCGCGCCGCGGTGTTCTGCACTCTCTGTAACTTCGCGGTTTCATTGTCTTGAAGTCCGTACAAAACAGCATTACATGAGTCTAAACGCGAGGATACAAATGCATGTACCAACCTCTCCACAGATGACTTGTCAAGATAGCGACGCAGCTTTCCAATACGGTAGATTGCAAAAGAGGCTGCACGGACAACACTCTTAACATGGTCTTTCATGTCCATAGATGAATCGAAGATGACGCCGAGATTCCTTGCGACCCGCGATACCTCAATTTCAGATGTATCAATGGTGATTTTGGGAAAGGATGGAGTTTTCACAAATTTTGAACTTATGTGAACAACCTCAGTTTTTGAGTCATTCAAGACAAGCCTGTTTCTGATTGACCATGCTTTGATGTCGCGAAGACAGAGTTCTAGTCTCGGGGTGGCGAAATTGCGTTCACTTGGGTGAAGAAGCATGTACAGCTGCGTATCATCAGCATATGTCATGAAGTTGATGTTATGGGCGTTGATAACATCACCGATGGGGGCTGAGAACAGAGTAAACAAAAGGGGACCATTGACCGAGCCTTGAGGGACCCCGTCATTAAGGTCGAGACTGTCCGATAATTCTCCGTTGATGACAACCGACTGAGATCTGTTTTGAAGATATGACTCATACCATTTCAGTGCCGTTCCTGTTATGCCGTAGCGTTCACGCAGACGTTGAAGTAAAGCTGGGTGGGAGAGCGTATCGAACGCTGCGGAAAAGTCTAGAAGTACTAAGACAGCTTCAAGATGTTGGTCTGCGGCGTTGAGAATGTCATTGTGAATTCTGGTGAGTACAGTCTCTGTGGAATGGAATTTTCGATAGGCAGATTGATTAGGAGGGTAGAGATCATTTGCAACAAGATAGTCTGATAGTTGTGCTGCAGAAACGCGTTCAATTGTCTTTGATAAGAACTTCAAGTTTGAAATTGGCCGGTAATTCTTCAGCTCATTTCGGTCAGAGTTCGCTTTCTTTACAAGTGGGGTCACTTGCGCAGACTTCAGTGACTGAGGAAATACACCAGACATGAGAGATGCATTGACGATGCTGGTTATCTGTGGCAGCAGTGGATCCAAACATTTCTTCAAAAGACTAGTTGGAATTGGATCCAAGACTTTGTAGATGATTTCAACACAATCTGGCAAACATCCTCATCTGATACCTCATGAAATGCAGTGAACTCACTCTCACACGTATCAGTTATATCAACAGATAGTCCAGGTGGATTAATGTTGTCAAGCGTATCTAACAGTCTTTTCACTTTCTTCTTGAAGAATTCTCCAAAGCCATTCGCGAGATCTTTGCAAGCTTTTTGCGATACTCTTGGCAGTGTTGGACATACAGCTGGTGATCCACTTCCAAACCAGATTTTAACCATTTACGCTCACATTTCCGCTTTTCACGCTTATATGATCGTAGCTTGTCATCATACCAGGGGGCATTAGGTCTGTGCACTATTGTCCGAGTTCTCATAGGCGCATGCGAATCAAGCAAACTGGAGAGCACATGTTCATATCGGTCCACTAGAATGGAAGGATCGCCATCGACATGATCAAATTTGCTTTCAGATGAACCAAGGGTCGATGATGTAATGTCAGTTTTAAACTGTTCCAGATCAATACTGCGTAGGTTCCGCGAGCAAACTTCCACTTTTACAGGAGCTGGTCTTTGCACATCCATAAGACATTTCAGTGGTTTATGGTCCGATGGAAGACCATTCAAAACTGCCACACCAGAGATAAGCTCATCATATGAGCGCGAGATAATAACATCCAATGTGTGACCGTCTTTATGCGTTGGTCCATGGATATGTTGACAGAGTCCACATGAATCTAAGAGATCCATAAAAGCAGTCGCATCGCGATCACAGGAATCATCAAGATGGAAGTTCATATCACCGGTGATCAAAAGATGGCCCGGGGCAATGGTCAAAGTTTCCAAAAGCTGGGAAAACTTTGTCATGAACATTTTCACTGTAAGTTTGTTTTCTGTTGATGGTGGTGGGCGGTAGATGATGACCAACCTGATTGATGAGGATCCATTTGACAACAGTACATCGAGATATTCGAATGACTGGAAGATACGAATGTCATTGAGTCTAACATTGAATCCCCATTGAAATTGGCCGGTAATTCTTCAGCTCATTTCGGTCAGAGTTCGCTTTCTTTACAAGTGGGGTCACTTGCGCAGACTTCAGTGACTGAGGAAATACACCAGACATGAGAGATGCATTGACGATGCTGGTTATCTGTGGCAGCAGTGGATCCAAACATTTCTTCAAAAGACTAGTTGGAATTGGATCCAAGACTTTGTAGATGATTTCAACACAATCTGGCAAACATCCTCATCTGATACCTCATGAAATGCAGTGAACTCACTCTCACACGTATCAGTTATATCAACAGATAGTCCAGGTGGATTAATGTTGTCAAGCGTATCTAACAGTCTTTTCACTTTCTTCTTGAAGAATTCTCCAAAGCCATTCGCGAGATCTTTGCAAGCTTTTTGCGATACTCTTGGCAGTGTTGGACATACAGCTGGTGATCCACTTCCAAACCAGATTTTAACCATTTACGCTCACATTTCCGCTTTTCACGCTTATATGATCGTAGCTTGTCATCATACCAGGGGGCATTAGGTCTGTGCACTATTGTCCGAGTTCTCATAGGCGCATGCGAATCAAGCAAACTGGAGAGCACATGTTCATATCGGTCCACTAGAATGGAAGGATCGCCATCGACATGATCAAATTTGCTTTCAGATGAACCAAGGGTCGATGATGTAATGTCAGTTTTAAACTGTTCCAGATCAATACTGCGTAGGTTCCGCGAGCAAACTTCCACTTTTACAGGAGCTGGTCTTTGCACATCCATAAGACATTTCAGTGGTTTATGGTCCGATGGAAGACCATTCAAAACTGCCACACCAGAGATAAGCTCATCATATGAGCGCGAGATAATAACATCCAATGTGTGACCGTCTTTATGCGTTGGTCCATGGATATGTTGACAGAGTCCACATGAATCTAAGAGATCCATAAAAGCAGTCGCATCGCGATCACAGGAATCATCAAGATGGAAGTTCATATCACCGGTGATCAAAAGATGGCCTGGGGCAATGGTCAAAGTTTCCAAAAGCTGGGAAAACTTTGTCATGAACATTTTCACTGTAAGTTTGTTTTCTGTTGATGGTGGTGGGCGGTAGATGATGACCAACCTGATTGATGAGGATCCATTTGACAACAGTACATCGAGATATTCGAATGACTGGAAGATACGAATGTCATTGAGTGTAACATTGAATCCCCTATGAACGATCAAACAGACGCCGCCGCCTCTGCGGTTTACACGAGGAGCATGGTGAATGGCGAAATGGGGCAGAGTGTTGATAATATCTGCAAGACCAACTTCGTCACGATCGTCTCCATCTAGCCATGATTCAGTAATGGTTAGAACATCAAGTTTCTGATCAATTATAAAGTCAGCAATAGACGCCGTTTTCTTTTTAATTGAACGCGCATTCCATGATCCGAGGCAGGCTTTAGGCAATGATTTTGTCTTTTTTGGTTTCTGTCCAGCTCCGACTGGGGCTGCAGGTAATTTAACAAGATAGCGCCGCCGCGAAGGCGGTGGTTTCAAATCAAATGTCTTGGGCGTGATATGAACTTCGATTTTGCGTCCTTTCCCCTTGCCCCCACGGCAACCTCGTCTTGTTTTTCTGGCAATACCGAGGTTGCTCAACGTTGTCCAGACAGATGGTTCAATATTATAACAATGTTGTTGATCACACCTTTTGTTCAGATTAAGTAGGATGTCCTCACTGTATATTCGTGGAGGCATAGTGTGAAAAAAGTTCAAGTACAATAAACTGTCAATGCACTATGTTAGAAAATTGCTTCCAAATTCTGCATTAGTATAATACATAGAGATAACGCTGATCGTTGAGATTAAATAAGACAAAATAGCACAATTGCTGTTTCCAAAAAATTCAACCAAGTTCTGCTATCCATAATAAAATGTACTCACGCAAGTCCTATATTGTCGAAAAATACACAAAATGTCTTTAAAATATCAAATTTGATGAAACATTTACAGAGCGAAAGTGACATGCAGCCAATCGTCAACGAGGGCGCTATCATAATAATAATAATAATAATAATAATAATAATAATAATAATAATAATAATAATAATAATAATAATAATAATAATAATAACACTAATAATAATAATAATAATAATAATAATAATAATAATAATAATAATAATAATAATAATAATAATAATAATAATAATAATAATAATAATATTAATATTGAAAAGCCCTGTTCCTCCTAGAATATTTTGAACGGGGTTCGTAGAGAAGTGATTTGCGAGGAGGGTTATAGGCTATGGTTAAAGGCGCCAGATTATTTAGTGACTTAAAAACAATAAGCAACAGTTTGTACACTATTCTGTAACCAACCGGCAGCCAATGTAACTCTCTTAAAACTGGAGTGATGTGAGACCTCTTTCTAGTCAAAGTGACCGAGTGGGCAGCAGTATTCTGAATACGCCCAAGACGTGCAATCTGATCTTGCGGAAGGCCAAAAGAGGGAGTTGACCATATCAAGCCGGGAGGTTACAAAACTGTGAACAATTTGTTCAGTAGCATGAGGACTTAAGTACTTTCTTATTCCACAAATGTTTCTGATATGAAATGAAGCTGAACGTACAATACTAGATACATGAGTATTAATTTGACGAGTCCAAAATAACACATAATTTACGTGCAATCAATGAAGGAGTAATGTCAGAATCTCCTATTGTAATATGAGGGACATTAACTTTTGACAGCTGGTGTCGAGAACCAATTAAAACAAGTTCAGTCTTCTCACCGTTCAATTTGAGAAAATTCTCCTGCATCCACTTACGGATCTCACAAAATGCATGATTCGATACGCTAAATGGTTTGATCAGCACACTCTTGGGTTGGTTTGAATGTACAACTGCGTATCATCAGCATTATGGTACTGTAATTTGTACTTAAGGCTTATCTTATGAACTGGATAGGTATAAATGATGAACCATTGGGGTCCAAGGACTGACCCTTGCGGGACTGCATAATCATGAACAACTGGAGCGGAGGAGGAGTTCCCAACGCGAACATATTCTGGCCTATTACTCAGATATGATTGACACCATGCAAGCGCACTACCTCGCAAGCCGATACAATCGCGAAGTCTGCTTAGCAAAATAAGCAAAATGTTATGGTCCACGGTATCGAATGCAGCGCTTAATTCTAAGAGGATGAGAGCGGTCACGTTTCCCTCATCCATAGCAGCCAAAATATAATTTTCAATAGCGCGGTCTCAATGCTATGTTTTGGCCTGTAAGCACTCTGAAACCCATCGGAAAGATTATTTTCATTTATAACCAAACTCAGTCTAGCAGACACAACACGCTCAATTGTCTTTCTTAAGAATTCCAGATTGGCTACAGGCCTATAATTTTTAGGACTTCCTTGTCCAAACCAGTTTTCTTTAACAGAGGTCTAATGTACGCAGTCTTGAGAGTGGTGGGAAAAATACCTTCAGCAAAAGATTTATTCACAATGCTGGTAATATTAGGAACAAAGTCGTCAATGCACTCTTTGACCAGTGATGTTGGGACAGGATCCAGCTCACATGATTTACATGGTGACTTACAAATAATATCCCGGACTTCAACTTCACTGGCAGGTTTAAAGCTAGTAAGGTAAACAGTGGTGTTTGATTCATTCTCACATGTGAATAGATCAGTGCATTTGCTAGGAAAAGTATTACGTATATCCATTATCTATTTTACTACTCAGAACTACTACTAAGAACTCAGAGAATTGCTCAGCTAGAGCATCACCAGACTCACATTGTGGAAGCACATGTTTTTTTGCTTTTTTTTGCAATAGATCATTTACAACTTTAAACAACTGTTTTTGATCACCTGTTTTCTCATTAACCTGAACAGTACTTTATTTTAGAGAATATGAGGTACAGAGTTAGAATCATTACTCAAAAATTTACCCTTAGTTTTGTCTTTTGTGAGCTTTGTTTTAAATTTTCTTGCGTACCTACAAACTAGAGTTACAAACATTAATGTCATTTAAAGTTAAGAATATTAGAATACACCAGAAAAATGTGACAAGGCAGTAAAACAATTAAAATGCAGCTCGTAGTCACTTTGGCATTTACATTTGAAATTGAATATTTATGTTTGTAAGAACCACCATACTACCTTGGAGTAAAAATCTAATTAGATTCCATCCAAATATCTTTTTTGACAAATACCGACTTCAGTAAAAGTCTGCTATTGATGAGATGTGAAAAGGTATTGTCATTGATATGTTCGTTTACCACTGAAGCAGATCAGTAGCGGGTGTTGGCAAATAAACAACACAGCTAGTCATGTTTAAATTACTCTACTGACAAAGACTGGGCTACTGTATTAGGTTCAATACTAACCCTATGCCTGCGATGATTCCTGCTAACAACAAAGAACTCCAAAAGAGACAATTAAAAATTAGAATCAAAATTAAAACTATACAAGTACTCGTCACCATATGAGCATATATTGATATATTATATAGCTCAATTTGTAGCTATTAATACATGTATATTGGTTATTTTCTTCTGTTGAACGAATTTTAGAGTGTAAAAATAAATATATGTATTATTTATACCTCTGAATACCACATCCTGAATAATCATGACCGGAAATTAGCCAATATCTATATGTGTTTGAACGTAAACAGACGTATTAACATGTCAAGACTCCAGGTGATTTAACAAAACGCAAAATGAGCCGATGAATAAACCTGGAATATTTTCTTTTCTGGAATTCCATGCCGTCGAGAGACACTACAAGTTGTTTTGCATAGGGCATGTTCTTAAATTGCTTTGAAAGCGTGTCATGAGGCAATTCAGAAAATGAACATCTTCACCTTTTTCCAGACCCATTTGTTTGCGTAAATTGAACTGAACGTTCTGTTAAACAAACTGCATTAAGCAATGTGGCAGCAGTTGGCCTGTCTTAAAAGTCGATCTGTCTATCAACAAAAGTTTTTTTATCCTTTTGACAGATGGTTTTACAGCTAAATACACTGTCTACACATTCATAACAACAATAATTCAACAATAGAAATAATTCATATTGTATCGTAAATGCAATTTAGTCCCACAAAAATACTGTGCGAACCTGTCTATCTGAGCCCTTGAAATGGTTGTGTCGGAATAATCGGTGGAAAACGGAAAGGTTGCGTCCTTTTTTGATTTGCTTGTATCCAAAAAGCTTTGAAATGACCCGGGGAAATGACTCATTTCGTCCCCGGTATTGGTCAACTTTGACACATCGTAGCGTATCCGTAGAGTGGCGTGACGTGAGTCATCATATTGGGGGGGGGTACCGAACATGATTGGGAGGTTACGGGGGGCACAAGCCGTTTTTCGGCATTTTCCTATGGGATTTTCTAAATGTTGCGGTCGATTGATGGCACGAGCCCTATGACGGTACGCAGTTGTATCTTAGTGGTAGAGCTTAAGTTAACAAATTTATGGGGGGAAAACCCATAAAATGACCGGAAAAAACCTAGCATTGCCACCGTTACCATGGCAACCGTTTTACTAACCGTCATTTTTATCCCTAATAAGTTTGACCAAGTTTCAAGTTTTCAAGTTTCAAATACCCACAGTACGAATCATCCCGGAATGAGTCTAAATAACTATCACAACAATGATGAAAAAAAACCCACCAATTTGAGAGAGTAATGATTGTGTTTATGCCTGTTTCCCTGCTTGATGAATAAATCACATTATACAAGCGGACAAGTCAATCAAATTTTCCCTGCTTAATTTATATTTTTGGCATAAAAGACACATATAAAGTACATGTTCCTCTTTTACCATATGGGGATACTGTCAAAGTCATTTCAGGTTCAGTGATAAGGGAATTTTCATTTTTAATTTTAGCTAAATTAAATTTTCGACCTTCAAGTGTTGTCGCTATTTTTACATCAGAGCATCATAATTTTACGGTGAACGGTTAAGTAGGTTGCATAAGCAGGTCTCCTGATTCTGATATTACTATTCAATATGATAGATACATTTGTTTGCCATGTTTATAATATAAGCGCCTGAAGGTGCGATCTCGGCTAACTGAATCGGTCACATACACAGGTGCAACGAACTTGAAGATAAAACTTAACGTACATACCTTTGGCTTTGGTTTCCTTTATTACACTTTGTGTCTATCTTATTCAATTACTTTGGTCATTTCAATGGAATGTATTTATTATTTTATTTGTTTAATATTTGGAAGGAAATTGACATTGGTTTATCTTTATTGCAATATTATGAATAGCAAGTAAATGCATTGGACGTATCTGTTATTGGGATCTGCATTTGGGGACTAAATACAAGATAAGTTGCAAATATTTTCATGGTGCCATTTATTATCTTATTAAAAAATAATAAAGTGATTATGATAATATAATATATAATATTGCAAGTTATTATAATCACACGCACTCCGTTCCTCATAATTTGTCACACATCAATGTATGAATATTAAATAGACACATAAAGTGTCTTATTCACTTGCAGCTCTACCCTCAATGATAGGTATGTTTCGTCATTCTCGTGGTTAGACGTAATGAACAATAATTATCGTTGAAGCAAAGGTAAGCGTCAAAAACAAGTGTTCAATCAGGTTAGAAGAAAATTGAAGTTCTCTACATCACGTACAGTGTTCTCTCATTCAAAATTGCCATAAGCGCTCGATTTATACGCAACCTAAATAACTACGCTTCCGTTTTTATTTGTTGTATTTCTCAAGTAATTATTGTATATTTTTGAATGAAAGAAAAATGCTTACGATCGAAGGATATCAAATTAATATAAAATTAAAGTTATTATGACTGGACAATCAAATAATGCCAGGGCATTTGTTTGTTTGTTTACTTTTTGTCTGGGGTGTACGTGTGTATTTATAATGTTTGTGTCACTTGTAATAATGTATACTTTCGACAAAATAATTACAAATTGGGAATGTTAATGTGTGCAACAATGTACCGTAGATGAAGATGAAAAACTGATACTTTTTGTAACATCTAACAGCTCAGATTTTAATTATATACAAGAAAGTTTGGCTTTGTTGCCGTAAGGTTATCCTAAATCTTTTCAGACAAACACAATGGAAAGATCATTGAAAAGTTAGCTGAGAACATTAACTTGACAATGTATAATAAATGAATACTTTACTATTTATCACGTCAAAGTATGATTGGACCACCAAAAGGTTTTGACAGTGTATATATTTTATTAACTTCATTCAAGCTCCATAGAATGCTTCAAGGGCTGTGCCAATATTTACAACACATATTGGGTTTATATCAAGATTCTTATCTTTTTATTGGTCAATTACTATTGATTAGTTTTGCCAATTTTAGAAAAAGACTACAGCGCGAGTGCAATATTAGTCCAATTTTCTATTGCACTCACGCGCATCTACCTTGGCAACGCTGACAAACGCGAGCGTATAGCGTACACGGTGACCATCTCGACTCGCCGATTACAGGTGTGGGTGTCGTTTCTAAAATAAATACACTTTATATATAGTTTAATATATTTTGTTTTCCTGGTGATTTATAAAATTCAGGAATTTATATATGAGTTATATATAACAAATATTCTGTGTTTTTATTCGTTCAATGGAAAGAATATTTTCATTCGGTGAAATATGAACTGCTCCGTTCAACTCATCAAAGCCTCGTTGAATGAAACAGCCATATTTCACCTCATGAAAATATTCTTACCATTGAACTCATAAATATTCTATATTTTTCCCATTGTATTTTAATTGTATTGTAAATTTCTGCGCTGTAGTCTTTTGAAATTTTCCCTGCTTAATTTATATTTTTGGCATAAAAGACACATATAAAGTACATGTTCCTCTTTTACCATATGGGGATACTGTCAAAGTCATTTCAGGTTCAGTGATAAGGGAATTTTAATTTTTAATTTTAGCTAAATTAAATTTTCGACCTTCAAGTGTTGTCGCTATTTTTACATCAGAGCATCATAATTTTACGGTGAACGGTTAAGTAGGTTGCATAAGCAGGTCTCCTGATTCTGATATTACTATTCAATATGATAGATACATTTGTTTGCCATGTTTATAATATAAGCGCCTGAAGGTGCGATCTCGGCTAACTGAATCGGTCACATACACAGGTGCAACGAACTTGAAGATAAAACTTAACGTACATACCTTTGGCTTTGGTTTCCTTTATTACACTTTGTGTCTATCTTATTCAATTACTTTGGTCATTTCAATGGAATGTATTTATTATTTTATTTGTTAGAAGAAAATTGAAGTTCTCTACATCACGTACAGTGTTCTCTCATTCAAAATTGCCATAAGCGCTCGATTTATACGCAACCTAAA
Organism: Amphiura filiformis; assembly: GCF_039555335.1. Classification (NCBI taxonomy): domain Eukaryota; kingdom Metazoa; phylum Echinodermata; class Ophiuroidea; order Amphilepidida; family Amphiuridae; genus Amphiura; species Amphiura filiformis. Next base: position 44,022,147 of record NC_092636.1, on the reverse strand, counting down.
TAACTACGCTTCCGTTTTTATTTGTTGTATTTCTCAAGTAATTATTGTATATTTTTGAATGAAAGAAAAATGGTTACGATCGAAGGATATCAAATTAATATAAAATTAAAGTTATTATGACTGGACAATCAAATAATGCCAGGGCATTTGTTTGTTTGTTTACTTTTTGTCTGGGGTGTACGTGTGTATTTATAATGTTTGTGTCACTTGTAATAATGTATACTTTCGACAAAATAATTACAAATTGGGAATGTTAATGTGTGCAACAATGTACCGTAGATGAAGATGAAAAACTGATACTTTTTGTAACATCTAACAGCTCAGATTTTAATTATATACAAGAAAGTTTGGCTTTGTTGCCGTAAGGTTATCCTAAATCTTTTCAGACAAACACAATGGAAAGATCATTGAAAAGTTAGCTGAGAACATTAACTTGACAATGTATAATAAATGAATACTTTACTATTTATCACGTCAAAGTATGATTGGACCACCAAAAGGTTTTGACAGTGTATATATTTTATTAACTTCATTCAAGCTCCATAGAATGCTTCAAGGGCTGTGCCAATATTTACAACACATATTGGGTTTATATCAAGATTCTTATCTTTTTATTGGTCAATTACTATTGATTAGTTTTGCCAATTTTAGAAAAAGACTACAGCGCGAGTGCAATATTAGTCCAATTTTCCATTGCACTCACGCGCAGCTACCTTGGCAACGCTGACAAACGCGAGCGTATAGCGTACACGGTGACCATCTCGACTCGCCGATTACAGGTGTGGGTGTCGTTTCTAAAATAAATACACTTTATATATAGTTTAATATATTTTGTTTTCCTGGTGATTTATAAAATTCAGGAATTTATATATGAGTTATATATAACAAATATTCAGTGTTTTTATTCGTTCAATGGAAAGAATATTTTCATTCGGTGAAATATGAACTGCTCCGTTCAACTCATCAAAGCCTCGTTGAATGAAACAGCCATATTTCACCTCATGAAAATATTCTTACCATTGAACTCATAAATATTCTATATTTTTCCCATTGTATTTTAATTGTATTGTAAATTTCTGCGCTGTAGTCTTTTGAAATGGCGCATCACAAAAACTATGTATGTAGGGGTGGGTTTATGTGTGTATATTGTGCATTTGAAACTGGGTTTCGATCAATATTGCAAGCAATGTGACATTAAAAATATTCACCCTTAATCAAAACCTTTGAATACTAAATATCCCAACTCATGTGTATGATTTCTTTCGCAAGGGAAAAATTGCAAAAAGCTTTTTGTTTTGTTATATTATTGGTCTAATCTTAAGCACTACAAGACTTTATGGAGAATATGAAAGCAATTATTGATTTCCTTGACTCATTTCGGATAGATCTGCGTATTAATATGGAGAAGTACACTGTACTGTTTTTTTTCTCAAATGGCTAAAATTGGAGGAAATTGGCTCTTGTCATCCTACTAGTCTTAAGGTAAATAATATTTTGTTTCAAAAGGTGTGTATTACCATCCTTTCAAGTTTGCTTTTACGTTAATATGACGCTATCTACATAATCTAGGTCACATTATACGTATTTACGGCTTCTAGGTCTCGTATTTCAATAAAAACACAATATTTAGTTTTAAATTTTTATCAAAACACCGAGTTTCCTCTCCAGCTTCATCTTTAATATCAGTTGATCTTACGAATATGGGTGTCCGAACGCGCGTCCATGTTTAAGTGGTTGTCAGTACAGTTATGTGTATAGGATGAGTGGATATTACGTATTAGAAAATGTTTGTGCCGAGAGGTTTCGTGACAGTGTGTGCTAGTGTCATATTTACGTATCCTTAACGTCTAAACCAAAATGTAGTTTGACTGTTTTGGTGTGAGCATTTGTAGGTAACCCTAAAATTAACCATAAAATCGTGTCAATATTTCTCTTTCTGGGGCAAAATATTTGCAATGTAGTAAAGTGATCATCGGCGAAGAGGTTTTAGCTTTCACATCGGAATTCGCAATTTATAAACCTATTTTAAATGAGAGCATCCATGAATATTGTATATGTGGTGCAGAGATAGAATTAAACCATGCTATAAATGATGAGGTTTATATGTACGTGCTTCGTGTGGCGTCTGTCATATATGTTTAGAATAGCGTTAGAACGGGACGTAAGAAAGAAAGGTAACCCAACTAGAAACTTCATTCACATTATTATTATTCCAGACAAGTACTAAATAGATGTATGCTTTATTGTTGCATGTTACAAAGAATAAAATTTTCATTTATATTGTGTAACAATGGTATCATTATGATTAGATTATTCCGTCACCTATGGCAAACACAAAATTAGAACCTTCCTTGGAGCACTTAGTAGGACAACATGTTTTGTTGATACTGATGTTACAGCTTTTCATATAAGCCTACACATCATCCCTTCCACATATTTTTTTTGAGGGCTTTTATTTGTATAGGATATATAATATCGGCGGGCTACTTTGGCACAGTTTCTATAAAATTGCTCATAGCCACAATACAAATTGTAATTGTTTTACATCACGATGTCGCGGGTTCCAAAACGACTACGTTACTCGTGGTACCATACCAGTCAACAATACTTTACCAGACGTGATTGAGCACGAGGCGCCGTCATGACATTAAACATTGATTTCGAGTTATGTCTACAAGAAATGATGTATTTTATATTGATTTCTACATGACTGTGTATGTATGATTTAATGTATGCCATATATGATTTTTGTTGTTGTATAAATAACTAAGCTGTGCATTCAAATAACCCCTGTTTCAATCACAAACAAATATGCGTACGTAAATATTTTTCCCGAAATAGCGCTAGAATAACATCCTTTCCGTGTCTGTTTTGCTGTTTTGTCATGGTTTCACTGCGCATTCAATTATCCTTTGTTTGTGGGATGGTTCAATTTCACCCATTTGACATCAAAGAACAATAATTCGTACGAGCTGCGTACGATATTGACTTGTTTTGATGCCATGATACAAAAACTTATAATCATGTAGATTCTTTTCATTTACTGATATTGATCCATATCAAGAGGGATCTTTATACGTGACATACCTCTGGCAAATCAACACACTATCAACTCACCAGGTAGATTTCATACATACATACTTTACCATCCTGCATGTACGTTTCAGTCAACAGAGATTGTCAATAAAATTAACTGATATGCTCCTGTCAATTTATACCATACTTCTTTTAACAAAGTGGAGAAGACAATTTGAATGACTTATCCTTTTAAGCAAGTTATAAACAATTTCAATTTTTTTACACTTGCGCTGGGATCACTGAATGGGCCTTTAAGCAATATGACACCAATTGAACTTTTCTTAATAAGTCTATCGAAGACCTGTGTCTATAGGTTACATACCACTAATAGGCCTGGGCGATACATGGAAATACGACGAGTAACTATTTGTTTGCATGGCATCTGAAAAGACTGCGTCAAAATCGATGAAATTGATCAAGTTTTATAGCCAAAAAGGTACTTTTTAGGGTTTGATTGGAGCACTTTTGTGCATTATAGGTTACATACCACTAATAGGCCTGGGCGATACATGGAAATACGACGAGTAACTATTTGTTTGCATGGCATCTGAAAAGACTGCGTTAAAATCGCTGAAATTGATCATGTTATATAGCCAAAAAAAGTACTTTTTAGGGTTTGATGCTTCAAAATGGTATATTTTCTCTCATTATATGACATTTTTTGTTGTAATAGTACCAAAATTCATACGCACGGCTCGGTTTTTTATAAACATTCGCCCTACCTTATTGTAACTTTCAGCTTCGAGGGCGCACTGCCATTTTAAGGTGTTTACGGTTCAGTGCGTTAAAACAAGAAAAGTCTCAGGTCAACCTATGTTGAGTTTTTGATCATTTGGCATCTAAATCATATAGTTTCACCTGATATTAGTGGCATTTAACTGTACGAGTTCTGAATATGAGAAAATTCCACCCGAAATTAGCCATTTTCCCATTGAAACCCGTGTAATACACAATTAGGGGTATTTAACCTATAATGCAAATGCTTTTCACACTTACAATAAATGATTTTACAGCTTACTGAATTCTCCACACGTTCATAATAATTTGATCGCTTAAAAATAACTCTGTTGAAATTTAAGACCACTCCAAGAAGTGGAGACTTTCTTTTTGTTTCAGATGAATATATCCCACTTGATTTGACACTTATCCTGTGGATAGGTGTATTGTAAAGCACAAAGGGAAGTGTGGATTTATAGAGTCCCGTAAGATATTATCTGCTCGAGAATTGTGTCCATGATAATCTTATTTCTTGAGCTATACCTATTCCACGCCGGGATACAGTTATGGAAAATATGTTGTAAACGGAATGTTTATCAGTTCTTTATGGTGGACTATTATAATATTTGTAATTGGGAACTTCTTTTTCTAAAAGTACGCACATTTTAGGCTCTAATTTGTGTCTATTCATTGGTTTCATTCATTTGTGTTTGTGTTTGAATAATTCAAAAGGGGATGCTGTAGTAAATCGTAACATAACTTTCGTTTCTACCTTATTGTACATGTATAGTTGGGGATAAGAACATTTAAGTACATCTTAAAATATTTGTCTCTACTTGACATGAACACGAAATGTCTAGTTTAGTCAGGGTTTAGTTACTATAGTAGTAAATCTTCTTCAAGTTCATCAAAAACGTCATGTGTCTGTTTTTTATTATTTTTGTTTGTTTGTTCAAATGGTCGCTCTGTATGTGTGGTGAATAATATAGTATAGGATTATCTGATCTCTGAATGTCACTATTATTATCAAAATAATACGTACTTTGATCTGTCATAATTAATGTATAAATGTTAAACCGTATGGATGTGATTCAGGAGCCATTTGATTCTATATGAAATAAATACCACTGTGAAAGTCAAACCTTAATTTTCTCCTTTCATTTAAGGTGGTACTACAACCCTTGATAAATTTGTGACAATTTTGCATTTTACTCATAAATAATAACACATTGGTAACAAAAGTTATGTATATTATAGGGGCAAGGAATCCAGTTACTACACTGGAATTTCAGTGACACAAGACAAGCAGTACGTTATTTATGATAAGAGAAGAGGTACCGCTAGAATGTACCTCATTTCTTAACATATATAATGAACCATTTGTCTTGAATCACTGAAATTTCAGTGAAGTAATTGGATTCCTTGCCCCTATAATAACATGTTACCAGAATGTATAGTTATTTTTGGAGAAAAATGCAAAATTAGTCACAAAATTTATCAGGGGGTGTAGTACCACCTTAACTCCGAGTATATTTGCATGAAAGTATTACCACTTAAGCTCACTAAAACGAATGAGTCTTAAATAACAACCACAGCGATGATGAAATCGTCAGTGTAATAAAGATTTTGAGAGAGTAGTGATTGTGTTTACGCCTTTTTGACTGCTTGATGAATAAACCACAATATACAAGCAGACAAGTCAATCAAATTTGCACTGCTTAATTTAGACCCATGTCATAAAAGACACAGATGATATAAAGTACATGATCCTCTTTATCCATACGGTGCGCCTGTCAAAGTCATTTCAGGTTCAGTGACAAGGGAATCTTCATTTTAATTACAGCAAAATGTGATTTTCAACCTTCAAGTGTTGTTGTTATTTTAACATTAGCGCAGCAATATTACGGTGAACGGGTTTTAATCTGTTGTTTATACCAGGCTTCTCATCGCGTATCAGCGTCACATTGTTTCGATATGATAGGTAAAAATAACATTATTTTGGATAGACTATGCCAAAGGCGAGTTTTGAGAATAAAAAACATGTTATTAATCATGATGAACGCATTCAGTTGAACTCTAATTTATACAGATGATTATCACATGTAAAGCATTCAAATAGTCATAAAGGTTTATACTTTAAGTCGCAATAAAGGCGCAGTGTACCTATGCTATCTAATGCAACCTGTCTCCAACTAATTATAAAGAGCGTTAACTTATTGGACAGTTCTGATTTTGGATCCACTGGTTTATTGACTGCGAAACCCCGCGAGTAAAATATCGACTATACATTAAATTTTGAGCAGGGATCTTTGCCCGATAACAATGATAACATTACAGAAACATTAAAATTTAATCGTGACTAAGACTGCACCTTTTCTATTTGTGTTCAATCTAACCGTAACGGGCACCACAAGGACCAATGGAGAATTTAACTTTCACGCCAACACTAAGCGCCGCAAATTCTACAGATGTGGCCGGCGGATTTAAATCATTACGGGATCTGGACGAGCAATCACAAACCAGACCCGTATAAAGGTGCATAACATTATGGCTTAGTTTAGTCAATTTTCTGGTATTTTTCTGCATAGATGCCCATGTTAAAAATTGGTAATATAATCCACTTGGGAACTAGCAAACAGATGGAGTGCAGTCACTGAAAGGTCAGATGTGGAATATCTATCAATTGTGCACAAATTCATAAAAAATCGTGGTTTATATGTATAAATATAATAGCTAGTATGCACGATAAACAAATAGACTACGGAGAAGTCTATACTTCTGGAAAATAATTTTGGTTTAAATAATTTTTTCTAAACGTTTAAACTAACTTTCAGCACAACAAATTAAATTTGTCTAGAACGTTCGATGTTCATCAGAAGAAGTCCTATGATGTTGTGCTAAATTTGCATTTTGTTGACCATTGGCGACTTTAAGTCGAATGAGGGCGTTGTATAAGGATGGCAACTCTTTGATGAATAAATTTATAACTAATATTTTGAGGCTAAGACTACACATTTCTCTACACAAAGAGAAGACGAAAACTGCATTCTTGTCTGTAACAATAACACGAGTAAGATTTATGTTATGCTATTTTTTATGATTTAATTCTCTTTCTTAATATTTTTCATTTTAAATAATTTTTAATATTTTTATTTCTTTGCGAAACGGCCTTACTTAAATCGCTGAATACTTTTCGTTTTATTCAATATTGTATGCAATGGATTGTTGGTTAATGTTGTTCTGGGGCGTGCCCATGATGGTACGTTTGCTGGAATACAGTAAGCAAAAGAAATAAGGTAGCAGTTGTGTTCCCCCCTGTATATCCTAAATAAAGACAGTACTCTTTAGCTCTGATTTAAGATCTTATTTGTTGAAGTTGGTTGAGAATTAAAGAAACGGTGATCAAAAACCTAATGAAGATACGAAATAAAAAGTTGCACTATTGTGTTCTAATCAATGAAAGCACGGCGCTAGTTCTCTTGTTCGCGAACGCTTTGTGTACAAATCAATAGGGCATGCAATGTGGTAAACTGCAACTTTGAAATTTGCATCTTCCTTGTGTTTGGATCGTCGTGTCTTTATTTTTGAACAATGTCAACGAATGAGGTCTTAAAAGCTAAAAGATACAACTATTGGCTGTTGGTTCCTATTATGACATATATGCCTTTGTTTAGGATATACAGGGGGTGAACGTAACTGGTACCTTAATTATTTGGCTTACTGTATGTACGGATGGTGGCCGATAAAGAGCTGTTGAAAACCTAAGATAGCCACCAAGTTTAGTATATGTTTTCTAGAAAACCAATCCGCATTCTTAGCGCATCTATGCCATTGGAGATCCTCGAATCCAGAGTCCAGACTTTTTTATTAACCCTAAGCCGACAGGTCACTAAGCTGCATTTGCTATCAGCACCATGCATTCTTATTAATATAGTCACTTACTGGAGCGAAAATGTCAATCGATAGAACAGATACTTTAAAAAATATAATAATTATTTATTGGAAGGATTTATATCATTTTTGTTACGCTTCTGCACGAAATAGTCGATAACTAAACTGGCCTCAAAAAGAAACTTATAATTTTTCACAAGGTCATATCTTAAAATCCTCTCCATAAAAATGAACAAAAATTGCACACAGGATTACTGTCCAACTGACAAAACAGCAAAATGCACTGACATGGAACACCTTCCTGGACCAAAATTCACATCCCAACAGATTTCTTTTGTTGGGTTCCAATTATTCGCATAAAAAAAAAAAAAAATTACACACAGGATAACTTCAATACTCTACTCTAAACACATGTCAGTAACCAAGCAGTTGTCCAACTGACACAACAGTAAAATGCACTGACACGGAACAGCTTCCGGGACCACATATGACCTTGTGAAAAATTATAAGTTTCTTTTTGAGGCCAGTTTATGTGAATTTTGTCACAATGCATGTGAATGTCAATATTTGTTCGCGACTGGTAAGCTGTTTCACATAATTATTTCTAGAACTTAAGCATGTCTCTTTGTGGGCAGCACAGAAGTAGCTCACACGGTAATAGAGCTCTCAATTTTAAACCCAGAACTGAAACTGGAAGATGTTCTTTCCTGTTTAGGGGGCCAAAGCATGGAATAACCATTTTTAAAAACAGGTTTTTTAGTGTATAATATTAGAAATATTTATTAGTGTAATATGACCACTTGTGCAATAAGTAGCAAACCTTTTAAAAAAAAAAAAAGTGAGAACATGGCCTTAGGCTTGTATTTGGCCACTGTTGAAATCAAAATTTTAGTTTTCAAATGTGTATATATATTGAAATGCTGATGAAATTTCTTACTATATCAATTTTAGGGCTCTGCTTTGTGGGTGTATGATTGATGTTTTTGCAGATCTCTTGGGTGTACATTTATTATAAAGAATCTTTCTTTCTTTCTTTCTTTCTTTCTCTTTCTTTCTTTCTTTCTTTCTTTCTTTCTTTCTTTTTCTTTCTTTCTTTCTTTCTTTTTTTTTCTTTCTTTCTTTTTTTTTTTCTTTCTTTTTTTTTTTTTCTTTCTTTCTTTTTTTCTTTCTTTTTCTTTCTTTCTTTCTTTCTTTCTTTCTTTCTTTCTTTCTTTCTTTCTTTCTTTCTTTCTTTTCTTTCTTTCTTTCTTTCTTTCTTTCTTTCTTTCTTTCTTTCTTTCTTTCTTTCTTTCTTTCTTTCTTTCTTTCTTTCTTTCTTTCTTTCTTTCTTTCTTTCTTTCTTTCTTTCTTTCTTTCTTTCCAAAAGAAGAGACGGACTTGTGGTTTAAATAATAATTACAAGGACATTTCACAGGCAGCGCACTGGACACGTATTCTTGTGGATTACCCATGGAGGGCTCTACTTCACATGTGTTTATCTAGTCTATATTACCAAATTTAAATTCTTCTTAACTATGTTAAAAGCTTGTCTAGACAATTAAATAGCTTAAAATAACTGCACATAATACTATCTGAAAACACTTGTTCTGATTATCGTAGACTTGATACACTTATGGACGATATTTATTCTGTTACAAAAGAAAGAAATGGTGCCAAAAATTCTAAAATAAGCATCATGACACTTACAATGTGGTTCTATATATTGAACCAACTGTGGGTGTGTAGACAAGGACTACCAGACCTCAATAAATGCAAGAGTCGGATTGTAAGGAAGATTTGTATCAATTAACAATATATCCCTAATTTAAGGAATGACAAGAGAGGGATATTTTAAATTATTTTTCGGTTAATCGAATCGACACTTCTAGCCGTGCTACTGTATTCTTGGTTTTCATGTCAACAAGAATTATTATCAAGTTGTACCATTTCAAGGAAAACTAAATTATTTAGCCAATGTCATGATGAGGTCATCCGCTGAAATAATTTCCTAATATATTAGAATCACAACGCAGCCATATCGTCAGCCTGCTACGCTAATTGCCTAAGTAATTTTCTGCAATTTTGATAACAAAGAACAAAATGTGGTTCAAGCATATATATCAGTTACGCAATCACCCTAATTCGGATTATTCCCTTTTATTAGTATCATTATCATGATTGATGAATAAATATGTTTAAATGCATGCTTGAAGCATATTTTGTACTTTGTTCTCAAAATTGCGAAAAAAAAATGACTTAGGCAATTGGCGTAGCAAGCTGTAGATATGGTACTTCACAATATAACATTAATTTAAAAAAAAAATGCAAGTGCTCGTCATTTTCGGTAAAAACAAATAAGTAATATAACAAATTTGGACAGAGTGTAAGGCAAACAGGGAAAATATGGATGCCTCATAATAAAGTATGTCCCTTGGCATCTTGAACATGTTTTATCCTACTACGGTTCGCAGGAAAGGCATATTTTAAAATTATTTTTTTGCTCAATCAACTCGGCACTGCTACCTCTAATACCCATGACCAGTACCAGTTGGTATTTCAAGTACGGAAAGACTGCAGTAGTGGCAACATTGCGGTATTCTGATGATGGAAAGTGATCGGCCTTTAAACGTGAATGGGCGGCTTTTTCACATTGTGCAATTTGCTCCGTGGCTTGATTATTGTTTAAAAAACATGTATTACAATGGCCAAGTAGGAAGCACGGTGGTCCAATGGTTAGGGCGCGAGCTACATAATCGAAAGGTTGTGGGTGCGAGCCAGTGGTGTAGCGCACGTTAAATCACCGACATTAATTTATTTTATTTGAAAAGAATACTTTTGGATTGTACCTCAATTTGTTGCTCATACCATCTAAGGTGAATAAATATCCGGACAAAATATTTACTAGGCTTTATGAAAAAAATTAACAGAAGTATCAAAAATGCCGCATTTCCACTAATCCCGTCTGTTGTCGTTTTAGGGGTTATATTATGTGGGCGTGATTCCCGGCCATTCGGCAATCGAGAGTGCATGGCTCACAGCGTCATCATCCCTATATCTTCGTTTCAAAAATTGCCGTGATAGTACGGCGAATCCTCTCGTTTTTCAACAGCTACGCATGGTGATTTTGTTCGAGATAGGCCGAGCGACTCAGGCTAAGCATACCATTTACACGATATGAGACACCGCAGAGTTTCTATTCTACACGTTTTTACGATTTGCGCATGCTCAGTACCCCATATGATATTGCCATTACAAAAAAATTCGATTTGTTGTCAGGTAAAACTCAGGTTTTGATTTCAATACACTAACTGGAAATTCAATAGCGGCGATTGCTGTTTACTGCGGATATATTTTACTGCATTTAATCCATAACGATTTTTAAATCGTACGTTAAAAATGTGATATATTCAACTGTTTGAGAATTGTAATCATATAAAAGGTGCTGTATAGAATATTAAATCTATAATACAATGCATATACAATGCACACCATGCCACTTTCTTTATCTGCGTCAATAATAGAATATTGATTTTAATCGAATTGAATACATCTCTACATTTTGAGTTTGTACTTCACCACTGAGCGATCTAGCGATCGATTTATAGCCAATCAGATAAGACTCCTGTTCTTGCGTTCGGTGAAATACCAATCGCTCGTCGCTCACCAACGGAGTATTAAGTTTATATTTGTAATACAGAGTGTCGACACTGTGTGGCTCTCACTAGCGTCCGAACAAAGATATTATCACTATTCATCGTACATGGGCTGAAGAGCAAAGATTCTTCTTTTTTGTAATTATTAACTTGCCATTTGCTCTGGAGGTCTTTGAAATGTTTTGAATACGGGCGCAGATTGTCGGATGCGGACTTTCTCTATGTAACTACTTTTTGCTGTTCTTGCAACCCATCAGTACTATACAAAATTTTCACAAAAAGCATCCAAATGTGCCCAAACTAGATGCTTTTAGGAACACCAAATGCACCCAACGGGATGTATTGGTCTTCACTTAAACCCACCATCGATATACCAAAAATCGCTGTGAAGGTACTTCAAAACAAATCCTCGTACACCTTTCACCACGGAGAACCCCCAAGAGTTTTGACTTACTGTATATCTTTTCAAGTGAGCTTGTTTTTAATAAGGTCATTACGCTGTTGAGTAATAGGTTATGCACTAATGTGTAGGAATGTATATAATTGTTCCCTGCAGATATTTACTAAGTCATTCACCTCAATCTTCAACAACTGAACAAGATATACAAAAAAAAGCTCTCGCATATAGCTGCTTATGTTGTCTTACGCTATCTGTGTTTTCTTTGTTTTCATTATTTAATCTGCCGCAGGCTTTAACTTAGTAGAAATATCAATTCATATACAAATGAACCCATCATAAATGTGTGATCTTATATCATTAAATTTAAAATTATACGAAGATCTTTTAATTCCATCTGTCATACATTTCTTTGAACGGACTTGTGAAATCAAATATTGTGATGACGTCTTTGTTTTCAATTAACTTGTTACAGTTGAGTTGTCAGTTAAAAAATACCGTAAGAAAAAAACCAGTGTGTCGCTTTCTTGACGTTAAATGCCAAGAAATTGTGTAAGTGAATTATGCAAGTGAATTTTAGAAATAACTGACTGAGGATTCTATATTAACGCCAACAAGAAATATCACAGGCAAATTATACTCCAGCTTTAAGCCTGTAAGCCTCTAACATTATAAGGCGAAGAAGAAAATATGATGTAAGGATACTGATGAAAAAAGATGAGATCAAGATGATGAGGGACAAAATGAGATAAAGGACGAAACCCTGTACTACATTTTGTAGCTTATGCTTTTTCTCCCCCTCTATATATCTCCTCCATCTCTCTTTGCTACTTCTAAATATTTATATAAAAATGTCGTTATCTTTTAATCGCAACAGAACTGTATATGATAAGCTCATGGGGTTCAAAAGTGAAAGTTAAAACCCATATTTCAAAATTCTCGGCAAGACTGATTAACAAAATATAACGTTTTTCTAAAAGATTCCGAGGGTAAAATGATTAGATTTTTCACAATACCCTCTAAACAATTGACGCACATGCAGTTATAACGATAACATAACAACTTAATTATTTGTTGTTATTATACCTTATACTAAGTTTATTATCTTGGCTATGTACTTTTGTATACCAAATAGAATAAACCAGCTATAAACAGCAACAAATTACCAGCAACAACGTTTTTTTATATAGTACGCAAATATCCTTTAATGCTATCAGAAAATAACAAGAAATTAGGTAAAAAAAAAGAACACCAACACATACATGTAGTAAGAAATAATGACTTGAACAATTAAAAGGCTATTGTATTGGTTTTATAGTGCAGTAAAATTGTTGAGGAAAAGGTTATCGATAGAAAAATGCCCAATTTTACATATGATTTAATTTATATAATATGTGATGCGATCAAGCAAAATCAGTCGGAACTCGCAGATATTGATTTTGAGATATAGCCAAACAACGGAAATATTTCCTTTTGTTTCCTTTTGTTTTAGAAACTCTTTAATTGCTCATATCTTTGGAACCGGTTGTTTAATTTCAATGAGGGTTTCTGCAAAATGCAGCTTTGTATTGCTTTTTACTATCCTATAAGAAACTGAAAATTCAATATTTCCGACTTCCGACTGATTTTGTTTGATCGCATCACATATGACAGTAAATTCGAATATTCTTCATTTTCTGGATATCCAAGAGTAATCCCACATTCACGACACCGCCATTGAGTAAAGAAAAATTCTACTTAACCAGCATAAACAAGAAACCGTCAACTTGAAAATTTGAATCATCTTTCAAGATTTTGTTCCCGAAGGTTTACGAGACAAGTCAACGGTACTGCTGCTACAGAGATAATGGGATCGTTAAACGATGTATCAAATTGCCGTAATATTTACAGTAATCCAGTCGCCATATATGTCACATCTACCAAGGGACAAGTGGAGGATGGAAGTTACTCTTTCAATGAGATGTACTCGTTGTAGAGCAAATATATCTACGATCTAATCTTCGTTGTTATAGCGTGAAGTGGCTTTTTCGACTTCCCTCTCCTGCAAAATAGTTAAGTCATTTGATTGTTATGGGTATTTGCTTTATCCTTTACTTGTCAACCCTGAACGAAAAGTAAATTCAAAACAGGTATTGGAATTCTTAGTGGACAACATTTACTAACTTTATCTTTGAATTGCGGCATACTTCTTACCTTCTTCAATATATTATTTCCAGGGCCAATGTGTGGGCGTCAAAGTGTCTGAGTATCTCAATCCTTCTTTCCTATTCCTTTATTCCGAGTCTTAAATCCGACTCTTATTACTTAATGTGGTATTTATATCAGTATTGCTGATTTTCACCCTCTATGTTAATTCTGTAATATTATAAATGCGTAGATGCATTAAGCAAACATTTAGGGCACACAATTCAATTGATACAAACTTTTAAAACTGTCATGCAACTTATCTTATGTTTCTAAACACTTATTTACCTCTCTATGCAAAATCTATGTCACATGTACGTCTATGGGTGGGCCAGACGTGAGTTCTGGGCGCAATTATTATAACTAGAGGTTAATAACTGCGCATTAATAATATTGTTTGAAGGGCATTGTAAAAATCGGAACATTTTGCCTTTGAACCGACAATAAGCCGAGGGCTTAGCCCCGAGATATATTAATTAAAATGTCCAGATCAAAATGACTTTTTACAACACCCGATAACTGATATAACTGATCCAAAGTTATTAACCGAATTCATAGCCGTCTTTTTTTAATCCCGCCCTTCACAAAATAACAAGAATTATCTATTTAATAGTAAAAATAAAGAACTAACTTTCGTTTTGCCCTTCAGAAATCGAACAGAACAGGCTTAAATGGTCTTATCGCTAGCGACCAATTACACCAGCGCGAACTCAAACTATGTGCAAATACGGTAGATATGTAGGGGTGAACTGCACATAGGAGTCGCACACGCGGAAGTCATTGACAGACAAACTTACGTGAACTGTTTTATTGCTTTTTACGTCCTATCCTGCCCAACCCAAAAATATATCCTTGTGTTTTATTTCTTGCAAAGCGACGATGACAATTGTCATTTCCATTTTTGTTAAAAATAATGACCAACACAGATTTAAGTGGATGATATTAATCCATAACATGATTCTAAGACTAGCTTGAATGAGCGAACAAATTATTGTGTGCCAAATTTTCTGTGTGTTTTGATAGATGAATGGGGACATCTGTATAAACATGATACACCTTATCGTTTGGGTGTACATTGATATGCTCAAATAATTAATGCATGTATCTCTATTTTTTGTGCCTCTCGGTTCTTGGTATAACCAATCAAGTGAATCACGCATACATGTGATATATCAGATATCGCTCATTAAACAAGTGATTATGCCCCTATCTTATTAAACGCCTTATTAATTGCTAATCAACATACCATAAACATTTACAATGTACCAGATGACAGCAATCTTTAAATGTGTCTTTTTATATCATTTCAAAAATTGTACTTGGATTTTTCAAAATTGTAATTCTTTGAATAAATGGAAACGCTCAATACCAAAAGTGATAACAAACCCATTTCCACGAATGATCTGAAATAATGCGATCACATTATACGATAATATCCAATCATAACACGAGGCAATAGATTGAGATATTTGAGTTAATGAGAAACAGCGTGTGTTCATTAGTCTACATCTGCCTGAATTATTCCCTCCTTCTGCCTTTCAGTGTCATCATGACAGCATAGAAAGTTATAATGATGTTGAACTGTTAAATTTACAAAACAGTATAGCCTCGAAACATACAGACAGAACAATAATTAAGGCACCAGTTCTGTTCACCCATGTGAGTCCTAACAAAGAACAACAGCCTTTACTTACCTATTAAAGTCATTTAGCTCTAATTTAAGACCTCCAAGTTGATTACTTAAGAAACGGATATCGACAACCCAAGAAAGGAACAAAATCAAAAGTTGTATTTTTATGTTCTAATCCACGGACGGCACAACGCTAGTTCTCTTGGTTGAGTTTAAACAACTTTGTGTACTGTAAATCAATAGAGCATCCAATTGAGTGAACAATCTGCATCTTTTGAATTTGCATCTTTCGTTCTATTTATGGATCACCGTGTCTTTATTTATCAACCGATTTCAACGAATTAAATCTTAAATGTGAGCTAAAAATGCAGCGTTTGGCTGCTGATTCTATGTAGTATGTATACCAGCAAAGAGGAGGATATAAAAGAACAAATTATATGTGATGCGGTCAAGCCAAATCAGTCGGAACTCGGAAATATTAAATTTTCAGTTTCTTATAGGATAGTAAAAAGCATTTACAAAGCTGCATTTTGCAGAAAACCCCATTGAAATTGAACAACCAGTTCTAAAGATATGAGCAATTAAAGAATTTCCAAAACAAAAGGAAATAGTTCATCTGTTTGGCTATATCTAAAATAAATATTTCCGAGATCCGACTGATTATCGCATCACGTATTAACAAATACAGAGTAAAAGTATGTTATGGTTGCATTTTCCAACTTGATCTGAATCTTACAAGTGGGCGTATTCGAAATTAGTATTTGTGACCGTACAGCACGAATGAGCCGTAAATGTCCTCAATTGTATTCTGAGTTACAGTGTAAAATGGGCATGAAGGTCATATTCATAGGTATTTCAATTTGGTGCTACGTGTATCTCATTAAATGAGGTACACGTAGCACCCAATTGAGGTAGCTATGAATACGACCTTCATGCCCATTTTACACTGTAACTCAGAATACAATTGAGGACATTTACGGCTCATTCGTGCTGTACGGTCACATTTTATTAATTTGAGTTAGTGTTTGAAGCTTGATATATTCATACATTTACTCTATTAATATTATTAAATGAATCTCGGTGCTATTTCAATCATTTGATATAACAATATAATGCGTTGGTAATGTCATCATCACGACTGTGTTCTCATTATATTTCATCACATTTACGATTATGCAGCATGAGTAACAGAACTTATAAAGGAATCACATAATTTTCATAACGATGTTAACATAATTCCAAGTATAAAGCAATAATCTTCGCACCTTTTCCAAATATTAGTATGTGAAATAGATACAAACCTTGTTGTCCCGGGTCATCGACCTTCAACACATATAAGTGTTTCATGCCCTATCAAATCATAACACCTAAGTGCCTTATCACTATCTAATAGCTGGGATGTTTTCATTAAATAGCTCTGTTTTTTTTTCTGTGCAGATCAAATTTTGAAACTAGTTAACAGGGTATCACTGATTTTATTTATCAAACTTTGTTTTCTTTTCAGATCAAATTGATCAAGATTATTAATACGGTATGACAGATTTTGTTACGATGAATAGCGTAATGTACACCTTATGTTACGCAAGCAACTGATCAGTGCTCTTGACGAGAGCAGATCTGTTCTTGGCGATATTTTAATCATTGGTAATGTCATCAGTACGATTTTGTTCTCATCATATCACATTAATATGTACAGTGTGGGTAACATACCTTAAGAGGTATCACATAATCGTCATTAACGATGTTACATAATTCCAAGTAAACAGTAATCTTCGCACCCTTTCCAAATGCGTGCCGTGAAATATATACAGGACTGTTTCTTGCGTCTTGAAGATCGAACATCATATCAAAATATACTTGATAGATTAGATGACAAATTTGATAATGTATTCTCTAGAATAAAACTTGTATAAATATATGAACGCTTTGCCTTAAGGCATCTTCCTTAAACATGATGAGATACGTCTAATATTTTAATACTTATTCCGTTCGTCCTAGCCTCATGATTCTATGTTAAATATTTTGGAACAAATTTTAGTTATTAAAAAAACGACCCTGTCTTTCTCTGAAATCGACAAATTTCTTTCCAATATGATATCAGCAGCCAAAAAGAACCTGCAAATGTACCATTTAGTTGTCAGTATCATCAACAACCGTAGCTCAAGGACACCTTATGGCAAAACCAGTAATATAACATTTTCCTGGAAGTAAACGTTAAGTCAACATAATCAATAGTATAGTGCAGGATCGTGTGTTATTTATTAATTAAATGCCATCACCAGAAATAAAAGATTAGGTCAGAATTGCAACAAAAATGGAAAGGTTTTATTTAACATGAACGATATGATATAATACAAAAGCCTAGCATAGACTGCTCATGTTGATCAGTCATAGACAAAAGTTTGGAATATTTTTGTTTTCTTGCAAAGCCCTGTTTTTAAGGGCAGATTTCTTACCATCAATGGTTCCCGGTGTCTGCAACGTCTTAGGTATACCATTCCATATGTACGTAATGTAGGACAATGGCATTTTATGCCTGACCAATGAATCATCGGGCATCCTTTTTACAGTTATTGTTATTTTAGCGATATGATTCAAAAGGCTACGTTGTCTTTTGCATTACTGTGTGAAGAAACCAGCTTTACTTTGTTGCATCTGTCATGGAGTGCGCGTTGAACGCGGATTTATACGCCCGCGTCATTGACTTACGTAATCGCGGCAGCAGACAGAAGGATATTGGTGCCGCTTTAGGAATTACATAAGGTGCAGTTTCTACAATTTTGAAGAGATGTCGAGAGACCGGTACTACTACACTTAGACCAAGGCCAGGTTGGCCCCGAAAGACAACCGCCAGGGAAGACCGATCTCTCCTGAGAAATCCTACATCTCGGCTACGAACAGAATGGCTGAGGTCCATAAATGCGCCTGTTACCAAGAAACTTGTGAACAATAGTCTGGTTAGTGCAGGTTTTCGCGCAAGATGACCAATAAGAAAGCCGATACCTCTGCAAAGACATCGGCATGCACGCTTGCTTTGGTCACAGAGACATAGGAATTTGACAGTATGCCACTAACGTAATGTGATCTTCAGTGACGAGCCCGGTTCCTCCTCTACAGACAAGATGGCCGATTCGAGGTCCGAAGGCAGGTTGGTCAACCCCTGCTTGAGGATTGTATCCTGCATAGAGTACAGGGAGACGAAAAGGAGAATCATTAGACCCCGGGCATTAGACCTGTATCATGATAAAACAGTCAAAACAGTAGAAACAATTTTGTATTATTGTGTAATCGATGCATTCTTTTGATTTCACGAAGGAATTCTTGATAAACTTGATGCTATCATTGATATACATGTACATTTATAACCCTCTTCCCTAGTAAAAGTGGCATACTTGTGATTTTTTACCTTTCATAGTTACCTAAACATATCTCTAGAACAGAACGAACGGCATTTGAGAGCTAAGACTAAGCCCGCGACAATAATGTGAGCATCATCTCACGGCAGTGTTTTCCAAATTGCAATGGAGGGCGCTTTTCACTTGCACAATATTTTAGACATGCTGTATAATATAAATATTAAACCCAGGATTAAATTCAAGTACTGCTATGTATTATATTTACATTTATTCACAAAACACGGGTATTAGTTCCTTCTTTCTATAAGTACCTACCTATAAGATAAAGGATTGGGAAAACCGCCCCCGGTCGCGGTTGGTACACCTCTGACGTCAATAATTTGCGCTCATTTTAACAAACAAAATTTTACCTAACTGCTTTCAGCGTGTAGTGTGGTTGGTCAAATTCCTGTGGATAGGGGGTCTACATTCACTCACATACTGAATGTATGACTTGGTGTTTATTGGTTAGAGATCACCAATATACAATAGGTTTGAGGGGTGTGAACTTGAATCATTTTACTTTGCTACAGCCACTTTTGTGTTTTCAGGGGTCATCTTTTACCACTTTTTCTAGGGATAAGGATAGCAATTTCGCTCATAAATTTAATATTTAGTTTTATTGCCATGACATTTTCAAGATTCATTTTAGGTCTAAATAAGGCATTTCTGGGTAACTTTTTGGCATTTTACAGTTTGTAATCCCCTCTTTATATATCACAGCCAATGGGATGAGTCCCTTTTGCTTTTGCTAAGAGAAAATACCACCGTGACGTTGTAAGGGAAGTTTCATAACCCAAGCACATTTATTGCTTCAATAATTTATCCTCAGATTCAGGCGTTTAAAAAAAACAACTATAAAATTGTGATTTTTAGCAATGAAACGCATGGGCGCAGTATAATATACGATACATCCATTCATTATAAGTGGTAAAGTGGTAATCATTACTTTTAAAGTTGTATCCGAAGTTTCTGCTACATAATAACATCGCTTAAGCATTTCATTCTGATATTTCGAAATGGTTGCCATGGTAACCAAGCTAGGTATGGTTACCAAATTACCCCTTTCCGGGTGTAGTGTGCTCGGTCAAACTTCTAATAGAAGTGTTACTGTATTCGAGCTCAAACTTGATATTGTGATTAGAATAGTGATTTTCTATCACAATGCTGTGAAAATTGACTCTTTTTAGAGCAGTTCATAGGGGTTTGGGACTGGGCCGTTTGTAAGACTAGGATAGTCTTCAGCATATTCGATACAAATCTGTTTTCGTAATATAATATTTTTATACACTATGAAGAATAGAATAGACACATTGGGTAGTTTAGCCTTCTATGGCTTATAATGCCATCAGCTCCATTTAAAGGGGCACTTCGTGATCCACAGCCTCATCCCCCAATTTTCTAAAAAAAGTTGAGATTTTTATATCACTGGAAACCTCTGGCTACATAATGTTTATGTACAAAATATTTCTTGCAGATTAATTCGTTTAGCAAAGATATCGTGAAATTTGAATTTCGTTCTGGTGCACCAGAACGAAATTACAACGTATTGTCTATGGAGCAGTGTAATACACATAATCATGCATAACTCGCAAACGCAATATCGGAATCAACTGAAATTTTGGGAATATGCTTTTTTTTCGTGGATATGTACTGAAAAATGTCATAAAAAGAGGATGCTAGGATCACGAAATACTCCTTTAATTGAATAGTGGTAAAACCGGCGCAAAAGTCATCACTTATTGTCGCTTCCGGATGTTTTCCTTAATAACACTATGAATTATTATTTTCAATTCTAATTGGATTCTAGTTTGGTTTACACCACCCTACCTTGGGAATGCCATAAAACATACTTCCTTTGGGCTTTCACAATGGATACAATTACAATCAATTTCTAAATTTCTGAAGAAGTATGAATGATGAATAATACTACAGTGTAAGTATATCTTCTCTTCGAGTTTAGTTTGCATTTCTACTTTAAAAAAAAATATTTCAGGTAAATTTGAACACTTTAATGTAAGTTATCGTCAATCATCTAATCGAAAATATAATCAATTTTAAATCTAAATCAATTTCAATGAATTAAGCTGTTGTGGGCGTTTCCACACGGGCTGCGAGATCCGATTTTATAAATTCGGATAAATCCACCTAAAAATCCGGTATTGGGCGGGGTTTTTTTTTTTGGAAGCTTTTACAAATCTTTTACCCCGGTCTTGTGAGCCAATACACCGCGCCTTGGCACTAACAATTTTTGGCAACACATTCTAGACGTGCTCTGTGAAACACATCTGGAAAATGGTCGTGCGAGTAGTTTAAGAGCTGTACTTTGCAAACCAAAATATACAATCAATCGATAAACTAGGTATATCAAGAGATTTGGTTTCTTGCTGATAAACTTAGTTTCTCGAAAATAATTCAACCGCAAAACCGGGTTTCTCGATTAATTGTACATTTGGCTTGTAAAGCACGCAATAAGAATTCCCAACTTCTTAAATCTTGTTGGGAGTGGCTTGCCTTTCCTTTTTTATTTAATTCTGTTTCTTTCTTTTCTCTTCATATAGCCCAGTATGCTTATATAAGCTTTTAAGTTTGGCTTGAGTTTAAACAAACAAATAAAAGAAAAGACGTGAGACATGGGAACGGGGCTTCACCATGCAATGCATGAACGCTACAACGGATGATTTGAGTTTTGCTTTTTGATGTTAGGTGAAAGTTAATGCTTGAAGTTGTAGGTAAATGTTGCGTTTGCGCAACTGTCAACGTGATTCTCTGTGATCCAAAGGTTTCAAAATAACTAGCTACGGGACATTCTTAGCAAGTTAGTTTCATCGTGATCTGACATATTGAATGCAATAAGCTGCTTCGTGACATTTTCAACGCATAGAAACGTCTGTTACTTTTGAGATTTGACACACAACAAGCATGTTATTGTTCAGTAAAAGTGAAAGTTCAAGAAATTGGAAACTATTTACACGGATTTATAACTCACAAAAAAAAAAATTATATTGAAATAATGTTTGTTCCATGTCACTTGAAGTTCGGTCAGGACGATTCTGTTATTACACGTATGCGTAGTAGCTAAATTAAGAAACAATAGAAAACATTTCACAATTTACTAAAACTACAGCGTTAATTAAAGTTGGCCCGCATAACTTCTAAAATGTTGGTTTAAAGCATATTAAAGTATACATATTTAGAATGGCTTAAACATGATGAATCCATCTGTGGGGTCAAATTATCTGGGAAAAGAATTTTAACCAACTTTGGTTGAGAATGCTCAATTTTGCAAAGTTGGTGAAGTTGATCAAAATTCCCAAATTTGTGTTTAAATATTTATATCTAGTTTTGGAAAATAAATTCTCTTATCCATCTGGTACCTCTGTACTAAAATATTAATCCCGTAGTGGGGTTCCACTGAATATGTTAAAACATAACACTTAGGCATATTCAAACCCATCAAAAGGTCAACAATTTTGACTGTTATTACATTATTGCTAAAATAATAGTATAGAAAATTGTATAGAAAAGTTCAGACAATTTCTGCTTTGACTAGAATTTGTTTTTGTTTTTTTGTCTAAATATGAAAACGCCATCTACGTTATATATAACTTGTTAAATTTGTTGCGTGTCATCATAATCATTGTAGATTCTGCTGGCAATTTCAGAACCTAGATACACGCAGTAAATACAAGTGAGATGAAACCAAGATCAACAGGTTTGCAATTCAATTTTTATGGGTAATCCAAGTCACTCTGTGAAAGGAGCAAACATCACGCCTTCGGAATCTATAAACACATCAATCAACGACATACGACAATCTACTGTCGAGATATCTAAGAAAATGCAATGTTGTTGGATAATGTAACAAATTTTACATGTTTGTTTGCTTGTTTGTTTCGTTGCAGAAGAGGACTTTACTAAAAGCAAAATCAATATTTAATACCAGTTTATATATATTCAAAACCAATTTAGCCAAAGTATATCTAATTTTTATTTTTTTAAAAAGGATTCTTGAAAACAATACCAAATTAACTAGTTTGACGGTTTCACTTTTCATGGACGAAACCATATTCAGAATATTGATTGATAGTCCTTTGTTTCGGTTGAACGTGTCCCGACCACAGAGGGTAGGATTATCACTCAGGAGAGGTTCATAAAAATTAATTTGATTCGTCCAACCGGAAAAACGATTATCGATCAATATTCTGAAAAGCGACACTCTAAAAAGAGTAATTTGAAGAATCTCTTCAGTGTATAAAACCTGAAGTTTTCTAATAGGTTATGCAATATATAGTAAAAAACTGTTTGGAAATTTTTTATCATGAACAACTCATAAGAGAATTATTTGAATATATGCATAAATAGTTTTTTTTTCGGGTATGAAAAATGGGTGCCATCTTGGATTTCTGGGCAAAAATTATGTTATAACCACAGAGGAGGAAGAAACAGAGCGCGTACAACCAGTCAAAGTCCCCGTGTATTGTATAGTGTAAGTTTTCGCATATTCATGAGGGCCGATTGTTCGATCGTGCCGTGTCTAACTATCACGCCAGCGCTGCGTGCCTTCGCGTATACGCGATAGAGCGTCGCGTGCTTTCGCGATTACGCGATAGACCGTGTAAATACGCGGTAATTGCGTAGCAATCGCGCCTGTCGCATTTCATGGAACAATCGGCCCTCATTATCGGGTGATGCTGAGACTTTGACTGGTTGTACGGGCTCTGTTTCTTTCTCCTCTGTGGTTATAACGTCAAATTAATGTCAGATTCGGATTTCTTGGGGTCGACTTACCCGAAAAAGTGTCTCTGTACACGATTTTAGGTACTCTGGTTCAAAACTTATTTTTTCAAGATGGCACGAATTTCCAACGGCTCCTATGCTCATGATGATTAAACTTTTTATATCAAATTTGGTATCAACGTTTGAAGGAAAGTGTATAGAAAACTATTATATAAATTATTTTGCCATAAACTCATCAGACTCTGATTAAATGGGGATGGAACTACTGGAGACTTTCTTTTTTGGCTGTGTTTAATAGATTATACTAGAGCACTACTCCTGATTCCAGAAAAATACAGTACTTATATTTGCCCAAATAATTGAACTAAGGGCTGAAAACGTACATTTTAAAGATGTTTCATATAAAATCAAGATATACAGGGTGTCCCAAAAAAAGTCCCCTCATTGCGCCCTCTTTTCTCCTTTTTCAGAAAAGTTGATCAAGTATATGTTGGTATGTAAAGAAGCCTTTATCCGTTAGCTTTAAGGGATCTAAAATGAGCGTTTATTGCGTTTCGACAGTATTTTTTGTGGGACATGAGAGCACCTCAGACCTATCGAATTGCATTCTGAATACGAAGCATGTCTTTCTGATATCAAATAATTTTCATTTTTTAAAATCACAATATAATACAAATTTTATGAAAAATTATAATAATTTGATATTTTCTCGAAGTAAATTATATAAATATAATGATATATTCTTAAAGTGTATGTAGCAGGGAGGAAAAGCCGATGGTCAATTGAAAATTTTGACCTTTCATATTGAAGATATGGATTTTTTTTCCCAAAGGACCTAATTTTTTTGGTGTTTTGGGAAAAAAATCCATATCTTCAATACGAAAGGTCAACATTTTCAATTGATCGTCGGCTTTTCATCCCACCTACATACACTTTAAGTATAAATCATCAGATTTATAAAGTTTACTTCAAGTACTGTTAAATATCAAAAATATCAATTTTAATGATTTGCCATAAAATGTGTATTAAATTGCGAATTTCAAAAATCAAAATTATTTGATATCAGAATGACATTCTTCGTATTCAGAATGCAATTCGATATGTCTGATGTGCTCTAATGTCCCAAAATAAATACTGTCCAAACGTTCATACCCCAGCCCTTAATAAACCAAAACAATTATTTCAATCGGCTCATAAAGAATATATCCGTTTTTCCCTCTGTCCACGGAGGAAGTTTGTCTACTTCAAAGATTGAAAAGTGCATATACCATGCATGAATATAAAACATTCCTCGATGATAACTTTATAAAATAACAACTTTATTTTAGGGAATGGGCTTTACCGGCGGGCGTTGTGCGCCGGATATTTGCAAAAGGCAGGGCAAAAGGTAACCCTGAAAACAACAATGCATCCCCGGACTATTTACGCAAACTTCTTGTGCCATATCAACCAAAAATCAATCTTCGCTCAAGCTCGCAAAACCTTCTTGTCGTTCCTAAGTGCAATACTAAGACTTACGGTGATCGGGCTTTTTCGGTTGCAGCCCCCAGACTCTGGAACAGTCTGCCATTACACATTCGGGACTCTAATTCCATTGACCGGTTCAAATCCGCGCTGAAAACACATTTGTTCACCACAGACTGATTGTCGCTTCCTTGTCATCGGCATCTACTGTTTCCTTATGTATATTATGTTGTTGAAACTGATTTTGTAATAGTTACTTGCCTTTATGTTGCTCCTTACGTGTGTATTTTATTACTATAGTTGTTTTAAAGTTGAAGCTATTGTTGGGCATGCTATGTATATTTTGCCTTGCATGCTTAATTTATTATACTTTGCACTTTAATTATGTTTGTGGTTTTTAAAGTTGTTGTTATCATGTATATTTTCCCTTGCATGCTTTTTGTTGTATTTTTAAGATGTTAAAGATGTTTGTAAAGCGCATTGAGAGCATTTTTGTTGTAATGCGCTATAAAGTACTTTGTATTATTATTATTATTATTAAACATAATATTCTGTTAAATATACCAATTAAATTACGCTTTAATATCACACCAGTGAATGTGTTCCGAGGCCTTATCTTTCAATGTCATTAACCTTTTTTCATTTAATCTTTGATGTAGCCAAGCCTCATCTGTGGACAGAGTGAAAAACGGGTACATTTCTTTAAAAAAGCATATCTTCAAAAGTTATAAGCCGATTTAAATAATTGTTTCTGGTTTATTAAAGCTAACGGGTAAAGGCGTCTTTGCATACCAACATATATTTGATGAAATAGGAGAAAAAGAGGGCGCAATAAGGGGCCTCTTTTGGGGGGACACCCTGTAGTATAAGATTTGGAGCAATGCTTGCACTTGTGTCAAGTTTTTTGAATGTTGTGGCTGCAATTTTAAGAAAACGTGAAAATGTGCATGTTTTGCTTACATTTCTCAAAAATTCCCAAATTATAAAGGTTTAACTTTATTACCAATTAGTTCTAACTAAAAGGACTATGATTTCATTTGCCAAAAACAAGATAACATATTTTTAATCCCAAATAACTAGTGCTGGATTTCTCTGGAATAATACGATGGTTCAAAATTCTGTAGATAACGTGATTGATTTGAAAACATGGTAAACCCAGAATAAAGGGTACTGCAGTAATGTTTTTACTTGAAGACTGAAATCAATGAAAGCACGGACGTTCGTATGTTTAAACATTCATATGAAAAGATTACAGTCTTGCCCTCGTATACAGCCTAGAGTGTTTTACATAACACAGAGAGGTGATTTAAATGTAACAAAAAGTAATGGACAGTTTCTTCCGGCCATTTATTTTTAACAAGTTGGTACTCAAAATGGACTTTATTCAGTGCTGGACGTGATGGCCGTTCACCTTTACACTGTTTGTATAACTTCTATCGGTTAGGGTTTGAGACATTCAATCAAGTGACATGTTTGTTTGTGTCTAAAGCTGAAAAGTACAATTTTAATAGGTTTTCTTCATTCACCCGTGTAGGCCTAAAGGTTAGCATAAAATACAGCATGCAAGCAGGGGCGTAGCAAGCGGGGGGACAGGGTGGACGAAGTCCATGGGCCCCGAGGGTTCAGGGGCCCCGAGCACAAAAGCGAAAATTGAATAAGGGCTGATGCAGGGCCAGATTTACCATTGGGCCAGATGGGCACGGGTTGGGGCCCCAAAAATGCATCTTTCTTTTAACCCCAATAACAGCATGTTTTTTGGCCAAAATATGACAAAATAGGACAAAATTTTCCGCGCTTCGCGCGCATTCAACTACCAAAATTCATGTTGATCTGGTGTTAAAGTAGTCTGAAATTTAATTCTTTCACGTGCTTTGCGTGCATAAATCCTAGTAACATCGGAACAAAATATGTTAATCCATTTCTATATTATACGTAAACCAAAACTTGGCCACTGACTTGAGTGCACATGCCTTCCTCGGTACGTGAGTTCGGGGCCTCCAAATTTTGGCCTGGCCCATGGCCCCCATAACGTAAATCCCACCCTGGTTAAAAGGGCCCGTACTGCCCCTTGTCCATGAGCCCCTGTTGCTCTTGCTACGCCCCTGCATGCAAGGTCATTTTATGGATGTATAACTAGCGGATTGACCTCGTATTTACAGGTAACACAACTATGATCAACCTGACGAAGGGTTTGAATAGATCAATATAGTTCACGGTTGTTTGATGTATGTAGAATTGGCTTCATTATTAAGTAAATGCAAACTATAGGTGGCGCTATTTATCATCAATCATATTTCTAAAATTGTAAGGGTATGTAATCAATATTGCCATTAAAACAGGTGGAATAGGTGAAACAAGCAACAAAGAAATTTTATAAACATACTTCATCAAAAAAATAAAAGGAATTATTTGTATTAAAAGCCTGAAAGAGTAATTTCCAGTATCTAAATAGCGCCATCAATCTGGTCATAAATACATTTTATATCCGAAAAAGTCGTGAATAATTTAGTAAACAAGGGGAAATTAAAGTTGAAAATTACTTAAAAGCGTCTGTATACATTAGTATGATAATGCTTTAAGCTGTTTAAGCCTAAAATTGGGTTGTACACGATGTTTTGTTTGAAAAACTAATAAATGATAACATCAAACAACCGTGAGTTTCAGCCAATTTTAACAATTGAAAAAGAATGATATAGAACAACATATTGTGCTTCTACAGTCTTAAAGTGGTACAAATCCATTGATGGTATTTTAAGTTAAGAGTAGTTGAACAAAATTTGACCATGTTTTAAAAGTTGCAGTAAACGCTTTTTTAAGGAATCGGATAGCAACGTTTGAACAGTATTTTTGTGGGACATGAGGGTCGATCCTTCATGTAATTATTTCGTGTAATCTAATCCTAACTCTAACCCTAATCCTAATTCTCGTAGTAAACTGTGCTTCATAGAAGTAAGACATGCTTATTTTGCTCTGAGCTTATCTTGTTTGCTACTGAGTTCTATTTGAACTTGCCTTCAGTTTTGACTTGAATTTGTTTTTAAACTACAGCATGTAGTTTTCGTTGTTTGCTTTTATATTTTGTTGTCTGTCCCTGAAGAAAAGCAGTTTATCTGCTCGAAACGTCGGTTGCTTTTTGTCTGTTTGGTTTTGTTTGTCTGCTCCATGTTATTTTGTACTGTTTTGCTGACACTTCTGTGGGCTCTGAAATTGGCAATTTTTGGCCATCGAACTTTGCCTGTTTTGGTACCTACATTGGTTGTTTGGTTTACCGAGTGTGCACAGTGATTTACATCATTGATCCTTGTTGTTTTTGCAGGTTTAGCACTTTTGTGAGCCTTGGAACTGGTAATTTTTGGCTATCGAACTTTGCCTACTTCCTATCCCTACATTAACTGGTTTCGCCCCACCCCTGCATATTGTCTAGTCTGTATTTTACATGTTTCCCCACATCAAGTTGGCGTACCTTGCTCGTTTTCTTTCCTAATCATAACCCTAATCCTAAGCCTAATCCTAATCATAACCCTAATCCTAACCCT
Organism: Amphiura filiformis; assembly: GCF_039555335.1. Lineage (NCBI taxonomy): Eukaryota > Metazoa > Echinodermata > Ophiuroidea > Amphilepidida > Amphiuridae > Amphiura > Amphiura filiformis. Next base: position 43,993,483 of record NC_092636.1, on the reverse strand, counting down.
AACCCTAATCCTAACCCTAATCCTAACCCTAAACTAACCCTAACTATAACCCTAACCCTAATTTCGTGTAAAATTACATGAAGGAATAACCGACATTAGAGCAAATTAGTCATTTCAAATTACATTTTGAATACGAGGAATGTCCTTCTGATATCAAATAATTTTGATTTTTTTTTTAATTCGCAATATAATACAAATCTTATGGCAAATTATTATTATTTTTTATATATATATTTAACAATCTTCGAAGTTAGCTTTATAAATCTAATGACATGTGTATATAGCTGGGAGGAAAATTTTGCCCTTTCATATTGAAGATACTGTATACACATTTTCCCCGAAAAGACCTAAAATTGTTTTTGTATTCAGAATGCAATTCAATGTGTCTGACGTGCTCTCATATCACACACAAAATTATGTGCAAATGTTGCTATCCGATCCATTAAAGCCGGAAAATCATTCATCCGTAGTTCACCTGTTTGAATAAATCAATAACTTTGCTGTGGATTTTCAAAATTTAAATACCCATTTGTAGAACGACCTGGTGTGCACCTTTAGTGTTTAAATCATATTATATTTGATGCTGTCACATGCTATGAGCAGTTGAAGACATTTATACCATACAATTTTCAAAAGATGCAAACTGTTACCGGGCAAAGTTGTAATGTGCTACAATACATGTTAAATGTATTGATCTGAAAGAAATCCAAAGTTTAAGTTAAATATTCATTATAATTTGGTAAACCTGTTATCACACTGGAAACAGTTCATGTTCACAAACATAAGGTGACAAGTGAACACAAAAAGAAATTCCTGATCAATTGTATGACTACATATTAAACCCATCGGAGGATTGCCAATCCAATCTAGACTTTGCAAATTGCAAGTAACCGTTGCTGACGTTGAGACTAGTGACTACGTTATTCTATTACATCGTCCCAGAGGGTGTTCTCAGTGGTATGGTCCCATGCGGCGGTCATTCCTGTCCCAGCAACACACAGAGTCATCAAAGGAAGTTCTTTCCCGCAAATCATTGTGATTATTTGTCATGATCTGGTACAGTTTACAAGTATAGCTATTAAAGTATGTTATTATCATTGACGTTCTCCCGGACGTCCGCAATATGCGTGAAAACTTTAAAATGTTGGAGGTATAGTTCCATCGCTTTCTGATAAATTCGGCTCTATGTAATATTATTAAAAGCCATTAAAAAATACTTGAATTGGCAGCCTTTCTTCAATCTAGCCAATCCGTGATAAATCTTATTGATATTAACTGTGTATTCAAACGTTTTATTTATCTCGGTTAATGAGCTAAAAATTAACTACCCTTATCATCACCATCTTTCGGCTGCGGAGCATGCTACTACAAGATTTTTCCATGTACAGCAATTTTGACAAGTGAGGCTATCTGTTCTTCTTCAATCAATCCTTCATCGTACCCTATCTCACGTTGGATGTAGATTAAACAGGTTATATACCCTGATACTGTACGATGTCCATGGCATTTGTCGCAATGAATGATGGTTAGGTGTCAAAAGTACCCAAAGGAGACGTACATAACACGGTTGATTACCCGCCAAAATTAAACGTCGATCACTTGCTAAAGCCAGTTGTATATAGGGATAATACTTTTTCACACATACCTGTCGTACGGTGAGGAAATTGAACAGTTAATCGTTAATACATCGGAAGGTGTTAACATTCCCTCCACACTTTCACGCAGAGCAAAAAGAGTGGATATTTTCAAGTTGTCTGCAGGAGCGGGCAAACTGTAAGAAGCAATTTAGTAGGCGCTCCGACCATTTTTATTATATTGAACAATAAAATCTTTTCAGAATATGCTGAAGTCGTGCTGGGAAGTGGCGCGTAATGATTGACCAAGCAAAATCAAATATTACTGTGCATCTTTCTTTTTAGCCCAATAAACACCATGTTTTGGCCAAAAGGTTGAAAACTGCAAACAGTAAATCGTGAATTGAATTTTGTCTAAAATGGTCCAGTAAATCTACCCATATATGCTCGTCCCCCTTCCTCTAAATTGTAATGCTTTTGCCGCCACTGCTGAGATCCAAGTCCTTATGATTAAAGGCAAACAAAATCGACACCCATCGACAATTCTTATGATTTATAGCTCCATCCTAAATTAGCAGTATTTTTCGTATTGTATAGTAAGACTATGTCTCAGTTCTCCTACTATTTCTGATGCATTAATGACATGCTGGAAATCTTTTGAAAGTTTGAACAAATCAACTTTTTTTGTTTTTGTTGCTCTCTTTAATTCATTTCCACAATGAGGTTAGAAACACTGCGTTCATGATAAATAATTAAAAGTCGGAATTACACCAAAGCCCCTGCAAAGGAATTCAAAATCGGTGCTTTCCCTTTCTTAATTACAAATATAAAACACTTGCTCTATCAGTTAATCCATAATATAAATCAATATGCCTCTAATCTGACAAATCCAGCATTTTTCATGTAATTATTTATTTGATAACATAGTGTGTAATAAATTTGAAATTAAAGTGACGGGTGAAAAGGAAATTAAATTGAGATTGAAAAAAAATTGTTACATTTATGCAAAGATTAACATACCAAATTGTAGCACAAAAGGAAAAAAATTGCGCAGCTGTGTCGGAAAATGAACATTTTCTATTGAGTGTAATAGTTATATACAAAACATGCTGCATTTAAAATTAAATTGATTTCTCTTACTTTGTTTCCAACGGAAAATCCACGGCAATGTAATTAAAGAATTACTTTGGTTGTTATCACCAGATATAAATTAGAATCATTAAGGGATTTAGTGTCTCCGAATGTCATTAATGCTTTAATGATTTATAATACGATATTTAAAAAAAAAAGACATCGGGGATTTTTGAAGTTCAATGACGGAAAGCGTAACACTTTAAAACAACGTTTTTGCGGACGTGTTCTAAATAATTAATTGAAAACCATTTATCATGCCTATCAAGAGTTGAAGTACATAATTTCAAAATATTTTCTTAACGCTTTCTTAACAACTGATTGTAACTGACGTAGGAAGAACAAACAAGAGGGAAACAAGAAATGGGCAGAGCAAAGCCACGGGCAGCGCGGTGTCCTGCCGAAACGGTGTAAAGATATAAACCGTGATGATAGTCAAGCAACCGGACGTGTTTTAAAACTTTGTTCATATACAACCAGAAAGACACTATCTTCGAGAGACACCAAGTAGATGTACAAACTCAATACTAATACCAAGTTTGCCCCGTGTTGGAGACTGGTATTTGTTAAATGAAACTGTAACCTGGTACACTACGATTGGGTCAATATGGAAATAACACATAGTGTATGAGATCTCCAGCGAACACATTAAAGGATATCTCCGGCAATCACAACATTATGCTTTATATGTCGTATAATAATTTTTAACAGCCGGCTCTCAACACGCGATATTCAAAATTCCCGCCTCCGAAATTGTCTAGTGCAATGACGTCATGGTTATTTGTTGTGCTTTATTGTTGTCAGCCTTCATTGTATTACTAGAACGTCATTGCACTAGACAATGTCGGCGCCCGGGAATTTTAAATAACGCGTGTTGAGAGACGGGTGTATTAATCCGTTTTTATGGTCAATATGAGTCCACGTGCTTCATAATTAATTTTCTAACATATAAGACATAATGTTGTGATTGCCGGAGTGTTCCTTTAACAACAGGTGCAAGTTTTCTGGTGCTACCGTATTATCACTGACTGCAATTAAAAATGAACGTTTAATAAATATTTACACAATTTTAATTTTTAATTAATGTCGACGAATGATCACACGAACATGTGAAATTTGCCGGATGTTCTGCTGAATGTGAAAGGAACATCTTTTTCAACTTAGTCCATTTAATTATTCTACCAGAGTAAAATAAAAAAATCATGGCTTTTAGTGTAAAAAAATGAACTGCGCCGACCCCCACCCTGCAAATTGTTGATGGTCAGTCCTATCCCCGTGTAAGGTGGTGTGTAACATTTTATCACTGAAATGAGGATGGATCTAGGATTAGCTAAAGTCATTTGGGTGAAACCACAAGCGGTCTAATATGATGGATGAAAACCTCCCCTCCCCCTTCGTAGGACTACGGTTAATCAAATATAATTTCCAACATTAAATCCTTGTGTGTATTGAAAACTAAACATCAGGGATGGTGGCGGAGGAGTGGTTTGTGAAATATTTTCGACGGGGATCTTCATCTTGAGCTGTAAATCCACCAGCCTAATTACGTCGTATTTGGGCATAATATCAATATTTTACATTTGGGGTACCCGATTTTTGCGAAGCTTTAAATGTTTAATGCAAGCTTCAAGTATTTCAAAAGCAAGGAGATTTTTAGCCCAAAATCGAATCCATGTGTATACCTATATATGCGACAGATGCCTGATATGATTATTGAAATATAAACAATGGGAGCAAAGTGTTGAGATGTCGAGAAACCAGATATCGCAATAGGATAATATTACACACAAAAAACTTCACACTGTTAACAACTTGTATCTTGATCGATTATGTAAATTTCCCGTGTCAAACTTAAATTAATCAGATAAGATGAGACAATATTAAAAGAATCGTGTATCTTTCGCACCGCAAGATTACATAATAATCACGGATTTCATTCGCCAGAGTATACTGATTTCAGATTACAGATTTTGATATCATATTTTTATTCATTCATAGGCTTGTTATCTTTAAAAGTCTCTCTAATCCTTAGTTAAATAGAGTATTAGTTAGGTTATGTTATTTTATAAGAGAGCATAATAATTATATTTCTTTTATATCATGAAAAGTCCTCGGGGCAAAAATTGTAAATTCGTAATTTGCGTGGGATTACGTGCATATATTATGGACACACGTGTCAAAAAAAAGGAAGATTTGCATTTTTCATGGTCATTGGCATTGGCTGTCGTATGTAAATATTCACTCTTTTTGTTGTACGTTTGACAACCCCGGCCGGTATCTAAGATGCAAATTACATTGGAGCTGGAGTGTCCATAAGTTCTTCAACTACTTTTTTGATTAGATCCGATATTTTGTGATGCCTATGAATGTACAAGCTTATAATTGCTTGCTTGCTTGCTTGCTTGCTTGCTTGCTTGATTGAAAAAATAAATAAATTTTGGATTTATAAAAAATAAATTTTGGATTGATTGATTGATTGGTTGATTGGTTGATTGATTGATTGATTGATTGATTGATTGATTGATTGATTGATTGATTGATTGATTGGAGGTATTGTGAAATATAAAAGCACAAGTTAGTAACCGATTTCATAACCGTCATTTTTTTACTCCTCACTTTACAAGTTTGTATTCTATGAAATTGTAAAAGTATAGAGCAATCAAAACCTTAATTTTGAACTTCAAAAATTCGAACAGGCTAACGATTAGTGACCAAATACAGCAGCGCGAAATCACTCCTTGTAGGCGTTACAAGACATACGCACAGAGTTATTAGGCAATTCTGAGATTTTCATTTCAACTTACCATTGCTCAGAGGGTGGACTGACAGAATGTATTGCTTTAACTAGCTCTATGTTGCAAGAATGTTCTTGTTACAAAGCGGGAAATGCCTTCACCAAATTACATTTCTGAGATTCTATCATCTTGAAAATTTAATGTTCAATGCATCACCCCTGGTGTATTTTCCATTTCCCTTTTATTTTATTTTTCAGATATTGAATTAAATTTGATAATACACGGCTGTTATTTTTTTAAATGTTGAAACATCCTCTAAGGTGTCTAGTTTTAAGTTAACAGTAACGGCAGCCGCGTAATATTATCCTCGAGGTTTTTTATTTCTGAAGAATTTTAACCTTCCATCGATCAGTATATGTTAAATATAAGACTGTCAGCGCCACCCAGTCAACTGCATTGTTAGTTGTATGATTTAAGGACTGAAGCCTTTAATAAACTCATTCATCTCCGTCCAAGCAATGGCATTACAGGCAATGCCTCATTTCAAATATATAGTTTTAGTTTTGGTTTTGGTTTTGGTCACGTGGTTTCCTATTGTCCTGCCTAACCACTTGAATCACAAGATATCGAACTCATTGTTTCTACCTTTTGTTTAAAACTAAACATTTGTGGCAGGTAGTTTCGGTTTTGGTTTCAGTTTCTTATAAGTGGTGTGACAAATAAAATTACAGGATTTTCGAGTTACGTGATCTAAGTATACAAAAGAAATGTTTAAATTTCGCAGTGCAATATTCACGAGCAGAGAAGTCGAACAAAGCAGTCTACATTTGAAAGCATTGATTTAGTTTGAAAGCATTGACAAGAGACTACGAAATCAGCCTAAGCTGATTTCACTGTGAAAATATATAGACCATCGAAATATTTGCATTCGACATTACAAAAGGGCAACTATTGTAATTGTATAGGTGCTATAAACAAAATCGATTCATGTCCTTAATCCCATGTACCAGAATCGATGGAAGGCCATTATATGACCTCTAATAACCTAATAACCTAATGACTTTTACTGAAGCAATTTTACTGCAAAAGTAGAAGATAGAGGGAGAGAGAGATGTGTGATGTGTGTGTGTGTGTGTGTTGGGGGGGGTGGAGGGCAAGGGGGATATGGGCCGGGAGAGAGAGAAACATATGAGAGAGAGCATTGGAAGTGAAAGAGAAGGGGGAGGAGAGCTCGAGATGAAGATATCGAATGTAGGGGAGGAGGGGGAAAGGGGTAATTTAGGGAAGATGTGGTTATATAGGGAGGGGAGCCCCCTCTTAAAGAGGTATGGGTTGTGCTTCCTGGGATAATAAACTAATTCATAATCAAATCATCTCCATGCATCGTTTATGTTTCATACAAACAAACAAATCCCCCACCCCACCCCATCCTTCAATATACGCGCATGTATATGATTTCTAGGCCTACATGTAGAACTCGTGAGTGTAATATGCCACCTACCGTCGACAGAGAGCATCAACTGTCGTCCGCGGATAGATTTCCGATATCAATCATGATAATAATTATGTTAGCACAATAGGCTATTGTATACTTCTGGTTATATACCCTATACTGTGTCCTCCCAGCATAATAGTGTTATGATTACAGACCAGATCAGCTCTACTTTTTAATCCCTTGATTTTTGGTTTCTGAACAAAAGAGAAACCAAAACTATATATTTGAAATGAGGGAATGAACTGTTTTGTGTCATGATAATCATAAAATCCTTTTGAGCGGAATGCCATTACTACATCTACAAGCAGAACGCTGTCATCACCGGGGTCATCACGAACTAAAATAACCAGTGTAGACTAATAAACAAATCACAACGTTCTTTTATACAATTTAACATGGCCCACAAAGCCTGACGGACTGTTTGATGTCGTAAACGGATACATGTTTGAAGTTATTTAGATAAAAAAATAGAGAAATGGTTTCAAAGAAAATGTAATTGCAGTGGCTTAAGGATATTGGTTACGTATAATTTACATAGTAACCAGGTGGTTTTGCAGCTCAAGATGCCATATTCCTGTCAAAAAGATTTCAAAAACCCCTTCCTCCGCCCCATCCCGAGATTTTCAATATTATGTCAATGTTAAAGATCCATCCTCATTTCAGTGATAAATATGTTACACACCACCTTACCCGGGGCAGGGCTGACCATCAACAATTAACAGGGTGTGATTCGCGAGGTCCATGTATTACAGTAAAACCCATGATTTTTATTTTACTCTTCTCGAATAATTGAATGGACTAATTTGAAAGAGATTCTCCTTTCACATTCAGCAGAACATCCAGTAAATATCGCATGTTCGTGTGATTATTCAGCGACATCAATTAAACTCAACTTTGTATTTATTTATTTGTATTTTAATTGCAGTCACTGATAATAGCACCAGAAAATATGCACCTGTTGTTAATGTGTTCGGTTTAGATGTCATACAATATGTGTTATTTCCATATTCCAAATTCGCTGTTCATCGTAGTATGCCAGGTTATAGTCACATTTAATAAATATCAGTCTCTAATTCGTGACAAATTTGGTGCTAGTACACGGTTGTTTGATAGCATGTAAAACTGGTTCATTTTAAAGAAAAGTTTAACAATTGGCGCTATTTATCTAAAATCTTGTTTGCATCTTTACACGGGATAGACATTTGTAAAATTGTATTAGAACATCAGCAAAAAGACCAGCAAATGACAAGGGAATTTTCAAAAAACTTTTTATCAAGAAATGTAAGGTATAACTCATATTATTTGGCTAATTTAAATTAAAAATATATGTAAATAGCGCCCTCAATTTTCACAGGAATGTGCATTTTATCAATTTAAATTACCACAAAAAAGCAGAAAAAGTTGAATAATTTGATATCAACCCGAAAAATTGTGTTTTTGAACTCTTGCTAACCCCTGTATCTCCATATCTGTGTGCCCATGTTTGATTACTGCCTTTTTTATGTTTACCTCTTAAAAGGGCACTTCGTGATCCACAGCCTCATCCCCCCACTTTTCTCAAAAAAGTTGAGATTTTTATATCACTGGAATACTCTGGCTACATAATGTTTATGTACAAAATATTTCTTGCAGATTAATTCATTTAGCAAAGATATCGCGAAATTTGAATTTCGTTCTGGTGCACCAGAACGAAATTACAACGTATTGTCTATGGAGCAGTGTAATACACATAATCATGCATAACTCGCAAACGCAAAATCGGAATCACCTGAAATTTTGGGAATATGCTTTTTTCGTAGAGATGTACTGAAAAATGTCATAAAAAGAGGATGCTAGGATCACGAAATACTCCTTTAAGTCTTAATGTTGATGAGTCCATTTCACTATCCTTTACAACTTGTTCAGTGCTTTATGTTCTCTTAAATTTCCTCACAATTTTCCAGGTCGTCATCTTCTCACTGGCACTTCTGATTTTGTTAGTATTGATACATTGAATTCCTTTATGACTTTTTTCCATACAATCCTAATTGCCTTAATCACTTTAAAGATTTCGCAGATATGTGCCCTATAACAACTTGCCTTCACCCAATTTCTTGTTTTCCTATTAAATTGCATTGAAAACCTCTTGATGATAAATTGTAAATTTCCTCAAATATGCATTGTTACTTATATCCATCACCAACACTTTCCTCTTATTTCTTGAACAATCATGTGAATTCCTCAATATTTTGCACAAGTGTCTTCATCTCTTCAATTCAGCAGCTTCACTACGTCACCTATTACTTTTTATCTTTTGCTGAGCTCGTTACCCTCTTCTACCTTCTCCTCCTCTTTTTCTTTTCTTTTCCCTCTTCCTCTCCTCTTTTTCTTCTTTCTCCCTTCCTCTTTTTCATATCTTTCTTTCTTCTTCTCAAGGCATTATTTCCTCAATTTTGACTGTCATTTCCTAGGAGCGGTGCTCCCCGCTCCCGTACTATTTGCATCCCTATTGGTGTCTCTCGAAGATAGTGTCTTTCTGGAGTTAAGTTTAAATCACAAAAGAGTGTCATCATAGGTGTTCATGTTTCACCACGGGTTGTATTGTTACATAATTTCGGCAGGATTTAAACGCTGCCCTGAAAGTTTGCTCTCTCCATTTATTGTTTTCCTCTTGTTTTTTCCTCCCCACGTGCCCAACGCATATTGCAACTAATGCGATGACATAGTGTTTCGTTATAGTTGCTTATACAAAACTGTCAAGTTATAGCTTGTTTACATGCATTATGTAATATTATGTAATTCAACTCTTCACATGATATAAGTGGTATTTAATTTTGTAACACTTCCCGTCAGTGAGCATTAAAGCATTAAGATCCCTTAAAGATTCTTATGGCAGCTTTTTAATTACCAATATAAATCTGCCATGGATATCTTGTTGGAAAGAAAGTAAGAGAAATCATTTTATTTTAAATGCAGCATGTTTGTATAATATCTATTACACTCAATAGAAAATGTTAATTTTCCGACACAGCTTTGCATTTTCTTTTTTTGCACATTTTGGTATGTTAATCTTTGCATAAATGTGGTATTGTTTTTTCAATTTACATTTAATTTCCTTTTCACCTGTCACTTTAATTTCACAATTATTACACGCTATGTATATTTGATATTTTCAGCAACCTGAAAAGGAAAGTGCTGGATTTGTCAGATTAGAGGCATATTGATCCATTATGGATTAACTGATAGAGCAAGTGTTTTATATTTGTAATTTAGAAAGGGAAAGTACCGATTTTGAAATATTTTGAAGGAGCTTTGATGTAATTCCGACTTTTAATTATTTCTTATAAATGCAAATGAATGAAAGAGAGCAACGAGAAAGTTTATTAATTTTGTTTAAACATTCAAAAGATTGCCAACGTGTCAATAATGCATCAGGAATGTAGAAGAACTGAGACAGAGTTATCTTACTATACACAGAACATACAATACGAACAATACTGCTAATTTCGGATGGAGATATAAGTTATAAAAATCGTCCTGTCTCTGGAATAGTTCTAAATCCGTTTCAATGTCGATTGATCCAATTTTGACAACACAATTTTGTTTTTGCCTTTAATCATAAGGACTCGGATCTCAGCAGTGGCGGCAAAAGCATTACACTTTAAGGGAAGGGGACGAGCAGATTTGGACTTGATTTGCTGGACCATGTTAGAAAAATTAAAAATTTCAATTAACTATTTGCAGTTTTAGCCTATATATATTTGGCCCAAAACGTGGTGCTTATTGGACTAAAGAGGAAGATGCACAGTAATGTTTTATTCTGCTTGGTCAATCTTTTCGCGCCACTTTAAGGCTTCAGCATATTCGCAACAGAGCTCCTTCTTATAAATGGTAAATTGGTTTTTACAGTTTGCCCGCCCCTGCAGACAACTTGATAATACCAACTATTTTTGTTTAGCGTGATAGTGTGGAGGGAATGTTAACACCTTCCGCTGCCTTAACGATTTACCATTCGATTTCCTCACCAAGTACGATAGGTATGTGTGAAAATATATTATCCCTGTAGACTACTGGTTTCGAGCAAGTGATCGACACTTAATTTTGGCGGGTAATCAACCATGTTATGTACGCATCTCCTGGGTGCTTTTGCCGTCTAACCATCATTCATTGCGAAAAATGCCGTGAACATTGAACAGTATTAGGGAGGACATTTAACCTGTTTAATCTACATCCAACGTTTGATAGGGTACGATGAAGCCATGGTTGAAGAAGAACAGATAGCCGTACTTGTCAAAAAATTGCTGTACATGGAAAATAATTTGGTTGCAGATGGTGATGATGAGGATAGTTTGTTTACCTTATTAACTGAGATAATTAAAACATTTAATGCACAGTTAATATCAATACGGTTTATCACGGATTGACTCAATTGAAGAAAAGGTGCCAATTAAAGTAGGCTAATTTTTTTAAAATGGTTTTTAATGAAATCATTTAGAGCTGAACTTGACAGAAAGGGATGAAGTAATAGAGAACATCAATGATAATAACATACTTAGCTATACTTGTAAATTGTCCCAGATCATGGCCGATAATCGCAATGATTTGTGGGAAAGAATTTCATTTGGTAACTCTATGTGTTGGTGGGATAGGAATGACCGCCGCATGTGACCATACCATTGAGAACACCCTCTGGGACGATGTAATAGAATAACGTAGTCACTAGTCTCAACGTCAGCAACGGTTACTTGCAAAGTCTAGATTGGATTGACAATCCCCCGATCGGTTTAATATATACTCATACAATTGATCAGGAACTGATTTTTTGTGTTCACTTGTCATGTGTGTGAACATGAGCTTTCTCTAGTGTGATTTACCAAAATATAATGAATATTTAACAACTTTCAAAGCCGCATTTAGTTTCAAGATTATAAACATCAATGTCTTTATATAACCTTTGTTACAACAACATAAAATCATTCCCTAATTTTACTTTTATAGTTATATAAGTAATCTGCCATACTAATGACACGCTCTGTACCGCGCGATGGGAAATTACATTATCCACATGCATGAGAACAATGTGGTAAGAGAGATGACTGCATGATTGATTAATTAATTATCAATTGAGTTACGGAGTTCATTTAATGTCACGGGGTACCTTAGACCTATACTGTGAACTGGGAAGTAGCAGAGTTTGTATTCCACCTACAACCTCAATGTTTTACATTCACAGATTGAGAACCTTCAGCGAATTTTCTTTACATTATATTTCGTATTTTACGGGTATTCTGACATGCCGACTGTTCAACACCTGGGAAACAAGGAAGAACATTGCTAGTGTCCTGTGGGGCACGTTGATTTTTCACCCTTTTCCTGACCTTTACTGAATAAAAACAACCCAGCCCGACCATTTGCGAACAATTTTGAACGATTCCGCCGGGTTCGGACCTATTTTGTTTTTCGCACACCGGACCGGTCAATTCAATTTTCTGCTAGGCTCATTCCGATCCTTCCGAGCCTTTCCATATTAGATCCGATCATGCTTTATAATGTACACTTGATTTACAGTATGCCATGAATGTTCTGTGTGTGTGTGTGTGTGTGTGTGTGTGTGGGAGGGGGGGTGGGGGTGGGGTGGTGGGGGTGTATGTGTGTGGGGAGTGTTTCATTACTTGACAGTCATATACAGTATAGTATTCTCAATCAGTTCTGCAATCGTTGCCCGGGCATCGCATCTGGTACTGCGGTTGGATATACATATAGATGGATATTGCTTTATGGTTTGCCTTTACCGTAAAATTCACAATTTTTTTGCTTATCCTGCCCCAAGCTGGAAGAAAGAACTGCGATCCGCTGCAACTCGACGAGAACTCACCCAGCAAGGGCCAACCCGTTGATATATTTTCCGATCCGTCCCGAACCGTAAATTTTGAATTTTGTAATCCGATCCGCTGTCGGTCCGGATTGTCCGAATCGTCCGGAATATTGGGATTATCGGGTTGCCTTGTAGGGCACCAAGCACTAGTGCATTGATTGATAACTCCAGGTTAAATATAAATAATAAAATAAATAAATAAATAAATAAATAAATAAATAAATAAATAAATAAATAAATAAATAAATAAATAAATAAATAAATAAATAAATAAATATACACTTCACTTGTCTTATTTATCTGCTGATTATACGTCCATAAAATGACCTTGCATGCTGTTTTTTATGTTAACCTTTAGGCCTACACGGGTGAATGAAGAAAACCAATTACAATTGTACTTTTCAGCTTTAGACACTTCACTAGTGTTTTTACAAACAAACATGTCACTTGATTGAATGTCTCAAACCCTAACCGATAGAAGTTATACAAACAGTGTAAAGGTGAACGGCCATCACGTCCAGCACTGAATAATGTCCATTTTGAGTACCAACTTGTTAAAAATAAATGGCCGGAAGAAACTGTCCATTACTTTTTGTTACATTTAAATCACTTTTCTGTGTTACGTAAAACACCCTTGGCTGTATACGGGGCAGGACTGTAATCTTTTATATGGATGCTTGAACAGACGAACGTCCGTGCTTTCATTGATTTCTGTCTACAAGTAAAAACATTACTTTATTACTTTTTATCCAAGTTTTCTTGCAAATCAATCACGTTATGTACAGAATTTTGTACCATCGTATATCATTCTAGAAAAATACAGCACTAATTGTTTTGCAAATTTGCACGTTTCTTACAATTGCAGTCGCAACATTCAGAAACTTGACACAAGTGTAAGCAAAACCATTACTCTAAATCTTACTATTCTATGTTAATTTCTAATAGATCGTTATATGGAAGCACCTAAAAATGCACGTTTTTAGCCCTTGGTTCAAATATTTGGGGAAAATATTAGTGCTGTATGTTTATGGACTCAGGAGTACTGCTTTATTACAATCTATTATTTTTTTTATCAATATAGAATTGTTAATGTCAAAGAGTCTAAAATTTCCAATCAAATAGTATAGAATTTCCAATCAATATATTTTATTTAATTATTCACCATCGTCAGAACTTTTCAATAGAATTAATTTTTAGCAATATAAATATTAATATGTACTGGAAGAGAACAACGTTTAGATGAGAAGGAGCCGCACTGCATGAAATTCAGTTTCGAGCAGCCGCTAATTAAAGAAGGCACTTCCTATGTATTAATGATGAAATTAAAATCCTGAACGCATCTGAGAAAAAAGTCTATCAATTCAATTAGATGCCATTTCAAGATAAAAGATCTTACATCACTTTCACACTTTTATGGTAATATTAGGAAACATGCTCTTGCTACATTAGTGCAACCACTGCTTTGTAGGATCCCTACATGTTTTTTTTTTTTCTATTGTGTAAAGTGTTGTGTTAAAATATACCTCAAATTTTTAAAATGGTCAGCTGATTTACTTTCTCGGGAATTTGGGGAAATTTGTTTCTGCAATTGGTGTCTTCAAAAGTGCACCTATTCAACAGTTCAATTACATACGTACATCGTATACTATGTATACTATGTATGCATATATGCAAATAATTATATACATGTATACTATGTATGCATATATGCAAATAATTATAAACATTTTCGCAACAGTTTTGTTTTTAATATATATTACATTACCTGTACACAGCTTTAGATTAATACACTGAAGAGATTCTTGAAAAAAACCCACCTCAACTTACTCGTTTGAGAGTGTCGTTTTTCATGGACGAAAATCATTTTCAGAGTATTGATCGATGATTGTTTTTTTCCAGTTGGGCGAATCGAATTAACTCGTATGAACATCTCCTGAATCCTTGTCCCACACCAGAAAACCGAAGAGGAACAGTGAGTACCCGGCGGGGCAAGGTTTGTCCACCCGAAAGCATCAAGAGAAGTGTATGATTTTTAAAAACACTGAAGAGGCACACTAGGTCGTTTCACAAATGAGTATTTGAATTTTGAAAATCAACAGCAAAGATATTGATTAATTCAAACGGGTGAACAACAGATAAATGATTTTCCGGCTTTAAAAGAGCGTTTACTTTTAAAACATGGTCACATTTCCTGAATCCTACCCTCTGTGGTCGGAAGTCGTCCTACCGGAACAAAGAATCAACCTGAATCATCAATCAATATTCTGAAGATGCTTTCGTCCATGAAAAGTGAAACCGACAAACTAGTTAATTTTGGTATTGTTTTCAAGAATCTTAGATGTACTTTTAGTACAGTCCTCTTCTGCAACGGAATAAGCAAACAAACATGCATTTTCTTATATATCTCGGCAGTAGATTGTCGTATGTCATTGATTGATGTGTTTATAGATTCCCAAGGCGTGATGTTTGCTCCTTTCACAGAATGACTTGGGATTACCCATAAAATAGAATTGCAAACCTGTTGATCTTGTTTCATCTCACTTGTCGTATTTACTGCGTGTATCAAGGTTCTGAAATTGCAAACAGAATCTACAATGACACTCAACCAAGTTTATATTATCAACGTAGAGGGCGTTTTTATATTTAGCTATCTTTAGTCACAAGAAAAACAAAACAAATTCTGGTCAAACCAAAAATTGTCTTGAACTTCAATTTTCTTTACTATTATTCCAGCACTAATGTAATCACAGTCAAAAATCTTGGAAGTTTTAGGCCTCATAACTGCTAAATTGTTGGTCTAATCATAAGAGTATGCACAGTATGTGCATATTTAGAATTGTAATATTTTACCACTCCATCTGTGAGGTCAAATGTGGGTAAAAATGCTTAGTTTTGGAGAAAATACAAAAACAATGATTTTTTACCAATTTTTTTAACCACATAACAAAAAAAAGCTTTAATAATTTTTTTTAATTGTCAAAAACTACCTGTAGATACAAATATTTAAGGCAAGATATTATATTTCTTTGAATTTTGATCAACTTCACTAACTTTGCAAAATTGAGCATTCTCAACCAAAGTTGTTCAAAATGTTGTCCCTAGATGTTATCTTAAGTTTTTTAAAATTAGTAATAAGTTACGTTGTCCGAAAAAAATGGGTAAAAAAATTGAAAACGCAACTTTAACATCTATCCAGTACATACAGCTTAGAGCATTAACTATCACCTAACAACACCAAAAAGCAAAACTTAAATTCTCTGTTGTAGCGTTCATGCATGGTGAAGCCCCGTGTGCATGTCTCATGTCTTTTATTTGTTTGTTTAATCAGTCGGTGTGGGCGGACACACGCTTGGGTCCTGAGGGTCCAGCTTCAAGTAAAAGCTCAAGCCAAGCTTAAAAGCTTATATAAGCATGCTGGGTTTATATGAAGAGAAAAGAAAGAAACAGAATTGAAAAAAATCCACTCCCAACAAGAATTAAGAAATTGGGAATTCTTATTGCGTGCTTTGCAAGGAAAATGTTCAATTAATCGAGAAGCCCGGTTTTGCGGTTGAATTATTTTCGAGAAGTTTATCAGCAAGAAACTAGATTTCTCGATATACCTAGTTTATCGATTAATTGCTTATTTTGGTTTGCGAAGTACCGCTCTCACACTATTCGCATGACCATTTTCCAGATGTGTTTCACAGAGCACGTGTAGAATGTGTTGCCAAAATTATTTAGTGCCAAGGCGCAGCGTATTGGCTCACCAGGTCGGGGGAAATATTTGTAAATAGCCTTTTTAAGTTTTTAAGCTTACGAAAAAACCCCGCACAATACCAGATATTTGGGTGGATTTATCCGAATTTAGAATGCAAATCACCCAATTTGGCAGAAAATTACTTGACTTAAGAACTTCTGCTACTTAATGGGAAGTTGTAATTATAACTTTGAGCTTCATGCTCAAAAGCTTTATAAATCAGCTAAATTAAAAGGGAAGTACGTCAAGTTACTGCCGCGGCAGAAAAAGCCCATTCTTGACAAGTAGCGGCATTATTTTAGTAGCGAAAAGTGATCACCACAGTGATGTAGACAGCGGAAGGTACGCATTTATGAAATCGGATCTCGCGGCCCGTGTGGAAACGCTCATTAGCAGTTAAATAATCTGATAAAAGTAAAAATGCAACTAAACGCGACGAGAAAATATACTTACACTGCGGTATTATATATCATTCATACTTCTTCAGAAATTGATTGTAATTGCATCTATTGTGAAAGCCCAAAGGAAATATATTTCATGGTAATTGTATGTGTAAACCAAACCAGAATTCAATCAGAATTGAAAATAATAATTCATGGTGTTATTAAGGAAAAAAACCCGGAAGCGGCAATAAGTGATGACTTTTGCGCCGGTTTTACCACTATTCAATTAAGTGGAGCTGATGGCATTATAAGTCATAGAAGGCTAAACTACCCAAAGTGTCTATTCTATTCTTCATAATGTATAAACGTATCCCTTATAATGAATACAGATTTGCTGAAGATGATCTTAGTCTTACAAACGGTAATGTGTTGTTAACTCATATCCATGGGTGTACCGACTACCGACCCCCTGTGACCGAGTCCCAACCAACTATGAACTGTTACAGTCAAAGAATAACTATTGGTTTCTTCTATCCAGTGATACCAATATATAATCATAAAATGACTGTTATGTGATACATCTAAAGGTATGTTACTTTTATGAGAACAATGTCGCATTATGTTGTTATCATATGATTGAACTATCGCTAAGAACAGATCTGCTTTTGACACAAACATTGATCAGTTGTTCGCGTTACATATATGCACGTACATTACACTATTCATCGTAACAAAACCTGTCATACCGTATAAATAATCTTGATCAATTTGATCTGAAAAGAAAAGAAAAATGCAAATGAAAGAGAGCAACAAGAAAGTTTATTAATTTTGTTTAAACATTCAAAAGATTGCCACCGACAACGTGTCAATAATGCATCAGGAATGTAGAAGAACTGAGACAGAGTTATCTTACTATACACAGAACATACAATACGAACAATACTGCTAATTTCGGATGGAGATTTAAGTCATAAGAATTGTCCTGTCTCTGGAATACTTCTAAATCCGTTTCAATGTCGATTAATCCAATTTCGACAACACAATTTTTGTTTTTGCCTTTAATCACAAGGACTCGGATCTCAGCAGTGGCGGCAAAAGCATTACAATTTAGGGGAAGGTGACGAGCAGATTTGGACTTGATTTGCTGGACCATGTTAGAAATATTACGATTTCCAATTTACTATTTGCAGTTTTAGCCTATATATATTTGGCCCAACACATGGTGTTTATTGGATTAAAGAGAAAGATGCACAGTAATGTTTTATTCTGCTTGGTCAATCTTTTCGCGCCACTTTAAGGCTTCAGCATATTCTCAACAGAGCTCCTTCTTATAAATGGTAAATTGGTTTTTACAGTTTGCCCGCCCCTGCAGACAACTTGATAATACCAACTATTTTTTGTTTAGCGTGATAGTGTGGAGGAATGTTAACACCTTCCGCTGCCTTAACGATTTACCTTTCGATTTCCTCACCAAGTACGATAGGTATGTGTGAAAATATATTATCCCTATAGACTACTGGTTTGAGCAAGTGATCGACATTTAATTTTGGCGGGTAATCAACCATGTTATGTACACATCTCCCGGGTGGTTTTGCCGCCTAACCATCATTCATAGCGAAAAATGCCATGAACATTGAACAGTATACTATTAGGGAGGGTATTTAACCTCTTAAATCTACATCCAACGTGTGATAGGGTACGATGAAGGCATGGTTGAAGAAGAACAGATAGCCGTACTTGTCAAAAAATTGCTGTACATGGAAAATAATTTGGTTGCAGATGGTGATGATCAGGATAGTTTGTTTACCTAAACTGAGATAATTAAAACATTTAATGCACAGTTAACATCAATACGGTTTATCACGGATTGACTCAATTGAAGAAAAGGTGCCAATTAAAGAAGACATATTTTTACAATGGTTTTAATGAAATCATTTAGAGCTGAATTTGACAGAAAGAGATGAAGTAATATATCCAACATTTTAGATTCAACTAAAGTTTTCACACATATTGAGGACGTCAGGGAGAACATCAATGATAGGCCGTAATATTTTTTTTTTACATACTTAGGTATACTTGTAAATTGTCCCAGATCATGGCCGATAATCGCACTGATTTGTGGGAAATAATTTCATTTGGTAACTCGGTGTGTTAATGGGACATGAATGACCGCCGCATGTAACGTAGTCACTAGTCTCAACGTCAGCAACGGTTACTTGCAAAGTCTAGATTGGATTGACATTCCCTCAATCGGTTTGATATATACTCATACAATTGATCAGGAACTGATTTTTTGTGTTCACTTGTCAACTTATGTTTGTGAAAATGAACTTTCTCCAGTGTGATAATAGATTTAGAGAGATGACTGCATGATTGATTAATTAATTATCAATTGAGTTACGGAGTTCATTTCATGTCACGGGGTACCTTAGACCTATACTGTGAACTAGACAGTAGCAGAGTTTGTATTCCACCTACAACCTCAATGTTTTATATTCACAGATTGAGAACCTTCAGCGAATTTTCTTTACATCGTATTTTGAATTTTACAGGTATTCCGACACGCCGATTGTTCAACACCTGGGAATCAAGGGAGAACATTTCTAGTGACCTGTGGGGCACGTTGATTTTTCACCCTTTTCTTGACCTTCACTGAATAATAGCAACCCAGCACGACCATTTGCGAACAATTTTGAACGACCCCCGGTTCGGACCTATTTTGTGTGGTGTGTGTGTGTGTGTGTGTGTGGGGGGTGTTACATTACTTGACAGTCATATACATGTAATAGTATTCTCAATCAGTTCTGACATCGCGGCCCGGTCATCGCGGCTGGTATTGCGGTTGTATATACATGTAGATGGATATTGCTTTATGATTTGCCTTTGCCGTGAAATTCACAATTTTGTTTGCTTATCCTGCCCCGAGCTGGAAGAAATAACTGCGATCCGCTGCAACTCGACGAGAACTCACCCAGCAAGGTATTTTCCGATCCGTCCCGAACCGTAAATTTTGATTTTTTTAATCCGATCCGCTGTCGGTCCGGATCGGTCCGAATCGTCCGGAATATTGGGATTATCGGGTTGCCTTGTAGGGCACCAAGCACTAGTGCATTGGTTGATAACTCCAGGTTAAATAAAAAATAAATAAATAAATAAATAAATAAATAAATAAATAAATAAATAAATAAATAAATAAATAAATAAATAAATAAATAAATAAATAAATAAATAAATAATAAATATACACTTCACTTGTCTTATTTATCTGCTGATTATACGTCCATAAAAATGACCTTGCCTGCTGTTTTTATGTTAACCTTTAGGCCTACACGGGTGAATGAAGAAAACCAATTACAATTGTACTTTTCAGCTTTAGACACTTCACTAGTGTTTTTACAAACAAACATGTCACTTAATTGAATGTCTCCAATCCTACACCGATGTTATACAAACAGTGTAAAGGTGAACGGCCATCACGTCCAACACTGAATAATGTCCATTTTGAGTACCAACTTGTTAAAAATAAATGGCCGGAAGAAACTGTCCATTACTTTTTGTTACATTTAAATCACTTTTCTGTGTTACGTAAAACACCCTTGGCTGTATACGGGGGCAGGACTGTAATCTTTTTATATGGATGCTTGAACAGACGAACGTCCGTGCTTTCATTGATTTCTGTCTACAAGTAAAAACATTACTTTATTACTTTTTATCCAAGTTTTCTTGCAAATCAATCACGTTATGTACAGAATTTTGTACCATCGTATATTATTCTAGAAAAATACAGCACTAATTGTTTTGCAAATTTGCACGTTTCTTACAATTGCAGTCGCAACATTCAAAGACTTGACACAGGTGTAAGCAAAACCATTACTCTAAATCTTAGTATTCTATGTTAATTTCTAATAGATCGTTATATAATTATATATGGAAGCACCTAAAAATGCACGTTTTCAGCCCTTGGTTCAAATATTTGGGGAAAATATTAGTGCTGTATGTTTATGGACTCAGGAGTATTTTATTACAATCTATTATTTTTTTTTATCAATATAGAATTGGTAATGTCAAAGAGTCTAAAATTTCCAATCAAATAGTATACAATTTCCAATCAATACATTTTATTTAATTATTCACCATCGTCAGAACTACTTTTCAATAGAATTAATTTTTAGCAATATCAATATTAATATATACTAGAAGAGAACAACGTTTAGATGAGAAGGAGCCGCACTGTATGAAATTCAGTTTCGAGCAGCCGCTAATTAAAGAAGGTACTTCATATGTACGTATTAATGATGAAATTAAAATCCTGAACCCATCTGAGAAAAAAAATCTATCAATTCACGTAGATGCCATTTCAAGATAACTATAAAAGATCTTACATCACTTTCACACTTTTATGGTAATATTAGGAAACATGCTCTTGCTACATTAGTGCAACCAATGCTTTGTAGGATCCCTACATGGTTTTGTTTTTTCTATTGTGTAAAGCGTTGTGTTAAATATACCTCAAATTATTGAAATGGTCAGCTGATTTACTTTTCTCGGGAATTTGGGGAAATTGGTTTCTGCAATTGGTGTCTTCAAAAGTGCACCATATTCAACAGTTCAATTACGTACGTACATCGTATAATATGTATGCATATATGCAAATAATTCTTATATAAACATTTTCGCAACAGTTTTGTTTTTTATATATATTACATTACCTTTACACAACTCTAGATTGATACACTGAAGAGATTCTTGAAAAGAAAACCCAACTTACTCGTTTGAGAGTGTCGTTTTTCATGGACGAAAACCATTTTCAGAGTATTGATCGATGATCGTTGTTTTTTCAGTTGGGCGAATCGAATTAACTCGTATAAACCTCTCCTGAATCCTTGTCCCACACTAGAAAACTGAAGAGTGCATACCAGTAAATACAAGTCTCCTACACCTTGGGAGGAAAAAAATCAGTGTTTCAAACGAGGAAACGTGCAAGAAGACTGAATTTAATACATTAGAAAAGGCTTAAAACCCAACTATTAGGCCCTGATTCATATTTAATCCTCATTTAGGCCTGGGAAATAGATTGTCTGTGAAAAATGAGCAGAATCTGATTATTTATGACAATTTGGCTAAACTTTCAAAATGTGTTACATTTTAGATACACCAAGCTATTCGCTAGGTGGCGTAAGCTGTGTGGGCTATAGGGTGATCTAGTCGGCATTTTCTGCGAAAAAATGCTGGACTCCGTATAATTATAATTTCTACAATGGATGTCTTCATCTGCCCTTCGACTTGCAGAAAAGGTAAGCTTTGAAGAACTGAGTCGCTCTGGAGTCACGAAAATGACGTTTTCCCAGACTCTGTTTGTACACAAAGTCTATGGGGGCTATTTAATGGTACACAGTGTCATCGCCCCGATATCTTCATGGTAGAAATCGCCATGGTAGATTGAATCCACCGCCACGCATGGCCATTATACATATCGACCTGTTTAATAGTTCAGTCGCATAATAGGCTGAAGGACATCTGACTAAGGCTACTGACAATAGCCCCGATTAGCTCGGTGACTAACCTCGCTGTGTGTCATTCAAGCATGGTATGCCATAGGTCATATCCTTTTAGACAACCTTCACGATTGGCCTATACACTGCGCTATATAATTCGGCACATATAAATCAGAATTATTGCGGAATTATTGTCAGTTTTAGACTCAAGACGCAAGCTACTGTCTCAAAGCGCACGCTAGCGACTATCATATCTGTTCAAAATATATATTCATGTGCAAGGAACCACATCTGGTTTCTTTATACGAAATCATTTACGGGAGATATTCATCATTTTCTACACCGGTATCCAAAGATTTTCTTATCATATCAAACTCGTGCATAGCAAATTCACGTGTATCGATCCCGGGTATTTATTTTAGTATCCCTGCTGTACCAAGTAATTATTAGCCAGGCGATGTCGGTGTGTGGTGTGCACCCCGAAGAGGAACAGTGAGTTCCCGGCGGGGCAAGGTTTGTCCACCCGAAAGCATCAACAGAATTGTATGATTTTTAAAAACACTGAAGAGGCACACTTGGTCATTTCACAACTGAGTATTTTGAATTTTGAAAATCAACTGCAAAAGATATTGATTAATTCAAACGGGTGAACAACAGATAAATGATTTTCCGACTTTAAAAGAGCGTTTACTTTTAAAACATCGTCAAATTTCCTGAATCCTACCCTCTGTGGTCGGAAGTCATCCTACCGGAACAAAGAATCAACCTGAATCATCAATCAATATTCTGAAGATGCTTTCGTCCATGAAAAATGAAACCGACAAACTAGTTAATTTTGGTATTATTTTCAAGAATCTTAGATATACTTTTAGTACAGTCCTCTTCTGCAACGAAATAATCAAACAAACATGCATTGCATTTTTTTGTATATATCTCGGCAGTAGATTGTCGTATGTCATTGATTGATGTGTTTATAGATTCCCAAGGCGTGATGTTTGCTCCTTTCACAGAATGACTTGGGATTACCCATAAAAATAGAATTGCAAACCTGTTGATCTTGTTTCATCTCACTTGTCGTATTTACTGCGTGTATCAAGGTTCTGAAATTGCAAACAGAATCTACAATGACACTCAACCAAGTTTATATTATCAACGTAGATGGCGTTTTTATATTTAGCTATCTTTAGTCACAAGAAAAAGAAACAAGTTCCGGTTAAACCAAAATTCTTTTAAACTTCAATTTGCTTTACTATTATTCCAGCACTAATGTAATCACAGTCAAAAATCTTGGAAGTTTTAGTTGATTTTCACCCTATTCCTGATCTTTACTGATTAATAGCAACCCAGCCCGACCGTTTTTGAACAATTTTGAACGATCCCGCCCGGTTCGGACCTATTTTGTTTTTCGCACACCGGACCGGTCGATTCAATTTTCTGCTAGGCCTCACAACAGCTAAATTGTTGGTCTAAACTTAAGAGTCTACACAGTATGTACATATTTAGAATTGTAATATTTTACAATTCCATCTGTGAGGTAAAATGTGGAAAAAAATGCTTAGTTTTGGAGAAAATACAAAAAAAAAAGTTTTTACCCAATTTTTGGGGCCACATAACCAAAAAAAATCTTCAATATATTTTTTTTAATTTTCAAAAACTAAATATAGATACAAATATTTAAGACAAAATATTATATTTCTTTGAATTTTGATCAACTTCACTAACTTTGCAAAATTGAGCATTCTCAACCAAAGTTGGTCAAATTTTTTTCCCTAGATGTTATCTTAAATTTTTAAAAATTAGTACAAGTTACGTTGTCCGAAAAAATGGGTAAAACAATTGAAAACGCAACTTTAACATCTACCCAGTACATACAGCTTAGAGCATTAACTATCACCTAACAACATCAAAAAACAAAACTTAAATTCTCTATTGTAGCGTTCATGCATGGTGAAGCCCCGTTTGCATGTCTCATGTCTTTTATTTGTTTGTTTAATCAGTCGGTGTGGGCGGACACACGCTTGGGTCCTGGGGGTCCAGCTTCAAGAAAAAGCTCAAGCCGGGAGCTCAAGCCAAGCTTTGAATTGGAAAAAAAAATCCACTACCAACAAGAATTACGAAATTGGGTATTCTTATTGCGTGCTTTGCAAGCAAAATATGCAATTAATCGAGAAGCCCGGTTTTACGGTTGAATTATTTTCGAGAAGCCAAGTTTATCAGCAAGAAACAAGATTTCTCGATATACCTAGTTTATCGATTAATTGCTTATTTTGGTTTGCGAAGTACCGCTCTCACACTATTTGATGATAAATACGTAGCGCCTGTACAGGTCGCTCTCGTATGGTGCTCCGTCTAAATGTTGTGTTAATACCAGATCTAATGTGCTGATTGCTTCAGTTGCTAACTCAGATGCGTGGATTTGCCCAAGGATCAAAATGGTCAAGTCATTTGTGCATTTTCGGGAGCAATTAGCCGTAATTTTGTGGATTTTAGTGTTCACTTTCCTGTCAAGACTTGGAAGAAGATTTCCGAATTCGGATACCACAGTACAGGTAATTGATCAACTAGACCTAGATAACGTTACTTCTACGGATTATCCATCTCGTAAAGTTACTGACCATGGTAAACCGATCGACTTGATAAGATACTCTAATGGGACCTTGCGTAATCTGTCTAAACAATCCCATCAAGACTGCCCATTAACCAAGGATACGTGTGAACGACTGGCTGATTTAAATCTACTTCAAAATCCATGTTTAGATCACCAATGTGAAAGTAGTACTTTGCCAATAAAGCAAAAACAGAAACGCATAAGAAAACGAGGTACAAGAGGCGGTTTTAGAAGAACACTGAGAAATATTTCAGTTTTGGTATCAGATCGACTGCCTGTTAAGAAATCCCAGAGAGTCGCTAATCTATCTGCTCTACGTCCAATTGGACCTTATAATCCAAACCTGCTTAATGTCCACACATGGAACGCAAGATCGATATGTAACAAAACATCAATTGCATATGACTATGTTCTGGAGAATGATGTAGATATTTTTGTGATAACGGAGACATGGCTTAGAACTGACGATCATGTAATAATTGGTGAACTTGTTCCTGGTGGTTATTCCTTCATCAACGTTCCCAGGGATGACCGCGGGGGAGGCGTAGGCATCCTATACAAGTCTTCGCTTGATCTCCATTTGACACCAACTGGACTTGCACCTAAGACCTTTGAGCATGCGTGTGTTATGGGAAAGACTAAAGATATCCGTTTAATTGCCGTTTACAGACCATATCCATCTACATCCAATGGTCTCAAAACGAGTGAGTTTCTAGATGAGTTTGAAGTCTTTCTCGGTGACATTTCCTTATTACCGGGAAAGGTCTTGCTTACCGGAGACTTTAACATCCACATGGACGAGCCGGAAAAATCTGAGGTTAAGCGATTCACGTGCTCGATTTTGGATGCAGGTCTAGAGCAATCCGTTAACGTCCCGACTCATAAGGATGGTCATACCATCGACCTGCTGATAGCCCGTCCAGAAGACAACTTAATTGTGGAATGGAAAGTAACCGATACTCTACTCTGATCATTTCTTCGTAGGATGTACTCTCCAAAGGAAGAAACCTGACCCTGTAAAGATAATGAAGTCTTCACGTGACTACCACAATATGGACACGAATACCTTTATAGGTGACCTAAATAAACATCTTCTAGAAGCGAAGCCTACTGATGTCAGCGCTAATGACTTAGTTGCACATTATGAAACATCTCTCAGTAGCATCGTTGACAAACATTGTCCGCTTACAACAAGACGTTATACTATTCGGCCTCGTATGCCTTGGTACAATGACACTATACATGAGGCTCGGCGCGATCGTAGGCGTTTAGAAAATAAAAAAAAAAAAAGCAGGTTGAATACTGATAAAGATCGTTATATGGTGCAAAAGGACATTGTTGAGGACTTGATTGTAAAAGCAAAAAGTAGTTATTTTCATGACAAGCTTTTTACTGCCAACAGCAAACAGCAATTTGCAACTCTTAATTCATTGCTTAATAACAATACCAAGTTACTTCCTGTCTCCGATTCTGAATGTCAATTGGCTGAAAGATTTGCTGATTTTTCGTTGACAAAATCCAAACGATTAGACAGAATCTGGACATGGAAAGTGACTTGGTGTTTCTAATAATGTCTCCATCGACGGTAATAATATGTGTATATCTGATGGTGCAGATGTGACTTGTAATCTTCACAATCTGTCTGATGATATGAAAGGAGTTGAATCTATTGAGAGTCATGATGTTACGAAGCTTCATGAATTGAAGCCGGCTACCCTTGAGGAGATTGATCGCACCCTCAAAAAGTGCTCTAATAAATCGTGTCTGCTCGATCCGATACCGACGTGGCTTCTCAAAGACCATTCGACTCTTTTCATTCCAATTTTAGCTGAAATTGTCAATGTGTCATTTAATACAGGTATTTTTCCCGATTCTTTGAAAGATGCTATCATAACACCCGTTATTAAGAAGCAGAGTATGGATCCTAATATTCTTAAGAACTACAGGCCCATCTCAAATATCAAGGTTGTTGCTAAAGTTGCTGAAATGGTAGCTTCTAGTAGGTTAACTGAGCATCTCAATCAAAATAACCTAAATAAGTCGTTCCAATCTGCTTATAAACCATTGCATTCTACCGAGACAGCACTGCTTAGGGTAAAGAATGACATTGCTTCAGCAATTGACAACAAGAATGCAGTCTTTCTCGTCATGCTCGACTTATCGGCTGCATTTGATACAATCGATCACACCATATTTGTCAACAGACTTTGTCATACTTTTCATATTCAGGGTTGCGCTCTACAATGGTTTGCTAGTTATCTTAAAAACAGGAAAAACCGTGTTTGTATTTCAGGACAGTTCTCCAACGAGCATGTATTGAATTTTGGCCTGCCGCAAGGATCCATCTTAGGACCCAGGGGATATACAATGTATGCTCATCCTGTTGGGGACATTTTGCGCAGGAACAATGTCAGTTTTCATATTTATGCTGACGATACCCAGGTGTATGTTTCATTCGACCCGCGAATTCCTGATGAGTGTGAGCGAGCTCTCAACAGACTCAAGACATGTGTACATCAAATAAAATCTTGGATGTCACAAAACAAGTTGCAGCTAAACCAGGAAAAACTGAGTTTTATATTGCTGCGTCTTCGAGATTTATAAGTAATCTTTCGGGTATCAAGTTAAATCTTGATGGTGTCATCATTGAGCCTACATTGACGCTGAAGAATCTCGGAGTCATTTTCGATCCAGTTTTAAACATGTCTAGTCAGATTTCATCAGTTGTGAAGTGCGTCAGTTTTCACCTACGCAATCTTCCCAGGATTCGTCGTTTTTTAGATCTGGACACATGCAAGCTGGCTGTTCAAGCTCTTGTATTTTCTCGCATAGACTATGGTAACGCCTTACTGTTTGGAGCCACTGAATATGACCTAACTCGTCTGCAACGCCTACAAAATAGAGCCGCGAGACTTATAATGATGGTTGGCCGTGATACATCTAGTGCCCCTCTGTTACGCCATCTTCATTGGCTACCGATCCGTAAGCGTATCGAATTCAAGCTATTGGTCATCACATACAAGTGCGTCAACTCACAAGCTCCGGAATACCTGCAAGAACTGATCACATTTCGCAAACCAAAGTACGCCACTCGTTCATCACTTGACAGAACACTTCTCATTGTTCCAAAAACCAGGACTCTCACCGGTGACAAAGCGTTTCAAACCGCAGGTCCTCGTCTATGGAATTCACTTCCAATCAACATCAGGCAGGCCAAAACACTGGACATTTTCAAAACCAATTTAAAAACTCATCTGTTTGTTTAATTCTTTGCTTATCTGGTATTTGTATCTTTATTATGTAGAATGCATTGATTATTGTTTTATTATTATTATATGTGTTCTTTTTTGGAAAGCGCTGTGGTCCTTGGAGGGCGCTATATAAATGCTTGGTTGTATTGTATTGTATTGTATGACCATTTTCCAGATGTGTTTCACAGAGCACGTGTAGAATGTGTTGCCAAAATTATTTAGTGCCAAGGCGCAGCGTATTGGCTCACCAGGTCGGGGGAAATATTTGTAAATAGCCTTTTTAAGTTTTTAAGCTTCCGAAAAAACCCGCACAATACCAGATATTTGGGTGGATTTATCCGAATTTAGAATGCAAATCACCCAATTTGGCAGAAAATTACTTGACTTAAGAACTTCTGGTATTTAATGGGAAGTTGTAATTATAATTTTGAGCTTCAGGCTCAAAACCTTTATAAATCAGCTAAATTAAAAGGGAAGTACGTCAAGTTACTGCCGCGGCATGACACCAGAAAAAGCCCATTCTTGACAAGTAGCGAGTAGCGAGTAGCGAAAAGTGATCACCAAGTAGCCCAACTATGCGCTTATAGTGATGCGGACAGCGGAAGGTACGCATTTATAAAATCGGATCTCGCGGCCCGTGTGGAAACGCTCATTAGCAGCTTAAATAATCTGATAAAAGTAAAAATGCAACTAAACGGGACGAGGAAATATATTTACACTGCGGTATTATATATCATTCATACTTCTTCAGAAATTGATTGTAATTGCCTCTATTGTGAAAGCCCAAAGGAAATATGTTTTATGGCATTCCCAAGGTAGGATGGTGTAAACCAAACCAGAATTCAATCAGAATTGAAAATAATAATTCATGGTGTTATTAAGGAAAAAACCCGGAAGCGGCAATAAGTGATGACTTTTGCGCCGGTTTTTACCACTATTCAATTAAGTGGAGCTGATGGCATTATAAGTCATAGAAGGCTAAACTACCCAACGTGTCTATTCTATATTTATATCCTTCATAGTGTACAAACGTATCCCTATATTATGAATACAGATTTGCTGAAGATTATCTTAGTCTTACAAACGGTAATGTGTTGTTAACTCATATCCATGGTTTCTTCTATCCAGTGATACCAATATATGTGACGTGTCATGTCAAAAGGAGACACTTTTGGGCAGGATCGTAAATGGAGATATAGCCAAAAATCTATCCGGGTGATTTTTTCACAATTTGGGTTTGTTGCGAATTTGCGATGTTATTAATGTTAAAAATATTGTCTGATAGTTTCAGACCGGAATATAACTGGCGTCTTGTATTGTTTGATACGTTTTTCAAGGTAATTCATACTCTCAACATTATCAATAATATTTTTAAAGGCCGATATCTCAATTTCCATTTTTATAATACCATAACTTACGAACTCAATATCTTCGCTTAGGAATGTCCGATTTCATTGGGGAAAACGGCGTTGTGGAGTAAAATATATTTAAGATATGTAAAAACCTCAAAATTGATAACCTGCCCAAAAGTGTCTCGTTTTGACATGACACGTTACATATTATCATAAAATGACTGTTATGTGATACATCTAAAGGTATGTTACTTTTATGAGAACAATGTCGTACCGATGACATACCAATTTGTCGCATTATGATGTTATCATATGATTGAACTATCGTCAAGAACAGATCTGCTTTTGACACAAACATTGATCAGTTGTTCGCGTTACATACATGCACGTACATTACACTATTCATCGTAACAAAACCTGTCATACCGTATTAATAATCTTGATCAATTTGATCTGAAAAGAAAACAAAATGAATTAGTTTCAAAATTTGATATGCACAGAAAAAACACAACACCATTTAATGAAAACATCCCAGCTGTTAGATAATGATAAGGTACTTAGGTGTCGTGATTTGATAGAGCAGGAAACACTTATATGTGTTGAAGGTCGATAACCTGAGACAACAAGACCTGTATCTATTTCACGTATTTAGAAAAGGTGTGAAGAGTATTGCTTACTGCGAATGGTTACACGTCGCTAGTCATAAGGGTCGCTAGTCATAAGGTTCATAAGTCATAAGGGTCGCTAGTCATAACGTGTAGTTTCCTATACCATGAGTTCGCTAGTCATAAATAAAACAAAGGGTTCGCTAGTCATAAGAAAAAGGGTTCATTAGTCATAAGGTCCGCTAGTCATAATAGGAAAAAAGGTTCGCTAGTCATAATAGAAAAAGAGGACCGCTAGTTATAATAGAAAAAAAGGCTCGCTAGTCATAATAGAAAAAAAGGACCGCTAGTCATAATAGAAAAAAAGGCTCGCTAGTCATAATAGAAAAAGAGGACCGCTAGTCATAATGCAAAAAGTGGTTCGCTAGTCATAATAAAAAGAAGGACCGCTAGTCATAATGAAAAAAATCACGGCCGCTAGTCATAATATAACAAAAGGACCACCAGTCATAATAGAACAATTGAAAACGCAACTTTAACATCTACCCAGTACATACAGCTTAGAGCATTAACTATCACCTAACAACATCAAAAAACAAAACTTAAATTCTCTATTGTAGCGTTCATGCATGGTGAAGCCCCGTTTGCATGTCTCATGTCTTTTATTTGTTTGTTTAATCAGTCGGTGTGGGCGGACACACGCTTGGGTCCTGGGGGTCCAGCTTCAAGAAAAAGCTCAAGCCGGGAGCTCAAGCCAAGCTTTGAATTGGAAAAAAAAATCCACTCCCAACAAGAATTACGAAATTGGGTATTCTTATTGCGTGCTTTGCAAGCAAAATATGCAATTAATCGAGAAGCCCGGTTTTACGGTTGAATTATTTTCGAGAAGCCAAGTTTATCAGCAAGAAACAAGATTTCTCGATATACCTAGTTTATCGATTAATTGCTTATTTTGGTTTGCGAAGTACCGCTCTCACACTATTTGATGATAAATACGTAGCGCCTGTACAGGTCGCTCTCGTATGGTGCTCCGTCTAAATGTTGTGTTAATACCAGATCTAATGTGCTGATTGCTTCAGTTGCTAACTCAGATGCGTGGATTTGCCCAAGGATCAAAATGGTCAAGTCATTTGTGCATTTTCGGGAGCAATTAGCCGTAATTTTGTGGATTTTAGTGTTCACTTTCCTGTCAAGACTTGGAAGAAGATTTCCGAATTCGGATACCACAGTACAGGTAATTGATCAACTAGACCTAGATAACGTTACTTCTACGGATTATCCATCTCGTAAAGTTACTGACCATGGTAAACCGATCGACTTGATAAGATACTCTAATGGGACCTTGCGTAATCTGTCTAAACAATCCCATCAAGACTGCCCATTAACCAAGGATACGTGTGAACGACTGGCTGATTTAAATCTACTTCAAAATCCATGTTTAGATCACCAATGTGAAAGTAGTACTTTGCCAATAAAGCAAAAACAGAAACGCATAAGAAAACGAGGTACAAGAGGCGGTTTTAGAAGAACACTGAGAAATATTTCAGTTTTGGTATCAGATCGACTGCCTGTTAAGAAATCCCAGAGAGTCGCTAATCTATCTGCTCTACGTCCAATTGGACCTTATAATCCAAACCTGCTTAATGTCCACACATGGAACGCAAGATCGATATGTAACAAAACATCAATTGCATATGACTATGTTCTGGAGAATGATGTAGATATTTTTGTGATAACGGAGACATGGCTTAGAACTGACGATCATGTAATAATTGGTGAACTTGTTCCTGGTGGTTATTCCTTCATCAACGTTCCCAGGGATGACCGCGGGGAGGCGTAGGCATCCTATACAAGTCTTCGCTTGATCTCCATTTGACACCAACTGGACTTGCACCTAAGACCTTTGAGCATGCGTGTGTTATGGGAAAGACTAAAGATATCCGTTTAATTGCCGTTTACAGACCATATCCATCTACATCCAATGGTCTCAAAACGAGTGAGTTTCTAGATGAGTTTGAAGTCTTTCTCGGTGACATTTCCTTATTACCGGAAAGGTCTTGCTTACCGGAGACTTTAACATCCACATGGACGAGCCGGAAAAATCTGAGGTTAAGCGATTCACGTGCTCGATTTTGGATGCAGGTCTAGAGCAATCCGTTAACGTCCCGACTCATAAGGATGGTCATACCATCGACCTGCTGATAGCCCGTCCAGAAGACAACTTAATTGTGGAATGGAAAGTAACCGATACTCTACTCTGATCATTTCTTCGTAGGATGTACTCTCCAAAGGAAGAAACCTGACCCTGTAAAGATAATGAAGTCTTCACGTGACTACCACAATATGGACACGAATACCTTTATAGGTGACCTAAATAAACATCTTCTAGAAGCGAAGCCTACTGATGTCAGCGCTAATGACTTAGTTGCACATTATGAAACATCTCTCAGTAGCATCGTTGACAAACATTGTCCGCTTACAACAAGACGTTATACTATTCGGCCTCGTATGCCTTGGTACAATGACACTATACATGAGGCTCGGCGCGATCGTAGGCGTTTAGAAAATAAATGGCGAAAAAGCAGGTTGAATACTGATAAAGATCGTTATATGGTGCAAAAGGACATTGTTGAGGACTTGATTGTAAAAGCAAAAAGTAGTTATTTTCATGACAAGCTTTTTACTGCCAACAGCAAACAGCAATTTGCAACTCTTAATTCATTGCTTAATAACAATACCAAGTTACTTCCTGTCTCCGATTCTGAATGTCAATTGGCTGAAAGATTTGCTGATTTTTCGTTGACAAAATCCAAACGATTAGACAGAATCTGGACATGGAAAGTGACTTGGGTGTTTCTAATAATGTCTCCATCGACGGTAATAATATGTGTATATCTGATGGTGCAGATGTGACTTGTAATCTTCACAATCTGTCTGATGATATGAAAGGAGTTGAATCTATTGAGAGTCATGATGTTACGAAGCTTCATGAATTGAAGCCGGCTACCCTTGAGGAGATTGATCGCACCCTCAAAAAGTGCTCTAATAAATCGTGTCTGCTCGATCCGATACCGACGTGGCTTCTCAAAGACCATTCGACTCTTTTCATTCCAATTTTAGCTGAAATTGTCAATGTGTCATTTAATACAGGTATTTTTCCCGATTCTTTGAAAGATGCTATCATAACACCCGTTATTAAGAAGCAGAGTATGGATCCTAATATTCTTAAGAACTACAGGCCCATCTCAAATATCAAGGTTGTTGCTAAAGTTGCTGAAATGGTAGCTTCTAGTAGGTTAACTGAGCATCTCAATCAAAATAACCTAAATGAGTCGTTCCAATCTGCTTATAAACCATTGCATTCTACCGAGACAGCACTGCTTAGGGTAAAGAATGACATTGCTTCAGCAATTGACAACAAGAATGCAGTCTTTCTCGTCATGCTCGACTTATCGGCTGCATTTGATACAATCGATCACACCATATTTGTCAACAGACTTTGTCATACTTTTCATATTCAGGGTTGCGCTCTACAATGGTTTGCTGGTTATCTTAAAAACAGGAAAAACCGTGTTTGTATTTCAGGACAGTTCTCCAACGAGCATGTATTGAATTTTGGCCTGCCGCAAGGATCCATCTTAGGACCCAGGGGATATACAATGTATGCTCATCCTGTTGGGGACATTTTGCGCAGGAACAATGTCAGTTTTCATATTTATGCTGACGATACCCAGGTGTATGTTTCATTCGACCCGCGAATTCCTGATGAGTGTGAGCGAGCTCTCAACAGACTCAAGACATGTGTACATCAAATAAAATCTTGGATGTCACAAAACAAGTTGCAGCTAAACCAGGAAAAACTGAGTTTTATATTGCTGCGTCTTCGAGATTTATAAGTAATCTTTCGGGTATCAAGTTAAATCTTGATGGTGTCATCATTGAGCCTACATTGACGCTGAAGAATCTCGGAGTCATTTTCGATCCAGTTTTAAACATGTCTAGTCAGATTTCATCAGTTGTGAAGTGCGTCAGTTTTCACCTACGCAATCTTCCCAGGATTCGTCGTTTTTTAGATCTGGACACATGCAAGCTGGCTGTTCAAGCTCTTGTATTTTCTCGCATAGACTATGGTAACGCCTTACTGTTTGGAGCCACTGAATATGACCTAACTCGTCTGCAACGCCTACAAAATAGAGCCGCGAGACTTATAATGATGGTTGGCCGTGATACATCTAGTGCCCCTCTGTTACGCCATCTTCATTGGCTACCGATCCGTAAGCGTATCGAATTCAAGCTATTGGTCATCACATACAAGTGCGTCAACTCACAAGCTCCGGAATACCTGCAAGAACTGATCACATTTCGCAAACCAAAGTACGCCACTCGTTCATCACTTGACAGAACACTTCTCATTGTTCCAAAAACCAGGACTCTCACCGGTGACAAAGCGTTTCAAACCGCAGGTCCTCGTCTATGGAATTCACTTCCAATCAACATCAGGCAGGCCAAAACACTGGACATTTTCAAAACCAATTTAAAAACTCATCTGTTTGTTTAATTCTTTGCTTATCTGGTATTTGTATCTTTATTATGTAGAATGCATTGATTATTGTTTTATTATTATTATATGTGTTCTTTTGGAAAGCGCTGTGGTCCTTGGAGGGCGCTATATAAATGCTTGGTTGTATTGTATTGTATTGTATGACCATTTTCCAGATGTGCTTCACAGAGCACGTGTAGAATTTGTTGTCTAAATTATCTAGTGCCAAGGCGCAGCGTATTGGCTCACCAGGTCGGGGAAATATTTGTAAATAGCCTTTTTAAGTTTTTAAGCTTCCGAAAAAAACCACACAATACCAGATATTTGGGTGGATTTATCCGAATTTAGAATGCAAATCACCCAATTTGGCAGAAAATTACTTGACTTAAGAACTTCTGGTATTTAATGGGAAGTTGTAATTATAATTTTGAGCTTCAGGCTCAAAACCTTTATAAATCAGCTAAATTAAAAGGGAAGTACGTCAAGTTACTGCCGCGGCATGACACCAGAAAAAGCCCATTCTTGACAAGTAGCGAGTAGCGAGTAGCGAAAAGTGATCACCAAGTAGCCCAACTATGCGCTTATAGTGATGCGGACAGCGGAAGGTACGCATTTATAAAATCGGATCTCGCGGCCCGTGTGGAAACGCTCATTAGCAGCTTAAATAATCTGATAAAAGTAAAAATGCAACTAAACGGGACGAGGAAATATATTTACACTGCGGTATTATATATCATTCATACTTCTTCAGAAATTGATTGTAATTGCCTCTATTGTGAAAGCCCAAAGGAAATATGTTTTATGGCATTCCCAAGGTAGGATGGTGTAAACCAAACCAGAATTCAATCAGAATTGAAAATAATAATTCATGGTGTTATTAAGGAAAAAACCCGGAAGCGGCAATAAGTGATGACTTTTGCGCCGGTTTTTACCACTATTCAATTAAGTGGAGCTGATGGCATTATAAGTCATAGAAGGCTAAACTACCCAACGTGTCTATTCTATATTTATATCCTTCATAGTGTACAAACGTATCCCTATATTATGAATACAGATTTGCTGAAGATTATCTTAGTCTTACAAACGGTAATGTGTTGTTAACTCATATCCATGGTTTCTTCTATCCAGTGATACCAATATATGTGACGTGTCATGTCAAAAGGAGACACTTTTGGGCAGGATCGTAAATGGAGATATAGCCAAAAATCTATCCGGGTGATTTTTTCACAATTTGGGTTTGTTGCGAATTTGCGATGTTATTAATGTTAAAAATATTGTCTGATAGTTTCAGACCGGAATATAACTGGCGTCTTGTATTGTTTGATACGTTTTTCAAGGTAATTCATACTCTCAACATTATCAATAATATTTTTAAAGGCCGATATCTCAATTTCCATTTTTATAATACCATAACTTACGAACTCAATATCTTCGCTTAGGAATGTCCGATTTCATTGGGGAAAACGGCGTTGTGGAGTAAAATATATTTAAGATATGTAAAAACCTCAAAATTGATAACCTGCCCAAAAGTGTCTCGTTTTGACATGACACGTTACATATTATCATAAAATGACTGTTATGTGATACATCTAAAGGTATGTTACTTTTATGAGAACAATGTCGTACCGATGACATACCAATTTGTCGCATTATGATGTTATCATATGATTGAACTATCGTCAAGAACAGATCTGCTTTTGACACAAACATTGATCAGTTGTTCGCGTTACATACATGCACGTACATTACACTATTCATCGTAACAAAACCTGTCATACCGTATTAATAATCTTGATCAATTTGATCTGAAAAGAAAACAAAATGAATTAGTTTCAAAATTTGATATGCACAGAAAAAACACAACACCATTTAATGAAAACATCCCAGCTGTTAGATAATGATAAGGTACTTAGGTGTCGTGATTTGATAGAGCAGGAAACACTTATATGTGTTGAAGGTCGATAACCTGAGACAACAAGACCTGTATCTATTTCACGTATTTAGAAAAGGTGTGAAGAGTATTGCTTACTGCGAATGGTTACACGTCGCTAGTCATAAGGGTCGCTAGTCATAAGGTTCATAAGTCATAAGGGTCGCTAGTCATAACGTGTAGTTTCCTATACCATGAGTTCGCTAGTCATAAATAAAACAAAGGGTTCGCTAGTCATAAGAAAAAGGGTTCATTAGTCATAAGGTCCGCTAGTCATAATAGGAAAAAGGGCTCGCTAGTCATAATAGAAAAAGAGGACCGCTAGTTATAATAGAAAAAAGGCTCGCTAGTCATAATAGAAAAAAAGGACCGCTAGTCATAATGGAAAAAAAAAGGCTCGCTAGTCATAATAGAAAAAGAGGACCGCTAGTCATAATGCAAAAAGTGGTTCGCTAGTCATAATAAAAAGAAGGACCGCTAGTCATAATGAAAAAAATCACGGCCGCTAGTCATAATATAACAAAAGGACCACCAGTCATAATAGAGAAACACGTTCGCTAGTCATAATATAAATTTAGGACCGCTAGTCATAATAAAAAAAAAGGATCGCTAGTCATAATAAACAAGAAATGTCTTTAAAAAAGACAATGCCTCCAAGATACCAGTGGACACCTTTTGTTATTAGTTAAAGAGATACTTATAATGCTAGCTTTAAGGCCGCCCGCTATTGGATATAGATTTTTGTCTGATTAAAATATGTGAGTCCATTTTCTCCTAATACAAGACTGAAAATTTTATTTTAATCAAAATGGAGCGAAACCAAGTCGTTGGCAACAACTTTTTTTTTTTTTGTGCAATGTTGTCAGGTAGGCCTTATTTTCTAATTATATATGCAAGAATTATGCAAAGTAAAATTTTCAGATAGGCTACAAAATAAGATATAAAACCCATGGATGCATTTGGCAAATTTGAACACCACTGCAACAGTCCGACACACCGCTAGTCCGAATCTGAAAACACTTTAACAGTCCGACCCACCCCTAGTCCGAATCCGAAATACACTGCGCTAGTCCGAGTCTGGAAAACACTTCGTCAGTCCGAAACTGCAGAAAACCAAAGCGGTAGTCCGAATCTGAAAATCACAGCGCTGGTCCGAATCTGAAAAACACGGCGCTAGTCCGAATATCGGACTAGCGCAGTGTTCTAAATTCAGATTCGGAATAGCGCCATGTTTTGCAAATTCGGGCTGGCGCAGTGGTTTCAGTTTCGAACTGGCAGAAATGTTTTTAGATTTGGACTAGCGCTGTGTCGGAGGAGTGTTTTCCAGATACTGCCAACTGCCAAGGGCTAGTAAAGGACTAGCCCCGGGCCTAGCCCTAGACTAGTCATGCTAGCATCATGCACTCAGTCATGCACTACACATAACTGTGCGACATACAATGTAGATTTGACACGGGTTCTGTTTTGTATTTTAATTGAGGTCAAACTCATGAACTTACCATTTAAATGTTGATATCAAGATGAACAGAAATAAATAATCCATTCTACTTTCTAGTCATAAACCGGCACGGATCTCACTGTTTAGTGTCATGTATGGTCACTGATGGTATATGGTCATGAGTTTGCAATATTGAAATTGTTATTGAAATCAGTTTGCTAGCCCCGGGCCTAGCCCTAGACTAGTCATATGCTAGCATCATGCACTCAGTCATGCACAACACATAATTGTGCGACATACAATGTAGATTTGACACGGGTTCTGTTTTGTATTTTAATTGAGGTCAAACTCATGAACTTACCATTTAAATGTTGATATCAAGATGAACAGAAATAAATAATCCATTCTACTTTCTAGTCATAAACCGGCACGGATCTCACTGTTTAGTGTAATGTATGGTCACTGATGGTCATGAGTTTGCAATATTGAAATTGTTATTGAAATCAGTTTCTTCCAAGTTCAAGATAAAAGTAACATGATTGTATTGAAATGTTAGTTATAAACATTCTTCCTGCTGTCCAGCGGGTATGATGTAGACACGATGATTGCGGCCTAGTCGAGCCTAGCATGCTAGCCTGCATGTCAGTCGGTCTGCTGACTCGCCGCAAAAATACCTCCAATTTTGCACAAAACAATCCATGATGTCAAATTATCACATCCAAAGTGTCGCCATGAACGTCAGCTTCAACTTCTCCAGCCAGAGTTTTTCCATTGATATTCAGGTTTCATGTAATCATGAAATTAAACCTTGTTTAATGTGTATTCCCATTGCCACACACAGCATAACGGTTGTCCGACTTTTTCTACGATATTGCTGATGTGATGAGGCTACAATCCATAATTAAATACCGAATTAAAAAAATACTAGTTTGCGTCTGACGTCAGGACAAAGGCGCGCCGTGATTGGTTGCTGACCTGCGCAGTATGGCATTTTTGGTCTGGTTGACAGGACGGCATACGCAAGCTAGTCTTTTTAATTCGGTCTTCAATTATACAATATATGAGTTTAAAAAAATTCTAATGCATAATTCATGAGCTTGATAGACACGCACCATTGTCGCCACGTGCTAGGTGTTTCTAGAATCCCTATAGAATAAGATTAATTTTAATGCTAATTTATTGCACATGCTGCGGAAGCGTGATTACCTTTTTGTCCATTCGGAAATGGCGATAGGCGAATTTATGTGTGGCGCACAGAGGTGGGGGATATATATTGGGCTCTCGATATTGGGCGGAAATTAGAGTACTTGTCAGAATATAAATTTGTACAATCGGCCTACATGCCGCGCAATGTGCGGCATTTTAGGTGTAAATTTCAAAGCAAACTACCTCCTGCGGAGGCAGAAAAAAAAAGGACCGCCAACCATAATAATACAATAGAAGGTTCACTAGTCATGAAAGAGAAAAGGGTCTGCTAAGCCAGAGAATTAGAACTAGAGCTGTTTGAAAATCTCTGCATGCTCTTTGACCTCAACTATTATACAAATATTGTTATTCTCAATTAGGTAGCTTTTTTATTTTGTAAAAACAATTTGATAACATTAAATGTCGGGTTATACAAAGGTCATGAATTTTTTTTTTAATATTTGTATGAAAACACACTACAACAATATTTTTTAAATGATTATTATATGTTATTGTAAAATATTTTTTGCAAACATTTTTTTGCAAAATATTTTGTCAACACTTGAATAAAATTATGTTAGAATATTTGCAGTAATCAAAAAATATTTTTGAATGTTATGAAAACGTTTTATACCCTTTATATAACCCGACAGTTAAACGTTTTCCGGTCACTTTTTTCGGGGTCATCCGAGGTCACCCAGGGGTAATCTGAGGTCAAATTAAAAAAAACTTTAGTATGG
This sequence comes from Amphiura filiformis, assembly GCF_039555335.1. Lineage (NCBI taxonomy): Eukaryota > Metazoa > Echinodermata > Ophiuroidea > Amphilepidida > Amphiuridae > Amphiura > Amphiura filiformis. Next base: position 43,953,428 of record NC_092636.1, on the reverse strand, counting down.
GCATGAAACTTGGTGGGTACAGTCAATATTTAAAGTCAAATTTTTGGAAGGTCATTTCAGGGTCAATCGAGGTCATACAGGGGTCATCTGAGACCAAATTACTTGGTACAGTCAACATTTAAAGCCAAATTTTTAAAGGTAATTTTGGGGTCATGCAGGGTTATCCAGGGGTCATCTGAGGTCAACTTACTAAAAACTGTTGTATGGACTTGAAACTTGGTACAGTCAACATTTAGAGACAAATTTTTAGCAAGTCATTTTGGGTCATCCGGGGTTATCCATGTGTCATATATATGTCGTATGGACATGAAACTTGGTCAGTCAACATTTAGAGTTAGATTTTTAGAAGGTCATTTAGAGGTCATCTTAGGCTATCCAGGGTCACCTGAGGTCAAATTACTAAAAACTGTTGTATGCGCATGAAACTTGGTGGGCACAGTCAACATTTAATGCCAAATTTTGCCAAGGTCATTTTGGGGTCATGCAGGGTTATCCAGGGGTCGTCTGAGATCAAATTACTAAAACTGCCGTATGGCACGAAATTTGGTGGGTACAGTCAATATTATTTTAGAGTCATGTTTGAATGGTCATTTCGTGGTCATCCGAGGTCACCCAGGGGTCATATGCGGTCAAATATCTAAAATTTGTCGTATGGACACGAAACATGGTGGGTACAGTCAATATTTAAAGTCAATTTTTTGGAAGGTCATTCGGGTGGTCATTCGGAGTTTTCCGAGGTCACCCAGGGGTCATCTGAGGTCAAATTACTAAAAGTGTCGTATGTGGATGAAACTTGGTGGGGACAATCAACATTTAGAGTCAAATTTTGGGAATTTCATTCTGCGGTCATCCGGGGTCACCCAGGGGTCATCTGAGGTCAAATTACTAAAAAATGTCATAGGGGAATAAAACTTTGAGGGTACAGGCAACATTTAGAGTCAAATTTTTGAAATGTCATTTCTGGTCATTTTGGGTCACCCAGGGGTCATCTGAGGTAAAATTACCAAAAACTGCTGTATGATCACAAAACTTGGTAGGTATAGTTAACATGTAGAGTCAAACTTTTAGAAGGTCATTTTGGAGTCATCCGGGGTCACCCTGGGTTCACCTGATGTCAAATTACTACAAACTTTCGTATGGGCATTTAGAGCCAAATTTTTGGAAATTCATTTTGGGTTCATCCGGGGTCAGCCAGGGGTCATCTGAGGTCAAATCTAAAAACATTCGTATGGGAATGAAACCTGTAAGTACAGTCAGCATTTAAAGTCAAATTTTGGATGGTCATTTCAGGGGTCATCCGGGGTCACCCAGGGTTTATCTGATGTAAATTACATACCTGCCAACATTGAAAACCTAGAAAACAGAGTACATGGCGCCCGTAGTATCGCCTCTGACGGCGGGGGGTCCAGGGGCCCGCTTAAGGGCCCCTGGTGGGGTCCAGGGGCAAAGCCCCGGTGGGGGTCGAGAGGGCGAAGCCCCTCGAAGCTAGATGGTTTCTACACTGTAACATCCCTTATAAGCCGCTTCACAGAAGACGCATTTTATAGAAAAACAACAATAAAGAACAAGGTGAAAATGAAGCCCTAGGCTTTTATACACTTTGAGGAGGGATTTATACTCCATATCTAGCAACAATTTCAACACATATTTGATGACTACAACCTTTGAAAAAATGTGAAAAACATTCTGGGACCTGTTTTTATAAGTTTGAAAAATATGCTTCCTTCACACAGAAAATGTGCTTTTAAAAATGCAGTTTCCTATACTTTTGTACATAACGATCATTCGTTGAAGCGATTTTTTGGCTTTATAACAAGGCCTACGTGACTGATAGGACACTGATATGATGCACAATACAAAGTTAAAAATTCAGAAAAAAAATCTATTAAAAAAAATGTCAAAGTTTTGGTTGACTTTCGAGAACCACTAGACGTATTTTGAAGTGCTAGGATCATTCACAGTTAATTTGAAAAAAAAAATTGAAAAAAATCACCGTTTGTTATCCTTAATATGGAAACCACTAACTAATGTTTACCTCTTCATCTATCACATTATTATACATGTATTGGTTTTCCATGCATTTATAATATGTGCTAGATGAAGAGGTAAACATTAGTTAGTGGTTTGCATATTAAGGATAACAAGCTGTAATTTTTTTCCAATTTTTTTTCAAATTAACTGTGAATGATCCTAATACTTCAGAATAGGTCCAGTGGTTCTCCAAAGTCGCTGAAAACTTTGGAAAAGAAATTTAAAAATTAAAAAAAAAAAATGAAATTACTCAAAATTGTCGTATGGGCATGAAACTTGGTGGGTACAGTCAACATTTAGAGTGAAATTTTTGGAAGGTCATTTCAGGGTCATCTAAAAATCCGCCTTGTTTTTTAATGAAATCGGCCAAAAACATTTTCTGCACAGGGTCGTTCCTATACAGGTGAATGGACATGAAAAGAGTGTATTGCACGAGTATAACGTGCGATGTAAATTTCGTGTTAGTTGAGGCTAGAAATGTAATGAATCAAAGAATGACCACGGACTCCATAGTGGTCCAGAATTCAAACCCCTCAAATGACACAATTAATTGCTGTCTTCTGAAGATAGCAATACCAATTGCACTGACCTAAGTGGACACTAAATGATCACTGACCACAAAGTGACCACGTAAATAGCGCCCTCTGTTGTCTGTAACTGGAGCAATTTCTAAAGGATATTCAAATTAGGGACCGTTCACAAACATTTGTTAGAGGAGCAGGGCTGTCAACTTTTTGGAATTGCTTGGCGTGAGACACTAGTGGCAGACCTAGAGCAGTAAAAACGCCGCCGCTTGCGCGGCGCAAGAAAATATCTGAGGAGGATGTGCCCCTGAGACGTAAGAAACTTTTGCAAAATGAAGACCTAATTGAAGCGATTTGGTGGGCCATTTTTGCTGCACTATAATAGTGTGTAAAATTTTAGTTTGTAAAAGTGGTAAATTTTTGTTGGACCATGAAGTCTTTTGTGGACAAGTTTTCCCTATTTGTAAGCCTATATATTGTGTTAAACATTCATTGTCAAATGTCGAAAGTAAAAACAAAAATGGGCGCTTGTTTTTTCTACGCAGGGGGTGTCTGAGAGGGACGTCCCCACCTGAGAAGTTGGAAAATTTTGCAAAATGAAGACCTAATTGAAGCGATTTGGTACGTGGACCATTCTGGCACTATTTATTTTTAGTGTGTAAAATTTTAGTTTGAAAGAGCCGAAAATTTATGAAATGACGATCCATGAAGCCTTTCGTGGACAAGTTTTCCCTATTATCGTAGGCCTATATATTGTCTTAAACATACATCCTCCAATTGCAAATGCTGAAAGTAGAAACGAAATGGGCACTTGCTTATTCACTTACGCAGGGGGTCTGAGGGATGGTGCCCCCCCCCCCCGGATTCGTCCACCCTCAGAAGTTGGAAAATTTTGCAAAATGAAGACCTAACTGAAGCGATTTGGTGGACCATTTTGGCACTATAGTGTGTAAAATTTTAGTTTGAAAAAGCCGAAAATTTATGAAATGACGACACATGAAGCCTTTCGTGAACAAGTTTTCCCTTTTATTGTAGGGCCTATATAATTGTGTTACACATTATATACATTGGCAAATGTCGAAAGTAGAAACAAAAATTGCTACTTGTTTGGCCCCCTTTACAGACCTCAAAAATTTCAGCCCCCCCTTTTTCCCAGAAAAATTGTCATTTTTTTCAGGCCCCCCCTTAGTAGGGTCAAAAAATTTCGGGGCCCACCTTTTTGCATCAGCGCCCCCCTCCAACAAGTGTTTGTGAACGGTCCCTTAATTCATGTTATATTAAGATATGTGCCTTAAAATAAAGTATATCATTAAAACGTTAATACTAGTATTTTTATTAGTTGAAAACCGAAGTGAGGTATGGGGCTGGCTGGGGGTGCTACGGTATGTTCAAAAAAGGACCACTAAGGCGACGAAAAAAGAAAACCTGTTCTACGGGCGGACGGACCTTTGAAGTAGGGTCGGTCGGTCGGGCTATTTTTTTTTTCTTCCTTTTTTTTTGGGGGGGGGGAATGACCCACAAAATCACCAAAATCTGTTAATATTTGCAAAATTTGGGAAAATAAAAAAAGTGTTCCTGAAATTGTCAGAATTTGGGTCGGTATTCATTTGTACAGGAAATTTTTTTTCCCAATTTGTACAAAATCTGGGTCGGTCGGGCCCGTAGAACAGGGTTTTCTTTTTTCGTCGCCTATGTCGCGAAATGTGGATATCCAAATAGTTTGCTCCGGCCCGCACGGCTGCAAAGAAGCACTAACCGCGAAATATGGATATCCAAGAGTCTTAAACTATAAATTAGCCCCTGAAAGAGGGCAGGGCTTGAAGAATGGGGGAAATTATGGGGTAAAAAGTAAAAAAAAAAAGCATTAAGGTTATGGTTTAGGGTTAGGGTCTACATGGTCTAGGGTAACCTTAATGTAACATTGACTAAAATGAACCATATTTACATTTAAAACCCCTTTTACTGATTATAACTTATGTGAGGAGAGGAGAGGAGGGAAGGGAAGGGGAGGGTATGGGATGGTAGGGGACGAGAGGAGAGGAGAGGAGCAGTTTTTAGCGTCATAGGGGCACGGGGGGCACATGCCCCAATCGATCTGAATTTTTTTTTAAATCCCATAGGAAAATTGTCGAAAAACGGCCTGTGCCCCCAAATCAGACCCTGTGCCCCCAATCATGGTCGGTGCCCCCAAGCATGGTACGGGAGAGGAGAGGAGGGACGGGAGGGAGGAGAGGAGAGGAGAGGAGAGGAGCGGGCACGGGGGGCACGTTTCCCAATCGATCTGAAATTTTAAAAAATCCCATAGGAAAAACGGCTTGTGCCCCCCAAACAGACCCGGTGCCCCAATCATGGTCGGTGCAACCCCCACCCCCCAATGTGATGACCCACGCTACGCCACTGGAGAGGAGAGGAGAGGAGAGGAGTCTACCTAGCCTACCTCTCTCCCTTTCTCGATCCCCCTTTCCTATCCTACACCCATATAACCCATGGCGACGTCCCGTCTCAATCTCGCTCTCTAGTTCGTACTTTTTATTAAGGCTCCTTTTTTTATATTATGACTAACGGTCCTTTTTTAAAATTATGATTAGCGGTCCTTTTTTTTATTATGACTAGCGGTCCTTTTTTTATTATGACTAGCGGTCCTAAATCTATATTATGACTAGCGAACGTGTTTCTCTATTATTTTTTGATTATGACTAGCGGTCCTCTTTTTCTATTATGACTAGCGACCCTTTTTTTCTATTATAACTAGCGGTCCTCTTTTTGTATTATGACTAGCAAACCTTTTTTCTATTATGACTAGCGGTCCTTTTTTATATTATGATTATTGACCCTTATGACTAGCGGTCCTTTTTTTATATTATGATTAGTGAACCCTATGACTGACGACCCTTATGACTAGCGACCCTTATGACTGACGACCCTTATGACTAGCGACCCTTATGACTAGCGGGTGTTCACCCTATGAATTATGTTAACATCGTAATGACGATTATGTGATTACTTCATCAGTTATGTTACTTACGCTGTATAATCATAAAAGTGATATATGAACTATGATGAAGAACACATTGTCCCATTTTATATTGTTATCAAATGATTAAAATGTATAAATTCTAGATTTAATTACATGTAATTATACCAACTCATTTCAAATACGCCCACTTGTTAATACTAAAATCCATTTCAATATGCCATAAGTAAACGCAATATGCAACCTTTTACCGTTTCCATGAGCTCTGTATTAATAATGGTTTTTTTTACTATTCCTTTACTACCTTCATATTATATGCGGGCATGTCAGATGTCATAATTAGAATCAGCAGGTAATAGCTGGCTGCATCTTTAAGCTCGGATTTAAGACCTCATTTGTTGAAAGGGGTTAATAAATAAAGGTGATCCTAAATCCCAAGATAGAGGCAAAATTCAAAAGTTGCACATTGATCCATTGGATGTCTTATTGACTTATACAACAAGAGAACTAGCGCCGTGCTTTCCATATATTAGAACAAAAATAGCAACTTTTGATTTTGTTCCTTCATTGGGTTGTCGATCACCGTTCTTTAATAATCAGCCGATTTCAAGAAATGAGGTCTTAAATCTGAGCTGAACCAAAGGGATGACACTCTTATTCACGTGTTCATTTACAACGCAAACCTCTATCGAAACACGTTGGTTTGAGAGTAATGACATGTCCGTACCCAATAGATCGCAAAACCCAAATTGCTACCCAATCTGAGTTTTACTAAGCTATTCCTTAGTTTGGGGAGCAAAACCCAAGAATGGGTTGACGAAAGCCAGGTATAGCGACCGATTCTTGGGTTTGGCTCAAAATGGTACACTAATATGCTTCAATAAACGGAATGGGAACTGTTTTTCAACAAGCAACACGTGAAAAGTGAAGGTAACGACATTGTGAGTGTCGTCATTCCTAAATCAGCGTATTTCATTGATTCTAAATGATTGTATGTGCTATTATGCTTAAGTGTACAACAATATTGTCAAATCATAATTTCCTTTTCATCAAAGATTCAGATTGTGTTACCTTAAACATGCAAACAGTGTGTTGGTGTTGTGCAATCGTTTATTATGCCTCGAGTCCTTCCGACTCGTAACACTGTACCTTAATTCTTTTGCTGAATATAGGTTTCGGGGCTATACACTTCGTAAAGTTAAACAATAATGATTGTTAACTTCGTTATTATGTTTATATGCTATATATCATCATACCGTATGACACTTAAATTCAGTGGGAGGGAATAATTCTGGCAGATGTAGACTAATGATAACACGCTGTTTCTCATTATCTCAAATATCTCAATCCATTACCTGGTGTTATGATTGGTCATTATCGTTTTATGTGATCGCATTATTTCAGATCATTCAAGGAAATGGGTTTGTTGTCACAGTTGCTATTGAACGTTTCCATTTAATCAAAAGAATTAAAATGTCAAAATTCCAAGCACATTTTTTGAAATGATATAAAAAGACAAATTTAAAGATAATAATTTCTAGTAGCAATTATTAAGGCCTTTGACAATATTGAATGCATAAACATTTGTATTGACTGCTCTGTGACAAGTATGCGTGAAGCACCTGATCTATTATAACACACAGAAGAAATCTAGCATGCAACATTTGTTCGCTCTTTCAAACCTTAGGATCATGTTATGGATTTATATCATCCACTTCAATCTGCATTTATTATTATCTAAAAAAATGTAAATGTGACTGGACACTACGAATGAGCCGTAAACTCGGCAAATTGTATTCTGAGTTACAGTGTAACATTTGCGTGAAGGTCGTATTCATAGGTATCTCAATTCGGTGCGACAAGTATCTCATCAAACACTGTTTAAACCAATCAATACTCCTATTGTTGAAGAGGATATAAGCTTCTACCTATTTCTATAGAATCCTTAAATAGTTCTTGTCTTTGTTTGCTTTGGCTAAATCCTGTTCAAGTGGTGGATAACAAAGCATTGTATTTTGTCTAGGTATGTATAACAATGAGAGGACATTCATGAACCTCGTTGACTTGGGGATGATTTGAAGAGACCGCCAATTATGAGTTTGATATTTATTACCAGAAATGTGGAAAAAGAGACACATGTAAAACCGCAAAAATATTTTTGTTAAAGGAGCAGAGTTCAACAAACCATAACCCCGCTTCTGGATATCGTTAAATGATATACCATTTTAAAGCTTATGATATATTTGTTCTAAACACGAAATAAAACAAAATTGACCGGGCCGACTTTACGACTGATTCGTGGTGTCCAGTCACAAATGACATTTGTCATCGTGGCTTTGTAAGAAATAAAAAAGCGTTTAAAACAGTTCAAGTTAGTTTGTCTCAGTTAGAGGCAACTCAGATATTACATTTCAACTTACCGTCGCTTAGAGGTTGGTGTGACAGTATGCATTGCTTTAACTAGCTCTATGTTGCAGAAATGTTCCTCATTTATACACAGCGGGAAAATGCCGTCACCAAATTACATTTATGAGATTCTATCATCTTGAAAGTTTCATGTTCAATGTATTATCCCTAGTGTATTTTTGTTCAGATATTGAATTTAAGCTAAATTGATTAAGGTGATGGGTACGTTTCGCTACGTTTGGCAGGGTTTTAGAATTTATTTTATAGTAGAAGTTATTTTATAGTAGAAGTGTGAAACTTAAAACATTACCAGAAAAGATAAACATATCAAAAAAAGAAAGTTCCTACTACTTTGAGTGGTCATAATAACATTGATATGAACTCTTGGAAAATTGTGTTAGCATTGGGGACAAGTAAGATATGTATATTATAGGGGCATGGACTACAACTACTGCACTGGAAATTTTATTTCAGCACAGACAACAGTTGTGGAGTTACAGTCAAAAATGAGGGGAAACCAATATTTGATCAATAAATCAACAACTACTTGCTTTGAGTTGCTGAACTTTCAGTACAGTATTGTATTCAATGACATGACAGGTGATGTGCGCATCCTACTTATAGTGCAGAGCAATATATTCAAAAATGTTTTCACATTTTGCTATGGTAATTAATTACTATTACAACACACTTCTGCGGCGAATTAAATTTGGAGAGTATCCTGTATTATGCATTAATTGCACCCATTAATGCGCATACTCACATACAGTTAATGAAGCTGCAACCATGGCAACTGATCGAATCGCGCAATATTCTATTTAATCACTAATAAATATTATCTATTGCGATATCTTTCCCTAAATTTTATATTATACCGCAGCTAAAAAAGTTATTGGCACGTTTATATAAATGTTATTGCTTTGTGTTAATTATTCTCAAAGTTATGTTATTTTTTGTTACTTACTGGTTTTGTCAAGCAAAAAGTTGTTATTTGTTTGAAGAACAAAGCTGATGAATCCAAACTTAACAGTACTAGCTTGATTTAAAATATATATGAAAAGACAAACTCTGACAAACTCTGATTTTCTTTTAATACAGCAAATTAATAACAAGCATTATTAATTTATTTTCGCAGTTTGATATATCACTTCCTTTGCACAAGTATCATTGAGGGTGGTCTGGTTTAACGATTCTGCTCAACACTGGCTTAACAAGCTTTAACATTATTTGATATTTGAAATCACATTCAAATTACATTTAATAATAGAACATGATAACATTGATTTACAACATATTCTTCTCAAATTGGATAACATGCGGCTGTTTTTGTTTTATGTCGAAACATCCTCTAAGGTGTATTGACGCATTATAGTTAACAGTAACGACCGTCGCGTCATTTTTACTTGAGGTTTTTTCATTTCTAAAGAATGTTAGCCTCCCATCAGTATCATATGTAAAAACCGGCGGGCAGTAAATTGCATTTCGTGTTGTAGGACTTGGGCCTTTTAATAAACGAATTCATCTTTGCTGAAGCAATGGCATTAAAGGCAATGAACTGTTTTGTTTCACTATAAAAATAAAATCTTCTTGACCGGAATGTTATTGCTACATCTACAAGCAGACCGTTGTCATCACAAACGGAAATAACCAGCGCCGATTGATAAGCAAATCACAACTGTGTTTTATACAATTTAATATGGTCCACAAAGCCTGAAGGACTGTTTGTGCAATCAAATTACGCAAAGCCGATAAACGTATTGAAATATAAATTGATAGGTTACATTTAAATCAAGAAAACAATGTCGTAGTTTCAGTAAATATTGAATTCAAGTGGTTTGAAGAATTGGTTACATTGATATCATTCACAAAGTGATGTGATAGCAAATGAGGTTGACGTCCTTTGTTTATATGATTGGAGATGTCCCTAACGGTTACCGTGAATGTAATATTAACCAGCATGACCATATTTTCATGATCATAAGGTCTATTTTTTTTTTAATCATACGTGATTTAAATTGTAAGCAAACATCATATTCAGCCAGGTTTAATAACATAAAGTTATTGAACCTAAAGACTTTTGTCAATTGTAACGCCAAACGAGGGAGCTTGGTTACCTGGGGGGGGGTCTTCAAAAACATTTGTACGGGAATATGCCACGCAGACTTTCGGACGCTGACTTTCTCAATACCTTCTGTTTCTTGTTTTTGCAACCAATCAATATACCAATTTATGCACAAAAAACACCCAATTTGCCATAACTGTACGCTTTTAAGGCCACAAGTTTGCTCAAATACGCCCAATTGGGAATATTGGTCAACACTGAAATACCACTCATCGATATACAAAAATCGCTGAAAAGATACCCACAAACCGTGGCACATCCCCGTATACAGTAAGCCAAAAAAATTAAGGTACCAGTTATGTTCACCCCATGTATATCCTAAACAAAGACAGATATGTCATAATTTGACCCAGCAGCCAATAGCTGCATCATTAAGCTCGAATTTAAGACCTCATTTGTTGAAATTGTTCTAGAAATAAAAAAAACGACGATCCAAATACCCAAGGAAGGTGCCAATATAAAAGTTGCAGTTTGCTCCATTGCAAGCCCTAATGATGTGTACACAACGCGTTCGCGAACAAGAGAACTAGCGCCGCGCTTCTATTGATTAGCACGTTAAAACTAGCGTCGTGCTTTCATTGTTTAGAACACAAAAGTGCAACTTTTGATTTCGTTTCTTCATTAGGTTTTAGATCATGGATTCTTTTATTCTCAACCAATTTCAACGAATAAGGTCTTAAATCAGAGCTAAAGAGTACAAGTATTGCCTGCTTTTAATTTTGATATACTTGTCTTTATTTAGGATATACAAGGGTGAACACAACTGGTACCTTAATTTTTTGGCTTACTGTAGTATACCATCAACCAGGAAGAACCTCCCCGTGTAAGTTACTGTCCGGTAACATCTTTCCTGTCGGTCAACATCCTTGACTGGGACAAAAGATACTTTAAAATGGGTGTGAAGTTCACTGAAACATATTCATACACTCTCAGATAGCGCGAACCCTTCGGGGCTCGTGCATTAGACGCATCAACATCAGCGCAAGTGCATTATTTTTGTCTAATTTCTCTCCCAACAAGTAATACGCGTTCATTAACCTATAAATAATCATCTGAATAACAACTGGACGGGACCAGATTTATATACGTATTTGAAGACCTGAGCGCAAGAAGACCATAAGTCCACTTGGCCCCTCAACATGTATACAATAAAGTTGCGTATAGTTTCGTATAGTTTGGTAATGTTTTATACATGTTCAGGGGCCAAAACAAATCTTTCACAACCTTTCATGATGTTTTCAACCTGGAACATGTAATAAACATTATAAAACCCTAAGAAACTATACGTAACTTTAGTGTATACAGTGGACTTCGGGTATATATATAAATGCCCTTTTATAAATGCGCACGTGACATCTACAAGTCGCCATACCGTGTTCAACGATGTAAGGTACCCGGATGTACACAAATTCCACACGCAAAAGTATAGGCGAAAATGACAGGTTACAAGGAAAATTGTTTTAGCAAAATAGTGGCATTGATTGCAAAGGGCAAAATAATTTGAGCGAAACATTCACTCTTTTCAGATTTTCCATTACGGACAAAAAAAAATTAATGACGGAAAAGCTAGATATAGCTGATTTAAAAACTTATATTTCAGTATTTCCGTGCTAAATGGGCGTGGCAATTGGCCATATTGATGACGAAATGTGATTCTTACTGGCATTAAGGTCAGAACTGAGTAGCTGCCGATGATGTTACTGATTATTTTTTGCACATGATGATAGGGAACTTAGGGGGCTGTCATTTTCTTTGGGAGGAATGGGTCATGGATTTATTTATTTGGGAGTCAAGATAAGTATTTCCACTCCCACCACCCCCCCCCCCCGTAGTGCCGCCACTGAACATAACCCTGACCCTAAGTTTAACTCTAATTTTAACGTAAATTGACGAAACTATAACTTTAGCCCTTTTCGGAATAATGACCCTCTCGAACTTAATAGGCTAGATGTCCCCGCCCGGCCTCCTCAACCCCAACTTACTCATTCGCTCGCTCACATTCAATTAAGTATCAAAATGGACAAAAAAAACTAATTCAAAATGTGTTTGTAAGCACCTTTTTGTGTCCCCCATGCTAAATCGGTAATCTGAACACCCTTTGACGTACAATACGTAGATGACTGTAAATGATCTAATCATCCCGGCTGGAAGATGTTGAGGAAGACTCGTATACTATACATCACGCTCATACGTTATATGACAATTTGACGTACAAGCACGTATGTTATGCATGGTATATTCTTCTAGTATGGTCGTCATACACATTATTGTCATGGTATTATACATTGTAATTGTATACGTCAATTTTGTTCAGTTTGGTTCAAACGGCTTATAAAGTTTTACTTTACACGGAAGGGGAAACTTAGCAAAAAAACAATTAATTTATGAGTGTAAAAGGGGGGAGGGTGGGTTTTGCCTAGCCGAAAGGGGGAACAAATAATATTTATAAAATTTAAGTAAGGCTAAGAAAAAAAGAAACTCTGTTCTACGGGCGGACGGACCTTTCAATTAGGGTCGGTCGGTCGTTTTGTTGTTGTTGAAATAACCCAAAAAATCACCAAAATCTGTAAATAATTTGCAATTTAAGAAAATAACAAAACATTTATTTATACCGAAAAAAATTATTTCTCAATTTGTTCAAAATCTGGGTCGGTCGGGCCCGTAGAACAGGGTTTTCTTTAATAATATAAATAAATAAATAAATAAATAAATAAATAAATAAATAAATAAATAAATAAATAAATAAATAAATAAAAAAAAATAAAAAATAAAAAAAAAAAAAAAAAAAAAAATAAATAAATAAATAAATAAAAAAAAAAAATAAAAAAAAATATATATAAATAAATAAATAAATATATAAATAAATAAATAAATAAATAAATAAATAAATAAATAAATAAATAAATAAATAAATAAATAAATAAATAAATAAAAATTAGTTATGTTTGTACATGGGGGGTGGTGCTGTGCAATAATCATGATCATTCGATATCCATGATTTATCCTTGCAAATTTATAGCATCGAATCTCCAGCCAATGTTCCTTGTCAATGCTAGCCACGAAACAAGGTCACAACTGTAGCCACTCCCTCAATGGTCGTCATTTCAGTGATTGACAGTGATGTAATGCAAATATGGCGCTGGCCATCTGGTCACGTGCGCATTTATAAAAGCGCATTTATATATATAACCGAAGTCTACTGGTATACATGTTGAGGGGCCAAGTGGACTTACGGTCTTCTTGCGCTCAGGTCTTCAAATACGTAATGTAAATCTGGTCCCGTCCAGTTGTTATTCAGAAACTTACTCATTTGTACTTTTATGTTTTGTGTAATTTTATCACGACTCTGTAACTATTACAACAAAAAGAACGACAGTTTAACCAAGGTTTAACTCTAGAACAAATTCATCAGCAAATCGTGCCTAACCAACTTGTTATATAATATGCGAGACCGTACACTTCATAAAACACATACAAGATAAAAATGTATTTGTCACGTTTTTCATTTGTATGAAAAATTGTGTCTAGACGTTATTGCAATGAACTGATAGGTAAAACTGAATTAAATACATACAAATAACATTGATATAAAGCACAATAACATTTCAAGGTTCATATTTTATGAAAGTAATACTTCTCAAAATTAAAACAAACAAACAAACCTACTAACGTAATTATTGCCACATAGCCATGCGAGTGACAATTATTATCAGAGGAGAGTGTGGCCTAATGGTTAGAATACTTGCCTTTAGCGCATGAGGTCCCAGGTTCAATTCCAGGCGGTGGAGATATGCTGGGATATTGACTTGGGGAAATGTCTGAAATTAATTGGCAACCTCTGTAGATTAAACTCAGACTACCGTTCTCCCCACGGTTCATTTAGAATGGGGTAAATGAATCATGAAGGTATTCAATCCTTCTGAGAGGACGTTAAACCGTCGGTCCCGTGTACATACAGCCGTACCTGTATCTCGCAGCCAGTTTTGAAAAGACTAGGGTATCAACCCTTGACTATTCCCAACCCGTCCCGATGTTCAAATGGACCCCAATGGAAATAATCTCCAATAGAGGCTTTCTTGGGATATTACAATATCCAAACAAATCAAAGTACTTTCGACACCCCCAATTCCGGGAAATGTAGGACAATTTATGGATATTTTGTTTAATCACGTCCGCAACGTCTGGTCCAGGACCATAATACGATGTGGTCCAGGAGCACAATGCTGCATTGAAACTCTATTAGTTCCAAGTCTTTACTATGGAAGTCAGCGGCCTCAGTCCTGCAAGCTTGTGACCTGTATGCTTTTAGCAATATGGTCCTGGACCACAGATTGCTGACGTGGTCCTGGACCACAATTTGTGGTCGAAATTCGGTATTTGCGTTTAATCTCTACGGTATTATTTATAATTTTTTCCCCATAATATAAACTGATAACAGCCTTGTACACTCGTTTTATAATCATGTTCAATGTTGAAAAACAACCAATTCGTCGGCTGTATTCCATAGTGGCGTATAGTGATTTTTGGTCATTTTTTTGAAAATTGGCACATATGTCTTTAATGATGTTCTCTTTCATTTTTTCTAAGTCTCATCAGTCATAATTAGCTAATTAATTAGTAATTAATTAATTAAATGTGGCGTATAGTTACAAAGTGACATTTTTCGTATTCCATAGTGGCGTATCGACCATACGCCACTTTTTATACACATTTTATAATTATGAAATATCGGCAAAATGAAAAACATCGTATGTCATAGTGGCGTACGCGTATCGGACCTATACGCCACTATGGAATACGATGTTTTTCATTTTTGCCGATATTTCATAATTATAAAATGTGTATAAAAAGTGGCGTATGGTCGATACGCCACTATGGAATACGAAAAAGGTTAGGGTATTGCGTTTTGTTCGTTTTCCATAGTGACGTATAGTTTTATTGTCAGTTTGCCAGCAAAAGTATGTATTTATTTCTTTTGAAAAATATATAACAATAAAATCTATTTAGTTTACTACAGAAATTTCACATCATTTACAAACTATAATGAATGTCTGATTTACACAACTCGATTTTAAATTGGCATTTCTTCAAACCCGATTTTCTCGAAAAGTTGTTTATTCGCGGCGCCCCACTATACGCCACTATGGAATACGGACGACGAATTACGCGCAATAATTGTAGTATCGTGATCTACCAATCATCATATGTTCCACGGAATTTCCTCTTATACTAAATTGCAATACATAAATGTTTGTTATCAACCTACAACGTGTTCTTTTGTTTTGTCTTGCCTAAAAGAGGGCAAGTGTTAAACGGAATCAAATGTATAACATATTTCACATTCCATTACAAATAGAAGTATTTTCCACACTTTTTAACCTTGATCAGTTTACAGTTTTTCCTAAATCAGACTTCAATTTGTCTACTAGCATATAACTAGTGCAATTGTCAGTGAAATATACCAATATTGATGGTGAGTAAGGCCCCATCTGCAATAGCTGCCAGGTGTCATATTTTGTGATATGTACAAATTGCGAATGCATAAATCAAGTTGATGGTTCATTGGTCAATGGTCATCCCTACTAATAGGATCTAGTTATGATATATCATCCACTTCAATCTGCATTTATCATAATCTAAAAAAATGTAAATGACATTTGTCATCGTTGCTTTGCAAGAAATAAAACACAAGGATATATTTTGGGTTGGGCAGGATAGGACGTATAAAAAAGCAGTAAAAACTGTTCACGTTAATTTGTCTCAGGTAGAGGCAAGTCAGATACTACATTTCAACTTACCATCGCTTAGAGGTTGGTCTGACAGAATGAATTGCTTTAATTAGCTCTATGTTGCAAAAATGTTCCTCATTTATACACAGCGGGAAAATGCCGTCACCAAATTACCTTTCTGAGATTCTATCATCTTGAAAGTTTAATGTTCAATGTATCATCCCTAGTGTATTTTTTGTTCAGATATTGAATTTAAGCTAAATTGATTAAGGTGATGGGCAATTATTCGCTACGTTTGGCAGGATTTTAGCATTTTTTCTACAGTAGAAGTGTGAAACGTAAAACATTAACAGTAAAAGGTAAACACATCAAAAAGAGAAAGTTCCTACTACTTTGAGTGGTCATAATAACATTGACATGGACGCTTGAAAAACAGTGTTAGCATCAACTTAATATCAAAAATCTTAGAACTGAATGGAATTTGATGTAACATACTCGGCCACAGATGTCAAAGAACATGGATAAAGACCTGGATCGTAATTCTATAGAATGATTAGTATCTTTGAAAAGAGCGGTATTGTATTCAATCAATGATTGCAGACATACACAAATGATGAGTGCAACCTGCTTGTAGTGCAGGGCGATATATTCAAAAAATGTATTCATCTGTTGCTATGGTAATTAATCCTGTTACATCATCACGTCTACGGCGTACGTACCCATGCAGTGAACCACAGATGTCAAAAACAAGGATAAAGACCTGGATCGTAATTCTATAGAATGATTAGTATCTTTGAAAAGAGCGATATTGTATTCAATCAATGAGTGCATAAATGCACAAGTGATGAGTGCAACCTGCTTGTAGTGCAGGGGGATATATTCAACAAATTTATTAATCTGTTGCTATGGTAATTAATCCTGTTACATCCCCTGTATAGAATAGTGATGTAACAGGATTAATTACCATAGCAATAGGTAAAAACTCTTTTGAATGTATTGCCCTGTACTATACGTACTCTATAACTTATCAAAAACTATGGCAAATCCCCCAAAATAGGCATGAAGATTTGGATCTTAGTTTTATGGAAATTTCACATTATGCAGAATCCATGTACGTTTCACTCGCACCTGTTCTCTTGGTGTCTTTGAAAAGAGCGGTATTGTATTCAATGACATGACAGGTGATGTGCGCAGCCTACTTATAGTGCAGAGCAATAATTAAACATTTTGCTAGGCAAATCCAATAAAAAGTAACTCACTACTTTAGCTTTCGCCATCTGGGCTGAAGGCTTGATCACAAGTGTCTTGGTCCACTGCTTTTCCCGCGAAACGGCTTGTTGACATTTCCCGGAAGTGATGTTGTTTTTGCATGTTTTGTTTTGAGCAGTGGATCGTATACGTGATCGAGAGAGACGATACCTTCGTCGATCACGTATACAATCCACTGCTCAAAACAAAAACAACATCACTTCCGGGAAATGTCAACAAGCCGTTTCGCGCGAAAAGCAGTGCATCTATTTACTGTATAGACAGTTAGGACTCTGAACAACCGATTGTTATTGTTCTGCAAGGCTCACTCAGTCATTTAATAAGGCAATACAAACGATCGAATTTGGTATTCAACTGAACAAAATTTTGAGTTACACCTTTTCAGTGTAAAATTTTTTTTCTCGGCCAAATGAAAAGCAATAATTTTCATTTTTTCAGTAAATGTCAGGAAAAACTGTAATGCTTGATACTGTATTTTTTTTTTTCAAATCTTAGTGTTAAACTTAGTCGTGAAATTCAGTCATTTAGTGTAAGATTTTCGATTTTGATAGGCTTCAACTCTGCCCGTGAGCCTTTTTTTTGGATCAACCTTTTAGCTTTTCAAAGTAATATAGTTCGCTAAAGAATTTTTCCCAACTTTCTAATGCCAATCAAAACAAAAATCAAGCTGTTTCAGACAACGTGTGTTACTGTCTTTCTGTACGGGTGCGAGTCATGGGTAATTACCAAGGACATGGAAAACAAGATCAATGCATTTGCAACATCTTGCTACAGAGTCATGTTAAACATCAAGCGTGTGGATCGGATTCCAAACGAAACCATCTACAACCTGACCAACACCACTCCACTGGTTGCCAGAGTCAAGATTCATCAACTCAAATTTCTCGGCCATATACTGCGTCTTGAAGATGGCGAGCCTGTGAAAGAATATGCGCTCTATATTCCACCACATGGGAAGAGGAAACCGGGACGGCTGCGCACACTGTACTTACAGTATGTCCAGCACCTCCTGGGAGATACTGAAGGGATGCTGCAGCCAAACAAAATTGTTTCGCTTGCCCAAGATCGCATTAGTTGGAGAAAGCTTGTAGTCGCCTGCTCCGCAGCCGACTGATGATGATGATCTAACGCACCTCACCGTGAGCGATATATCATAGTTTTGTCAGAATTTCCGTTTTGATTCCATACTTTTTAACTACTAGCTGAAATATTTTCAAATCCACGCGTGAAATCTTCGGCTAATACTAGCATTGTGGATCGATATCTCTGGGTGCCCGGCCTGGATAGAGTGTTGCCAGAATTTCAATATAGCAAAGAATTTAAGAAATTACCTGGTGTTTCAATATTGTCATGAAGGTGACTGGGTATAGTGCCTTTTGTTAATTGTTTGTGTTTGTTTGAAATTGCTTAAACCCACCGAAAGTCATAATGAAGCAGCCAAAACAATACAAGGTTAAACATGGAAGTTTATAACAACCTATTATAATGACCTAAAGGAAAAATCATTTATGGCAACAATGAGCCTTGCATTGTAAGTCATGGTTAAAATGTCACCCACCCCACCCCCCATAGGCCTACATAATATTACATACCGGTACCTTATAATATTTATATAGCACGGCTATAGCTATACATTTATAAAGTAGGTCCTAGGCCTATATAGCGCTAAATTATGACAAATAGGCCTACACAAACCCGAACGCAAGTCTGAAGGGTGTAATGAAAATGCCAACCCGCGATGGGGGGGGGGGTCATTCAAAACTCACCTGGAGATAGGAGGGACAGAAAATTAAAATCCCCTCTAATAACACGCGAATTTTTCTAGGTTTGGACAGTGGATTTTCCCATGGACCTCATCCTAGGTAAATAAATAAACAAACAAACAAACAAACAGACAAAATGGTTTTCATAATCATGGAATCCATAGCCCCTATAAATTGAAATTGCAGGCTATCACGGGAGCAAATTTCCAAAATCCACCTCATTTACCAGAATTGGGGATTTGGGCTACCAAATCGCTGGTCAGGCAATCCTGGTTTTCAATGGAAAAGGGACCTGGGTTGACAACAATTGAAATATCGATTATTTGTACTGGTTGCTCTCGAGGTAAAGTACTAAGTTTGACATTTTCGGAGCATTGAGGGGAAAAGGGTAAAATAAAAACGGAAATTCTGACAAAACTATAATATATAGACCCACACGATGTGCTTTACAGAGGTGGGAAATATCTTCTTTAGCAAACTATATTAGTTTGAGACGCAAAAAATGAATTCTGCAAAAAGCTCACGGGCGAACTAAAGGCCTATAAAAATCAAAAATATCACACTAAAAGACACAATTTGATGCTTAATTTAACACCAGGATTTAAAAAAAAAATGTTCATCCAAGCACTATGTTTTTATTTGACATTACTGAAGAAAAAAAATTTTTGCTTTATATTTGACCGAGAAAATAAATTTCATAGCAAAAAGGTGTATCTCGGAATTGTGCTGATTTTAACATGTATCGATCGACTTTTAGCGCGACTAAGCAGAACAAAAGAACGGTTGTCCTGCGTTTAGACTGTAGAGCAATATATTCAAAAATGTTTTCACCTTTTGCTATGGTAATTAATCCTATTACAATACACTTCTGCCGCGAATTGGTACCCATTAATGCGCATCCTCACACACAGTTAATGAAGCTCTGCAACTGATCGAATCGCGCAATATTCTATTCAATCACTAATAAATATTATCTCGACTATTGCGATATCTTTTTCCTTAAGTTAACAACGTTTTTGACACGTGTATTTTAATTTTATTGCTTTTTCTTAATTATTCTCAAAGTTATGTTAATTTTTGTCAAACAAAAAGTTGTTATATGTTTGAAGAACTAAGCTGATGAATCCACAAGTGTTATTCAAACTTAACCGTACTAGCTTGATTTAAAATATATATTAAAAGACAAACTCTGACAAACTCTGATTTTCTTTTAAATTTTTCAAATTAATAACGAGCATTATCAATTTCGCAGTTTGATATATCACTTCCTTTGCACAAGTATCATTGAGTGTGGTCTGGTTTAACAGTTCTGCTCAACACTGGCTTAAGGGGTACTACACCCCTCGATAGATTTGTGTCAATTTTGCATTTTTCAAAAACTAATAACACAGTGGTAACAAAAGTTATGTATATATAGGGGCAGGTATCAATTACTACACTGGAATTTCAGTGACCTAAGACAAGCGGTTCGTTATTTATGATAAGAAATTAGGTACCGCTAGGATGTACCTCATATCCGATCATATATACTGAACCGCTTGTCTTGAGTCACTGACATTTCAGTGTAGTAATTGGGATCCTTGCCCCAATAATCTACTTAATTTTTGTTACCAGTGTGTTATTATTTTTTTGAGAAAATGAAAAAATAGTCACAATTTACCACAGGGTGTAATACCCCCTCAACAAGCTTCAAATTTATTTGATATTTGAAATCACATTCAAATTACATTTAATAATAGAACATGATAACATTGATTTACAACATATTCTTCTTAAATTGGATAACATGCGGCTGTTTTTTTATGTCGAGACATCCTCTAAGGCGTATTGACGCATTAAAGTTAACAGTAACGACCGTCTCGTCATTTTTACTTGAGGTTTTTTCATTTCTAAAGAATGTTAGCCTCCCATCAGTATCATATGTAAAAACCGGCGGGCAGTAAATTGCATTTCGTGTTGTAGGACTTGGGCCTTTTAATAAACTCATTCTTCTTTGCTGAAGCAATGGCATTAAAGGCAATGAACTGTTTTGTTTTCCTATAAAAATAAAATCTTCTTGACCGGAATGTTATTACTACATCTACAAGCAGACCGTTGTCATCACAAACGGAAATAACCAGCGCCAATTGATAAGCAAATCACAACTGTGTTTTATACAATTTAATATGGTCCACAAAACCTGAAGGACTGTTTGTACAATCAAATTACGCGAAGCCGATAAACTTATTGAAATATAAATTTATAGCTTACATTTAAATCAAGAAAACAATGTCGTAGTTTCAGTAAATATTGAATTCAAGTGGTTTGAAGAAATTGGTTACATTGATATCATTTACAAAGTGATGTGATAGCAAATGATGTTGAAGTCCCTTGTTTATATGATTGGAGCTGTCCCTAATGGTTACCATGAACGTTATATTAACCAGCATGACCATATTTTCATGACCATACGGTCTATGTTTTTTTTATCATACGTGATTTGAATTGTAAGCAAACATCATATTCAGCCAGGTTTAAGAACATAAAGTTATTGAACCTAAAGACTTTTGTCAATTGTAACGCCAAACGAGGGAGCTTGGTTACCGGGGGGTGTCTTCACAAACATTTGTATGGGAATATGCCACGCAGATTTTCGGACGCTGACTTTCTCAATACCTTCTGTTTGCTGTTTTTGCAACTAATCAATATACCAATTTATTCACAAAAACACCCAATTTGCCATAACTGTGCGCTTTTAAGGCCACAAGTTTGCTCAAATACGCCCAATTGGGAATATTGGTCAACACTGAAATACCACTCATCGATATACAAAGATCGCTGAAAAGACACCCCCAGACCGTGGCACATCCCCGTATACCTTCAACCAGGAAGAACCTCCCCGTGTAATACTGTCCGGTAACATCTTTCCTGTCGGTTAACATCCTTGACTGGGACAAAAGATACTTTAAAATGGGTGTGGAGTTCCCTGAAACATAATAATAAAGGTAAGTTTCTGAATAACAACTGGGCGGGACCAGATTTACATTACGTATTTGAAGACCTGAGTGCAAGAAGACCGTAAGTCCACTTGGCCCCTCAACATGTATACAATAAAGTTGCGTATAGTTTCGTATAGTTTGGTAATGTTTTATACATGATCAGGGGCCAAAACAAATCTTGCACAACCTTTCATGATGTTTTCACCATGGAACATGTATTAAACATTATAAAACCCTAAGAAACTATACGTAACTTTAGTGTATATATGTTGAGGGGCTAAGTGGACTTACGGTCTTCTTGTGCTCAGGTCTTCATTTGTACTTTTATGTTTTGTGTAATTTTATCACGACTCTGTAACTATTTAATACAACAAAAAGAACGACAGTTTAACCAAGGTTTAACTCTAGAACAAATTCATCAGCAATTCGTGACTAACCAACTTGTTATATAATATGCGAAACCGTACACTTCATAAAACACATACAAAATAAAAATGTATTTGTCACGTTTTTCATTTGTATGACAAAATTGTGTCTAGACGTAATTGCAATAAACTGATATATAGGTAAATCTGAATTAAATACATACAGATAACATTGATAAAACACAATAACATTTCAAGGTTTCTCTACAATATGTTCATATTTTATGAAAGTTATACTTCTCAAAATTAAAACAAACAAACACACCCCCACACACAAAAAAAAACCCGACTAACGTAATTATTGCCACATAGCCATGCGAGTGACAATTATCAATTATCAGAGTGACCTAATGGTTAGAATACTTGCCTTTAGCGCATGAGGTCCCAGGTTCAATTCCAGGCGGTGGAGATATGCTGGGATATTGACATGGGGGAAATGTCTGAAATTAATTGGCAACCTCTGTAGATTAAACTCAGACTTCCGCTCTGCCCATGGTTCATTTAGAATGGGGTAAATGAATCATGAAGGTATTCAATCCTTCAGAGGGGACGTTAAACCGTCGGTCTCGTGTACATAGAGCCGTACCTGTATCTCGCAGCCAGTTTCGAAAAAAAACTAGGGTATCAACCCTTGACTATTCCCAACCCGTCCCGATTTTCAAATGGACCCCAATGTAAATAATCTCCAATAGAGGCTTTCTTGGTATATTACAATATCCACACAAATCAAAGTACTTTCGACACCCCCAATTCCGGGAAATGTAGGACAATTTATTGATATTTTGTTTAATCACTCAAGAATCTGATTCCGTCCGCCCCGTCTGGTGCAGGACCATAATAGGATGTGGTCCAGGAGCTACATTGGAACTCTATTAGTTCCAAGTCTTTACTAAGGAAGTCAGCGGCCTCAGTCCTGCAAGCTTGTGACCGGTATGCTTTTAGCAATGTGGTCCTGGACCACAGGTTGCTGACTTGGTCCTGGACCCATTTGTGGTCAAAATTAGGTATTTGCGTTTAATCTCTACGGTATTATTTATAATTTTTCCCCATAATATAAACTGATAACAGCCCTGTACACTCGTTTTATAATCATGTTCAATGTTGAAAAACAACCAGTTACGCGCAATAATTGTAGTATCGTGATCTACCAATCATCTTATGTTCCGCGGAATTTTCTCTTATACTAAATTGCAATACATAAATGTTTGTTATCAACCTACATCATGTTCTCTCTCTGTGTCAAGTGGCGCTGTGTAGCGCTGCTGTGGTCTTCACAAGAGTACGCCATCTCACTCGATCTGATGCCAAGTGCGTTGCACCCTGCATTCCTTGGTTAGAAACCAGCTTCACGTCATTAGTCTAAGATTTTGGTGGACGTCCTCTTCCTCGTTTGCCTTCCATAGCCCCTTGCAAATTCTGTTTTTCTACACCTCCATGTTTCCTGACAATATGGCCAAAGTACTTCAGCTTTCTCTCCATTATGCCGCTTCTGATGGTTAGACTTGTACCAATCTTGTCGAGGATCCATGAATTTGCTCTCCTGTCTTTCCATGCCACTCGTAGAAGCCTCCTGTAACACCACATCTCAAAACATCTACTCTGTTCCTATCATTCTTGGTCATAGCCCAAGACTCGCATTCTTGAGGTCAATGGATAGGCCTATGCTTTTCCATATGCTTGACATACCCTGCACAGTTGTCCTTGCAATAGCCAATCTTCTTTTAATTTCAGTCGTGTTGTCACCACTGTTGTTAATCATTGAACCCAGATATTCAAATTGCTTCACCTCCTCAATCTGCTGTCCATCTATCACAAACTCATCACTTTTCCGCTCTCTGTCTACAAATATTATTTTTGTCTTCTTTGTGTTCAGGAGAAGGTATTTTTCTTCGCTGGCCTCTTTGATGCGCTTCAAAAGATCAATCAGCTCTACTCTGCTGCTACAAATAAGAGTGGTATCATCAGCGTACCTCAGGTTAGTAATTCTTGTACCGCGAAACTTCACTCCACCTTCAAACCCCTCCAAAGCTGTTCTCATTATGTCTTCAGAGTAGATGTTAAACAGGTTTGGTGATAGCACACAGCCCTGTCGTAAGCCTCTTCTAATCTTGAACCAATCTGTGTCCCCACTACTTGTTCTGACTGCCGATTCTTGATCTTCATATAAGCAGCTGATCAGATCCACAAGATGACTTGGGAAACCCATCTTTTCATTGTTTCCCACATCTGGGGGAGGGTATTAACACAGTCAAAAGCTTTACTGTCATCTATGAAGCACATGTAAAGAGGAAGTTAATGCTCTGTGCATTTCTCAGTCACATTCCTGATATTGACGATTTGGTCCCTAGTCCCCTTTCCTTCACGAATTCCTGCCTGCTCATCAGATATTTCTTGCTCTATTTTGTGTTGTTTTGCCTTACCTAAAAGAGGGCAAGTGTAATCAAATGTATAACAGATTTATCATTCCATTACAAATAGAAGTATTTTCCACACTTTTTAAAATTGATCAGTTTACAGTTTTCCTAAATCAGACTTCAATTTGTCTACTAGCATATAACTACAGGGTGTCCCAGAATGATTTATACCGGGAAAGATGAATTTTTTTAGGTATGAATTGTTTTGCATTTTAAGTTCTACATATATTTAGCTTTCTCAGATTTTTTAGATTTTACAATTTTGACGTTTCTAGTATAGAGGATTGCGTGAAAATGGTGAATTCCAGGTTTTGACAAAGCAACCTATTTTGAAAATCTGTAAAATTAATAACCGTTCAGCACAAAGTTATTTGGAGAATGCTATGCATTATATTTGTTGTGTCCTGTTCTTACTTCTACTAAATAGTTGATATCTATCGTTTATTTATGATATTACGAAGTAATCTTTGTATGGAATTTGGTGTATTTCCTATAAAAGAATGTAGGATTTCTCCAATATATTGCACAGTGCAGCTGTCCGATGGTGATAAAGGATCCACGTGTTATGATGCCTTTGCACTGTAAATTACACACATGCCGTTTTCGTCCTTTTTCAGTAATAGCAATGTCACGCAAAAACGAATCAAGCTACGCTCGTATTTCCATAAAAGTCACAGAATAAGTAGGAGACATTGTATGGCATTGTATAGCACTTATTAAGATATTTTTGATATTTTGTTCAAACGCGGTATAAATCATTCTGGGACACCTTGTAGTGCAATTGTCAGTGAAATGTACCAATATTGATGGGTGAGTAAGGTCCCATCTGCAATAGCTGCCAGGTGTCATATGTTGTGATGTGTACAAATTGTTAATGCATAAATTGTCAAATGTTTATAGGGCAGCTATAAATTACTGATAGAGCCTTCTTACACTTTCCCTCGACACGTTAAAATTGGTTACTTGTCGATGTCTCTGCATGGGTGCTTAACCCTATACATATATGGGTGTCGTCTGTACACGACAAGATCCAATATTCTTTAAAAATTCAAAAAATTCAGAATTGTACATTTTGATGACCATATTTGGAATCAGCATGAAAAATGCATTAAAATGAGTACTCAACCCCAGTATTGGTTCAGTGGTTTTTGAGATCGCTCTTGAAATTTTCATAAAATATCTCAAATGTTACTTTTTATGATGAAGCGTATTATGACCAGCACGCAATAATATTTAAAATATTTATACATAATGATACAAGCTAGTACCATCTTTCCACCCCAGAGAGCCGGTAACTAAATATAAGGAAGACATATTTCAAATGTCAGTTTCTAAAATAGCCTATAATATAAGCTTACATGCTCTGTTAAGGAAACGCATACTCATGTCAAGATTGATTGCATAAGATGGGTTAATATTTCTAGCACCACATGATATGGGTAATAGTTTAGCATCATCTTCATCATCATTTCATTCTCCTCTGAAGCACGATTAGGCTCTACCGCCAATGAAATCTATCTTGAGCCTGCTGATGTCTATACTGATGAATACGGAAGCCCACAATGGTCAAACACGATGATTAGTTATTTATAGTTACTTGATAATGGGTTTTCATACACTCTTATATCAAAGCAGCCAATCAGAAAAGCTGTTAGAAAAGTACGAAACATGCATTGATTGTGTATATTGTGCACTCCGCGTACTACTCGCAGTGTTTCGCGCCCGTTCGCGTCGCGTAGGATTGATTCATTTTTCGGGCGGGTTGATGCATTTATATTTGGTTCTGTTTTCCAACATTTTTAGTGATAATTTGTTATATAAAAAAAAGTAAAAATCACGTGTTTTTTCTTCTCGTGTATGAAATAGATTAATAAACTTGTATTACTTCGGGGCTCGTGCATTAGACGCATCAACATCAGCGCAAGTGCATTATTTTGTCTAATTTCTCTCCCAATAAGTAGTACGCGTTCATTAACCTATAGTTATCTTTTAACAATATGACAACAACAAATTACGACTATATGTCTATTAATTGTCTCCCTGTCTCGACAATGTAACATTTTGCTGCATATAGTTTGATATGACATTTTCCGTTAATATTGTTTATGATTCCAAAGATCTCCAAAGAAATGATCGGTTAATGTTGGGTGTTGAGTTCTTAAGGCAGCAAGTCGTCATTAATTGCATGGCTGCTTCTAACCCAAGAGCACTAATTGACTTTAAGACTCTACAAATTCATTTAATTCATCTACTATACAATAGATTAATATGTTTTTCAATGATACACAGATGCATGGATAAAGTAAAAAAAAAGCATTAGCCGTGTTATCCGAAATGAACGGAAGCAAACGTTGAATAGTTGCTTTAAATTTGGATTATAGCTATACTGAAGATTTTCTTGCAAACAAGCGCTTGTCCTTTTCCAATGATAAAGTTCATTGAAGTTTATCTTTATGTTTCTGACAAATTTATTTAAAAAAACATTGTTTTGACGGACGTTATTTTTGTCCTTGGCAATTAGAAAATGAGTAGTAGTATTTCAGATACTATGACCGAGTCAAGGCATATTATATTATATATTTTCATTATTCTAAGGGTGATTTGAAATAAAACGTCAGGATCGTTATTCTAATAATTTGAAGTACAACGATGGAAGCTTTATGAAGGACACACACCGTGTGGCACGTACATTTCTCTTATTTGCCCAGTCAGTTATAAAAATCCTGAATATATTCTTTGTCCCTGATGATAATATTACTGATTCTAAGAAGAGTTTACCCTAGGAATTATATATTGTCCTTTTTGGCTCAGAAACGATCGCATTACTTGGCAGGAATTGACTTAGTAATGATCATATTACTTGACAAAAAAGGCTTATTTTGCCCCATGTAGCCTATATTACTGTTTACATGATTTATACTTGCTGCCACGGGTACCATAGAACAAAATCAGAAGGTCACAGGGGAAAGAAGAATTTCGCATCGCTGATTAGCACAAAACATGAATTTACAAATGGAAACATGACATGCATGGTCAGATATACCGGAGTAAAAACCCCGGGCATACCTGCCTGTGCATGGACTTGAACCCCAGACCTCTCACTTGTCGGGCGAGCTCTCTAACCACTTAGCTACACAGACTGTCCCTGATAAACAGGACTCAAGTACTTATGGATATGAGCAGTCAGGATAAACAGTACAAACAACACATTATATACCAGTGTACGAGATCAATTAATGATGCTTACCCGCAAGCATAATATAACCATAAAAACAAGGGAAGAGGCTTACGTATCATATATTGGAACATGGAAACATTACAAACTAGCGCACGCGATCTAATTAATGATGCTTAATCGTTTTTCTTAATATAGCAATATACAGGGGAAAGAAGAATTACGCGTCGCACATTAACACAATTAAACATGAATTTACAAATGGAAACATAACATGCATAGGCAGATATACCAGAGTAAAAACACCGGACATACATACCTGTGCGGGGATTTGAACCCCAGACCTCTCACTTGTCGGGCGAGCGCTCTAACCACTGAGCTACACAGACTGTCCCTGATAAACAGGACTCAAGTCTGGTACTTATGGATATGAGCAGTCAGGATAAACAGTACAATCAACACATTACATGAATTTACAAATGGAAACATAACATGCATAGGCAGATATACCAGAGTAAAAACTCCGGACATACATACCTGTGCGGAGACTTGAACCCCAGACCTCTCACTTGTCGGATGAGTGCTCTAACCACTGAGCTACACAGACTGTCCCTGATAAACAGGACTCAAGTCTGGTACTTATGGATATGAGCAGTCAGGATAAACAGTACAAACAACACATTACATACCAGTGTACGATATCAATTAATGATGCTTACCCGCAAGCATAATATAACCATAAAAACAAGGAAAGAGGCTTACGTATACTGGAACATGGAAACATTACAAAACTAGCACACGAGTTCTAATTAATGATTCTTAATCGTTTTTCTTAATATAGCAATATACAGGGGAAAGAAGAATTACGCATCGCACACTAGCAAAATTAAATTAAGTGGAAACATGGCATGCATAGGCAGATATACCAGAGTAAAAACTTTGGACATGTTTTTACTTACATCAGAAGGCTACAACTTCCGAATGAAGAGGAGATATACCATTGTTCAGACATACATTTGACTATGGCCTCAACCGTGTTACTATAGTTTTTCGGCTTACAATTATTAAAATTGGCGAAAATTGTTGGGTTTTGTTACTGCGTGAAGTGAATCAGTACCAACTTACGTAAATTCACGTAAACTCGCACTAGTCACGCATTACGCTACGCGCAATTATAGCGTAAGTAATGCCCAATTTCAAAAAGCGATGTTATGAGTTTCATTTTGTTCTACAAATAATATTCAATTTTACACAAGCGGGCTAGATATTGACTTTTTTTTTTTCGGGGGGTGGAGGGCTTTAGTTATCAAACTCAATCATTTGGGGGTTTAACCCCTAACGCTCCAAAGGCACTGATTATAATATTTTGCCAGTACATGCCAATTGTTTGCGCTAAAACAATTTTTTCCTGCGTTTCAAACTATTTCTTCTGAAGCAACCTCTTTGGCCATCTTGCAAGGAACTAAAACGGAGGTCAGTAGTCGTAGTTTTGATCCGTGGTTTTGAGGCTATGGATTAGGACCCTCGTTGTTCCCATTAAAATAATTTAGATTTTAAGCTGAGGATTATATTTAAATTGGTTTAGTAAACAACACAAAAAGTGAAAAAACATTCTTTTTTAAAGGCCTATTCAGTTATCTGCCCAGTCGGACAATCATAAAAACCATATTTATTAGTAGCATGGGTGTACTTTTAATATTAGTTCCGCGGTTTAAATATGAATTCCGTGGTTTTAAATATTACTTCCGCGAATTAAATTTTGGTTTAGTTTATTAAGTACATAAATTTGCTACCTGTACTTGGATGGGGGCTTCGACTTTTTCAATACTGCTGTTTTCCTAATTTGTTTTTTGTAAATTTCCATTTCAAAAAATGTAATTCAAAGTTATTTTTCACTTTAAAGTAATTTATACACAAATTTATATTTTAAAATTTCGCTCGGATCACTGAATGGGCCTTTAAGGGATTTTATCATAAGTGCTTCTTGTTGTGTGAACCTAATACCTAAAAGCGCAGTGAATATGGGCTATTAATATGACTTACTTCAACTGTTATTGAGATTAAGGCAACAAGTTACTTTGATTTAAAGCCAGTCGGATGGCAGGCGACAAATGTTTCCAGTGTTGCCCATTTAAATAAAATATTAGTCAAGGAAACAAATAATTTACTGCCATGAAGCCGAACACCTCGCTGAGGAAGCTTTTGGTTCATCCGAATGACAAAATTGACCCTCTAGATAAAACTGACTGTATCTACGAGATTCCTTGCAAAAACTGTGACTGTACATACGTTGGTGCGACCGGCCGAAAACTGAATACCCGGCTTAAGGAACACCAAAAAGAAACGGAGAAAGTGGAAAGGGGCAAGAACTTTACACGCCAGACCAGAAAAGAGTCAGTTACAGAACAAAGCAAGTCAGCCATAGCGGATCACGCCATTCAACAGATACATGTCATCAACTGGGACGATACCAAAGTTTTACAGAAGGAGTGTGATGTGAGTACTCGCTTCATCAGAGAATCAATCTGGATACGTAAGAGAGGCCCGGCCGTCATGAACAGGGACGAGGGGCCTACAATTTAAGTCACGTGTATGACCCTCTCCTGAATACCACGCCCCAAGGGATGGAGCTGTGTTGCCACCAGCACAGAGGATGATGGGATACCAATCATTCTGAAGAAGTATGTCGTCCAAGACATACGAAACTGTCAGGTCAGTGTCAAAAAATTTTGGTTTTGTATATGAAAACTTCAAAGCTGATTTATTCTTGTAATCTCCATGAAAGACTGGTTAGAGTTAAATGATTTACCTAGAATACAGGTTTTATACTTTTTACAATTTATTTACCATTTTACGCTCACAAAACACAGCGACGACGCCTGGTAAATACTTATATTATATATATTATATTATATATTATATAGGCAGGCAAACCAAATCAATACTCTGGATAAAAACACGTGTATCTGCTATGCACAATTTGATATTCAGACGATAAATCTGTGGATACCGGGGTAGAAAATGATAAATATCTCCCGTAATTTTTGGTTTCGAAAGAAGCCAATTGTAAGGCTTGCATATATATGTGTTGAAAGGATATGATAGGATAGTCGTTAGCTTGCGTATTGAAAAAGAACCGTGCGTTTTGAAATCAAAAACTGACAAAAGTTCTGATTTTATATGTGCAGAACAAAAAAAAAAAAAGACAGCTGCCCTCATTCGTAAACACTCGGGTCACGGAAGATACACGGTACTATAATAGCGCAGCGTAGGCCACTGGTGGAGGCAGTCTAAAGCAGATGACGTACCATGCTCACTGACATCTACAGGTCAGTCACCAGGCTATTGTCAACAGGTCGGAACAAAATGGCCATGCGTGGCTGTTGAAGAACAAGTGGATTCGATCTACCATCATGGCGATATCGGTACGATGACAATGTGCAAATTATCTTGTATATGCTTGATTTGAAGCTGTTTAGATGATATAAATATAATCATATTTCATCCACTACTGAGAATCACACGTTGTGATTTGTCCGATCGTATCGGATGCGCATCATACAATTGAAATATTGGGCCCGATTGCGTCTGGAACGCAGTAAAGCGTTCATATTTTTAACAGAGCGTTACGGGATGTTAGGGGTACAATTTTCTGCAATACACGTAGATACTTGCGCAGCAGATGCGCGTACGCTATTACCTTGATATAAACAACTTGAGTGAAATATTTTATTACGAGAGCGATATTCTATTTAAATCGAACTAAATCGAACTAATGTACCATCAATAATATAAACGATTAATAAATAATAATAGCGTTAAAAAGAAGTTCTGCTTCAGCTTAACCTTTACGTTTGTTTTTACTGCCTCGGACATATTATTTTGATGTAATGGATACGGTACGGCCTTTGAACCTAAATAATGTATCATCAATAATATAAACGATTAATAAATAATAATAGCGTTAAAAATAAGTTCTGCTTCGGCTTAACCTTTACGTTTGTTTTTGCTGCCTCGGACATATTATTTTGATGTAATGGATACGGTCTTAGGGATCAAATCAAAACTCGACCGCCGTTTGCCCGCCGGTTCCGGGCGGTTCCGCCTGGTTCTAAATTATACACAGTAATGAGGTCAGTCGTCACACCCTGGTTCATATGGCCTGTTGGTATCATCGAGTGAGTGAGTGGAGTGATTTCAAGTGGTTTCTTTTCAAATTTAGTACAATAGGAATAATTGATTTTCCTTCTCAGAGTTCTTCTCAATCAATGTGGCTACTTTAAATATTTTATTTTGATAAAATATAAGCAGAGACTTGTTCTGTTTATTTCTAATTATTTTACATCGTGACAGGTTCGACAAGACATATTTAAAAGTTTCATTTCCGAGGGGGATAATCGCGATCTCGGAATTCTGCATGTTTTAAAAGGCAAGGGTAATATATTTTTCATAAACTGTGCTTATAATCGAAAGAAAGAAAATAAGAAAAGTAGATGAGTCAATCAATATCACTTTGATATATCAGATTTGAACTTATGACCTTTCATGAAATCGCCATATAGTACTAGTACGTGATTCACAAAATAATAAATTCACAACTTCTAAATTACTTAACCTATAGAAATCATTGAAACACTGTTCTGTACTGAAATTAACTGATCTAAACAATGGTGATATATTCAAGCAATTTTATCCATAAACAAGAAATCATTTCCAAAATAATTTGCTTTGGTAACAAGCCAATAGACACATGACTAAGAAAAATCGATCGCCGTGTAGTACTTTCAAGTCTGCGCTATTGTAACCGTGAATTTTCAAGTATGCGCGATTGTGATCGCGAAATAGACATATCGACATTTTGTTAATCTCCCCGGTTATGTGCTTAAACCAACCGGCGGTTGCTACTCATGCATTCTTGAATATTCATATACCAATGCCCTCTGCCAACCGGACGGAACCACCCGGAACCGGCGGGCAACCGGCGGTCGAGTTTTGATTTGATCCCTAATACCCATTATTTCATATTAGATAAAGGGTAGGGCCGTGCATAGCCGCAAAAGTGGGAAACGTCGTTCCACAGGTAAATGCTCAGAGAGTAACAAGAGTATAGGTGTAAATTTCACCCTGAGTACGAGCATGGAAGAAAGAGATGAGAAGGAACCACAACGAACGCATTCACTTTGTCCACTCCCTTTACCGACATTTAATTGACATTGTTATTCATGAGGATTTACTCCATGTATTTGCATGTCTTCTGGAGCGTGTCTGAAGGATGATTTGAACTAATGACCTTCCGTGCAAGCACTCTATAGGATTTTTTCTGGTGACGTGATCATCGGTCATTGTTGGCCTACATCTTTTTCTTCCATTTCGCCCAATTTTCTCGAACTTTGATGACTTTTTTCTCAGAGTTGGCAGTCTTTGGCACTAAAACGAGTTAGCTAGTTACGATTATACACATATAAACTATTAAATTAAACAGGTTTCATGTACCGGACTCAACCGGAACATTGTACATTATTTAAGAACAATTTGCATCTATTTTTCATCGAAAAAGTCACCAAAATCTTACCTTATTTGCTAAAGATGAAACGCAGCAAAAAAAACGGCCGATTTTGATGACCTTTGCGATGTGTTAAAGGACATTTTCTACACAACACGATCAAGAAAACAGTTTGACTGTAGATCCCAAAACAAAGCTACTATACATGTTCAGAGCATCAGTGAAATTCCATAATCTTACTTCTGGGTAGCGTTTGTTTGTTCTTGGATGGGTTTGTTATAGTTTTTTTCCAGTAATGATTTCGCCAAGCATCGATCGCGGTAAATGGATCATACATGAAAGTAAGTACCATTGATAGCTTTTCCTTTCATGCGTCAATAGATAAGCGGATTAAAACTTGGCCGATCGAAGTCGTTGTGGTTCCTTCTCATCTCTTTCTTCCATGGTACGAGGATAGTCTTACAATTAAGGTCTG
This sequence comes from Amphiura filiformis, assembly GCF_039555335.1. NCBI lineage: Eukaryota > Metazoa > Echinodermata > Ophiuroidea > Amphilepidida > Amphiuridae > Amphiura > Amphiura filiformis. The sequence goes on along the minus strand of NC_092636.1, from coordinate 43,919,640 downwards.
ATGTCCAGCTCGGCCACCCAATACGCCCTGCGTGGTAGGACTACAACTGGTCAGTTGAGACTCTCACATCCATATCTGGTTATTTTTCAAGTGATGGCTTTAAATAAATATGACACGAATCTTATTTTTAACTCTTATTTCGTAGCTTTTGATGTCATCTTGATCACAGATGCTTGGGAATTGAAAGTATTATCGTTCCTACGGTGCAATATATATTTGATCAGTAAGTACATTCATCAATATATAGACATATATGCCAAACAGTTTAGAGAAATATAATCACCTGCTTTGACCTAGTGCCATTTTCTAAAATGTGTTGAGAATAAAAATGATGAACAAGACATATATTTCGCACGTTTACATTGATGTTCATAAAATATACATCTTTTGTAACACCTGACACGTGTCAATAGAAAAAATCTTAATATGAAAAGGTATTGGTAGTTTAACAAGTAAGCTCTATTCCCAAGTAGCAAGATAAAGTAAAACACGTGGAATGATATAATATCATTGACAAACCCTTTACAATACATATGGATATGACAATATTCTTACATTTGCGTGAAACGCGGGTAAGACTTGTTCAATTACTTTCGGATCACAAAACGCCATTACAAAAATAAAGTAATACAAAACTGTGAAAAATAAAAAGAAGGATAAATCAACACCATTTCAAAATTACTGCTGATGAAAACGATAAATTACTTTCGGATCACCAAACGCCATTACAAAAATAAACCAATGCACGCTATGACAAATCAACAACGTGAATAAACTAAAACTATTGCACAATTACTACTGATCACGACGTTGGATAAAGCGGTACACTGTTTATAGGAATATATGAATATTCAACGTAATTTTACTGAAAAAAAAAGAAAAATATGGTAATTTGTTCAATAATAACTGGTGTTCTTCCTTTGTCTTCCATAAGTACTTTGAAGCTGAAGCACAACATGTTGTCGTCAGAAGTCTTTGTTTCAGGGTGTGTTGAAATAAAAGTAGCTAAGGGAAACTGGATAACAAATATTAATAATAAATTTTTTGAAGAGAGAAGAAAGTTACTCTCCGGGGTTTACGTTTAGAAGCCGGCTTTCTACATTCATTTGACTAATTACTTGCAATGCATTCATTGCGTTTGTACTAAAGGTTACTTCTCTTAATGATACAACAAATATTATCAAATAGATTGAGGCAAATAAGCTCTACGAAAATAAAGATGTTATAGTTATACTCCAATTTCATTTTGTCTACACGAAAGTCGCCTAAAAGGCAGGGCACTACTTCAATAAATCATTATTAACAAATCAATATTATTCATTGTTTTTATATTTTAAAATCTATTAGCGAGTAAGTGCAAAAGAAATGCAATTGTAATCAAGTTTGTATAGCATATCTTTATCATATTTAACTAACAATTCAGCCTTGCCATTTCATGTTTGGGGTGCCATAGTAATATTTTGAGTATACTTTGTCGTCTTAACTGAAGCTCTTTAGTTAGACATCCAGGATACTAGAAAAGCCATAATGTACGATCTTATTATAATAATAAAAAATTTAGTTAATGAAACAAGCCAAATTTGTTGTGTTTTTCAGGCCAATAGTAGCCATTAGGGTTTCTTTCGCTTTAGTACTTTGTTATTGCCACTGAAAATAGACAAACGTTTCCTGACTGAAATATTATTTGAATATTTTGAGTAACGAAATAACAAAATTAAAATATGATGGAAATTGTATATTAAGGCTTTTAATGAGTTGAAATATTTTTAAATTCATATTTTCAAACTGCGAATAGAAGATCAAATATGTGGACTATGATTACCGTACTGGAATCACTTGTTCGGCAACGCCTAGTTTTCATATAAAGAGCATCGCATATTTTCAAATGTTTTCAAATGTCTTATTAATTTTAGGTGTGTTGGTGAAAGATTATTTGCAAACAAAGAGTCTTCACACTCGTTCTGCACTCATAAGTACAACTAGAATAATGACTTGTTGAAGATTTTGCACCTTCTTGATCTTCTTTCTTTATCTTTCTTCATTTTCTTCATTTTCCTTTAGGGACTCTTTGACAACATTTTCAAAGAAAACAAACTCGGCGCCTTGACGTTCACTATTTTGAAACGCTTTAGATGCTGTATTGCTGAGCACTGCATTAAGATAATATTTCTGGGCATATTATATGTATTCAATATTTTTTCAGTAGCAGATTCGAAAATCAATTTTGACAAAAGTAAATAAGGAAAGAAAATATTTTGCAAAATTTGCCTCCCACTCTTACCCAATCTAACAAAATATACTTTGCCTCTGGAGATGACTAGTTGCTGATCCAAACAATTATAAAACATTCGACAAACCATTTAGGGACAAGATATGTGTTAAAATACGATGAATACACGATGTCCTGACACATATGGCCTTATGAATATTTACATGTAAGTTGTTACAAGACTGGCTCACTGACTTGTAATCAATTGAAACAAAACCACCAACACGCCACATTAATTGAAGGATCTATTTACAAATAATGTTAATTCAATGCATTGAAATCGAATTGAATTGAAATGAAATTTGGGCGATTTTCATTTCAATGCATTGGAATTGAATTGGAATCGAAATGAGTGGGCTTGGGCATGAATTGAATTGAATTGGATTGGAATTGAAATCATCGTGAGCAATGAAGAATTGAATTGGATTGGAATTGAAATCCAGTTGAGTGATGAAGAATGAAGTGGAATTGAAATGAAATTCGGCTTTGATTTCAATTCAGCATTTCAATTCACAAGCAGATGTCTGTGATTCCAGATCATTCCACCTGTAAAAAGTACCCTTCCCCCATGAAGTTCTGCTCTGTTTAAACAAGCAAACTGTTTTCCCTAAACATGATAAATAAAAAGAAACAGTGGTCACCATATACTGGTACAAAACATAAACATAAAGTGTTACAAAACATATTGCAACTAAGTAATCTGGAAAGCTTTCATTTAAAAATGATAGCATAAAATACACATATATTGAAGAAAATTAAAAGTATATGATATCATTTCTCATACACAGGTATAGTTAAACTTTTTGAGACTTTTTTGGAGTTCTTCTTAATCTTTCTTTAGAAGAATATCAACTCTCTCTTGTCATGTGGAAAATTATAGGTTCTATGTTCATAAAGACACTAATATCTTCTAACATGATGCAAATTGATTCTTAGCATTCCCAATCTTTTAAATTGCTTGATATGATCGATAATGTGAGTATGAGACCCCCCCCCCCCAACTTGCCAAAGATCTCAAACTTTTGGCACTGATCATAAAGCCCTTATTTTTCCTCAAGCTCCTAATTTTTATGCTCAAATGGCATTGTACATTTGAACAAATTTTGAGAAAACCATTAAAGAAAATGCTTAGGCCTATATCTTTGACAGCTTTTTTCACACTTTTCAAAAGTACAAGGATTTTGGGTGTAACAAGTAGGGGCTATGTAATAGTATCAAAACCTTGATTTTGACATCTTTAAGGTCAGTGTGGGGACAGGGTCCCATTATTAATCATACCACACACCTTAAGTTTAAAAAATGATGTGCATGGTGGACAAGAAGTTAAGACAAATATTAGGAAGTCAGTCACCTAAGAACTAAGAAGTTCCAAAGTTTTATAAAATAGGACCCAGAGGTCAAGGATCACTCGCATTGTTTGAATGTGAAACGTGAGTTACAATGTAGTATCTTCTGTTGACTTTGACTTTGTGTTGCTGACTAAAGTGTTATAAAATTGGTATAACATTTAAAACATCACTGTAAAAACAGCGTCTAAATATTAAACACCATTCTAGACACCATCTTGTCCTCGATTAGTAAACATTGCTATTTGCTAAACATGTTTAGTAATTTGATTTTGATGCCTTGTGTTTAGATATTAAACACTTAATGTTTTGAAGTTTGACATTTGTGTTTAGATTTTACATGTGTTTACAAACCAAGGACAAAAAAGTGTTCAATCTCTAGACACAATTTGGCAGTGTGCCTTTGGTCAATTACCACAAACTGCAACCGTATTGGAATTGGAATTGAATTGGAATTGAAATGAATGCTCAGAATTGAATTGAAATGGATTAGCTGTTAATTTCACTGCATTGGATTGGAATTGAATTGAAATGATTTTGAAATTGACAAATTGAATTGGAATCGAATTGAATTAATTCTAAAGCAAGGTGGATTGAATTGGAATTGAATAGGAAGACTCCAGGTATAGAGAGAATTGAATTTGAATAGAATTGAAATCAATTTTCTGGAGTGAAATAACAATATTTACAAATATATATAATCTATGGTGTTTAATATCACCAAAACGTTGTGTCAACGTAACATATCAAAGTTGTTACATAAACAATATAAAACAATGCAATGAATGATTCAGTTACATAAAACATCTTTACAGTTTTAATGGTGCAAGGTTTTAGTGAATATTCAGAGTTTTAGAATACTTTAAAGTGATCACGGCGGAGCGCTCATTGAAGCTTGAATTGAAGTTATCACATGCTTGCTGTTCATGTTTAGCTTCTTGACGCCGGAACTGTGATTCAATATCTTCTTAAATCTGCATTATAATAAAGTCATCCTACCATTCAAGCACACAGAAGAGAGTCCAGGAGAGTTTGTGGTTAACGTGACAAACTCTTCATGTCCTTTAGGATGGCATTTACTGCCAAATCTGGAGACATTTGTCTCCCGTAAGTTGTGTCACCTTTCACACGATGACATCCATTTTGTCAGTCCTAATATTTCAGAGTTTTGTATCATGACGTCATATCTCGATGAATATTCAAATTAGAGTCTACTTCTCATTATATGCAAAGTAAGAGTCTGCTGCCCTCGAAATATTGTAAATCATCCAGAGGGTGTTCTTCTAAGTTATTACCTTGGCACCAATTAAGAATTTCTTTATGGTTACTTTTATACAAGTTTTCCTTGCTCAATCATATTATAACCAACCTCAATCAACTGGCATGACAAGGGTCAAGGGCGTAACAAAGTATATCATATCATATCATGTCATATCATGTCATATCATATCATATCATATCCTATCCTATCCTATCCTATCCTATCATATCATATCATATCATATAATTTTATTTGTCAGTAAAAAACACATATACATATAAAATATTGCACAATATCAAAATTACACACACATATATAAATTACACATGCAAAGATATAAAATGTAAACCATGGAAGGTCATAAAGCAAGACATTAAATTGACCCATGTTGGAGAAAATAGAGACATGGCATGCCTTAACCCGGAACAAAAACAAAGGACAAGAGAACCCCTGGCAGGGATAGCCAGATAGTGACAAAGTCACTTTCAAAGTGGCTAAACCTAATTGGTTCCCACAGGAACACAGACAAGCAACACAGTGTTAAAATAAATTTATTATGAGAAACGAACATTAAATACGCTTAAAATACAAGGCAAATGACGGGATAACCCAATAAAATGCAACAAAACAAACAAAGAAGAAACACGCAACCAACCGTATTGCCAAAACAATGACAAATAATTGTGAAAGTGTATTCACGATAAAATGGAGTGCACATTATTTTGATACATTAATAGTAAATAATAAATGGATTAAAACATCAAGAAACATGCCAAATGTTGATACCACGAGAGAAATCTTAACACCAACACTGCGGGTTCGAACATTGTTTGAAACTATATATACATATCTAGTAACCGTTTGTTGTTTTTTCTTCACCAAAAATGGTTTAAATTTTGGTAAAAATCATCCGTTTTTAAGATTGTTTACAAAATTGAACATTTGCAAATACAAAATTGATTGACAGTGACGTCAGACGCCAAAAAAGTATATTTATTTATGTTTCAATTATAAAGTGGTGTCTTAAAATAGTTTGAGATCACTAAAATGAGCGCAAAGTATGGATCTACGATTATCATAAGTCCTTTGGGTGCAAGCACAAGTGGTTTGGTATGCCGGATGGAAAACACTGGTATGTATTCCTCCACTATTTGCAAGAGGAGTGTTAAAGGTGATTGAACCGATTTCTCTCTCATTCCTTAAACGTTACCCCATCGAAATTGAGATTTTGACACCTGAAGAAAGTTTTCACCCTTTCTTTCAACACGAGTAAATAACAAAAACAAGAAAAAAAAAAAGTGATGGGCTTATCAAAGTATTCGATTTCACTGACCTCGCAAACCTTCTTGCGCATCATTAGTAAAATCGGTGTAGAATATCAGTCACTGCAAATAAACTGTCACTATAAACGATTCAACTTTGTGAATATAAGTTCAGAGATGTTTTGATTTTTTAATAGGTGTGCGAATTTTGTAAACGTTATGCTAGATAAAGTCCGTATGAAGGAGCCAATATCATATTCATATGTCTTCAAACAAAACAAACTAAAATGGGAACTATATATCGCCATCATAATAATCTTAATCATGTTGTGCCGAAAGAAAACAATCTAAATAAGCACATAAATAAACAGAAAATGACATTTTAATCATATATCTAGTGCGCTAGTAAGTACTTTTAGATCATTATTGTTATTAATATTTATCATTTTGATCATGTTATGGGGTGTTAAGAGGGCAGGAACGTGGTTTGGATTCCAGAGGGAGAATGCCTGTAAGAGACACGGCCATCAGAAAAGTACTAACTCAGATCGTACGACAAATAAGTTTTTTTACTTATCACGTGGTGTGATGACGCAATCGCCCTAAGCGATATATAGGCACGGTTTCGCTGGCCAGCGCAGCCCAAGACCCGTGGCAAAGTGTCGCCGAGCCGGTGCTTGGCATGCGAGGGGTCTTGGTTTCGAATCCCACCATAGCCAAAGAAGTTCTTTCTTTCTTTTCCCTTCCCGTCGCCAAAAAGCACCTGGCAGGTTAGGGTTAATGTACTAGGCAAACTTTGTTCAAAAATTGCGAATTCGGTCAAAAGCTACGGGCTGTGTCTATTGCCATGAATATAGTATCACTGCAAAATATCCCGGTGAAATTACATTATTTATTCATTTTACTATTGATTTTAGCCTCTGTAATAAAATTACCATGAGCGTCTTTGGATCAATCAAAAAATTAAAGGTATATGTTCATATACACAGCATATTCAATATTTCAGTTTATCTCTTGTAATGCTCGCGGTCGATCGATTAATCACGTTATTTACTTACAAAGGGGTAAACTAGATCCATTCAAATGAATGAAAATAAAAACACAGTATCGATGTTATAGTGATATAATATCGCATACTAATATTTTGGAATACTGAACTGGACATTAATGTTCTTTTGTATGATCAAATGAATCAAGAGCTAAAAGAGAGTGTTATTTAAAGTAAATCTATATTTTAATACAATTGTGACTATTAGATGTGCTCATATCATTTGCAATTTGTTTTATTTTCTTTTTTTAAAAGTTCAGTAACAACTCAAAGGTGCCTTCTTGGCACCCGACGAATTCTGAATCTATACACCCTTGTTAAGATAAGTCGGAGTGGTGCGAGCGGTGTTTGTGCTCAAATATTGAGAAAAATCAAGCCCACGCTCACAGGGAAAGGTATGGTTTCAATAGTATGATCCCAAGGCATATTGTAATAAGTTTTATTTTTTCCCATGTGCATGCTTTTAATAGCGAAAATTAAATACCTGCAATATATATATAGGACATACAAATGTGACTATAGCTTTATTTTTTTAAATTTCCTATATGATTAATGTATTTAAGCAAATTTGTCCAAATTGGAAAAATATGGCCTGAAGGCTCCGATTTGCCTCAAAATAATGTAATGTATTTATAGTGTTTACTGGACGCTGCATTCAGATAACATTTACAGCCTTTTATTCATTCTATTTATTATGTGTCTGACCAGATCGACATCTCATGCCCCATTTGTTCTCATCAAAATGAGGATGAAGAATGTTCATGCTATTCTCATTACCCCAGTTTAACACCCAAGATATGATTTGCTTAGATATGGTAAAAAAGTGATAACCGCCATCAGAAGTATGTACTAATCCACATGTGAAAGGAGCATTGCTGTGCACGATTTTGCTTCTAATATTAATTAGAAACCACTGGAGCAATTCAACGCAACATTTTGAACTGATTGTTTTCATGGAAGGCTGTATATACGTTTCGGCAGCTGTGACAAGAGCAAAATAAGAAATATTTCATAACATTTTCCACCGACCTTACTTAGCCTAATACAGTCATGGACAAAAGTTTACTTTGTGTACTTTTAGCATGTAGAGGTGTGATTTCTAGGCAGGATACAATCCTCAAGCAGGGCTTGACCAACCTGTCTGTAGAGGAGCAACCGGGCCTAGTCACTGAAGTGGCCTGCTGTCAAATGTCTGTGTATTTGTGACTAATGCAAGCGCGTATGCCGCTGTCTTTACAGAAGTGTCGGCTTTCTTATTGGTCCTCTTGCACGAAAACCTGCACTAACCAGTCTGCTAACAGGCGCGTTTATGAACCTCAGCCATTCTGTTCATAGCCGAGATGCAGGCTTCGTGCGGTCATTGCGGCAAAGTGGTGGTCCCTGGCGGTTGTCTTTCGGGGCCGACCTGTCCATGGTCTAGGACCCATCTCTCGACGTCTCTTCTAAATTTTAGAAACTGCACCTTGTGTAATTGCGAAGGCGGCACCAATATCCTTCTGTTTGTAGTCATTATTACGTAAGTCAATGACGCGGGCGTATAAATTTGCGGTAAAACTCGCATCCCATGATCAGAAATATCGTATACTACAGAAAGATGCAACAAAGTTAAGCTGTTTTTTTCGCACGGTAATGCAAAAGCCAAAATAACCTTATGAATCATATCGATAAAATATATAACTGCAAAAAGGATGCCCGATGGTTCATTGGTCAGGTATAAGAAGCCATTGTCCTACATTACGTAATGTGTGATATGGAATGGTACATATGACCTTGCCAGACAGCCGTGATTCATTTTGCATGGCTTACGGGTCATTGATTGTAAGAAATCTCTACTTAAAAACAAGGTTATGCAAAAATATAAAAATCAAAAACTTTTGTCCATGTATGAATATACATTGCCTCTCCGGAGACGATTAGTCGGCTAGCCAAACAATAATATAATACACAACACAAAATGTTTTGACATGAGATGTGTTAAAATACGCAATTTGCTGACACCCATGCATAGCCTTAGGAAGATGTACATTTATTACAGCTACAAGATTATGATTATGTTAAAACATTATAAGAAACACACATTAAATGAAAATCGTATCATTGTGTCAAATGCTGAGGAAATGGAAATCATAATTATCATCATGTCCGATGTTTAGACGTCTACATGAAGAATCGGACCATTTGCTATTACCAAAGCCTTAAAAACAAAACACAGAAATAAACAAAATCAACCAAACCTCTCTACTTAATATAAAATATAACCAAAACCAAGAATTGACAATGCTTTCCCATTTTTATATGTGGGGCTTTTAATGGCCTCTTAGGCTCCAATGATTATGACCTAAATGCAGCCCTTTTCAATTAAAAATGTACGATTCTCTTTTATGCATGACTTATTAGTCAGAAGATCCGAGCTAGAAAACATAGATTTCCTCTTTCTATTATGAATATTTAAAGCATTTTCGACGAATATAAAAAAGAGTGATGCAATACACATATAAGACAAAAACCGCGAATTTTTACGCTCCGTCTATTTCAGAAACGATTACCATTAAAGAGCACAAGTAAGTACTCATATGAAAAATCAGACTGTGTTTGATAAGGCGTTTGACTATGGTTGGAGAAGTTTGGGTTCAAACTCTGGTGGTGGTTTAGTACGCTCTCGTAGAAAAATTGAGTTAGCTTGGAATTCTCCTAGAGACAAGGAACTTACTGCTAATTTGTCTCGTTGTAACCCCGTACGCAGCTGATCCTGGTGGCCACGGTCATTTATGGAATGTCTAGTGTGCGCTCCCCCGTGTTGTTGTTAAATGGTTTATGGAATGATGTGGGGCCGTTGTGGTCAGGGACAACGTGTAAAGTGTGCCGAGGCTTGTAGATCAATGTCTAGGTGTTGTGCCTGTGCGTAGCGCACCATAAATCACTGCCCCCTTTTCACTTTAAAGTAATCAATAAAAAGCTTGGGTCTACCGTGGACATTTATAAAATAATTTAATTGCTGTTACCAAAATAAACACATTCGTTTTGTGTGGCCATCTGTAGAAACGTGTAATGTAAAATGAAAAGCATATTATTTCTGCTTTTCTTTTATAAGAATATTTGATAAAATCAATCTTAGAATTTGTCATATTTGCTTAAAACTCGTATTAGAATATTATCACCTTGCCTATCTTGAAAATTTCTCCGGACGTTAAAAAAATACATTCGTTTACTAAAACATACCTCTCATTCTGATCTGATCTGATCTGATCTGATCTGATATTTTTAATTAAGAAGCCTATCAGCGGCTATCGGTAGTTTTGCGCACTCCTTGTCCACTTGTCTCGAAACGCTGGCCACGTAACTGAAAGATAAATGCTAGGAATTTAAACTCCATTAAAACATAATTGCTTTATGGTGAAATAAATCCGTAAGTTTCGCTGCATGGATGATACTGCATACACTACCCGAAAGTATTGCAACATTGCTGAAAAAAAGAAGAATTCCACAAACTGTGAGTTGAGCACTGATCCAATATCCTGTTGATTTCACATGATGTACTGCATGGAAATGTTCTTTGTATGAAATAAGTAAGCTTATTCTAATAAATGGCATGGAAGGTGTACCTTGTGGTGACATTATGCGCATATTCCAGTGTTTACAATGACGGAAAGACGGGCATCAGGTTGAATGCAGAGACACACAAATTAGCAGCCCACAAATGTTCCAGATGCCTTTATACTGGATTAGTTTCTGCAAGGTATCAGAAAAATGGTTACAGAAGAAGGTTGCACGGAAGTGGTGATTGGAAGACAATAACCGTCAAAGATGCCTGACTTTTTGTAAGGGTTGGAGGACTCAGAATTGTAATTAGTAAAAAGGTCACGCAGTTTTTGCCTGGTACATAATGAAAGTGTAAGGAAAAATTGACAAACATACGATTTTCACCGGATTTTCTGGTTGTAAAAGGCAATTAAACCTAATTACCAAGTCCATAGCCTGAAGAATAATTTACAGTAGCAGAAGTTAGTTTTACTGTAACCGGTCAAAATTGTAAAATGGGCGCAAAGGAGGGATTTAAAATTAGCTTAAGTAATTTGGGCATAAACAAAAGCGTTTAGTATGCCGGATACTTGGGTAATCATCTCTCGTTGTATTAGTGCTAATTACGCTCGTATATGGTGTTTTGGAGTACTGTTTGTGTTAAAATATATGTGTGATCAATCACAAAGTAATAAACAATAAAATTGCTATGGATTAAGACACAACATTGTATTACTGCTTCATAAGCTTCAATACGTTGCCGCTATTTTATACACCCATCTTAAGTTTCAACTGAAGCAAAACCATGTCAACTAATAAAGCAAGCTTAAATAGAAGACCAGTGCATTAACTTCTCTGATTTCGGAACAACAAAATGACATCAAGATAATTGCTGATTTGATTTCACTGCTAAAGAAAGTATCTTTCAACATGAGAAAATAAAAAACAAGAAAAGGCATATTAGTGATGGGTCGTCTATCAAAGTGTTCGGTTTCACTGACCTTGCAGACCTTCCAGCACATCATTAGTAAATCGGTGTTGAATATCCGTCACGGCAATTAAACTGTCATTATAACAACCTAACTTTTAAATATTATCGTTTATTTGAATGGATTGGAAGTTTGTTAACGTTATGCTTGTCAACCAAAGAAGGTCGGTGTTAAAATACTCAAAAAAATGTAAGTAAATTGTGAAGAAGTGAAAAGTACATGATAAACAGCCTGAAATGTTTGGGCAATAAGAAGTCCACCGAATTAATCAGCCTTTATTGATAAGCATTATTTAAACGGGAAATATACGCTAGTTCCTGACTATTTTATTTGAGAAGTAAGCGTTTTGTTATATCATTATTTATTATTTAATTTTATTTTTCAACTTTTTCAAATATGTGCCGTGTCATATCAAAAACTGACGCTTTTGGGCAGGTTATCAATGTTGAGGTTTTTACATATCTTAAATATAGAGATATTTTGCTCCCCCAATGAAATGGAACATTCCTAAGCGAAGATATTGAGTTCGTAAGTTATGATATTATGAAATTGGAAATTGAGATATCGGCATTTAAAAAAATATTGACAATGTTGAGAGTAAAAATTACCTTGAAAAATTTCTCAAAAATACAAGATGCCAGTTATATTCCGATCTGAAACTATCAGACAATATTTTAAACATTATTAACATCACAAATTGGCAACAAACCCAAATTGTGAAAAAATCACCCGGGCAGATTTGTTGCTATATATTTCTCCATTTACTTACGATCCAAAAGTGCCCAAAAGTGTCTCCTTTCGATATACCACGTCACAAATGATGTTCTAAATACCATTTACATATAAGTTGACATCAGATAAATCATAATTACAAATTAATTAAAATTAATTTGTAAGATGAGTATATCGCTCCAAAGTTGCACTTGAGCTGATTTTATTTTTTACTCTGCAAGAAAAACCAAAGGAAGCTTATTTCTGTTGGGGTCTATTTGAACACGGAATATATACTCCGGTGTTTCATATTACCCAAATTTCAATATGCCATGGGGAGAGCGAAATATGTTGCCTTAATCAAAATAATTCAGATTAAATATTTTCAAGTTAATATCCCAGTAAACTATTCACCGCCGCTAATCGAACCCGGGACATCTTGGACCAGAAGCACCTAACCACCACTGAGCCACGCTCGTTCTCTTCTTTTAGCTGAAATGATATAAATAAGGGTGAGGCCAGATATGTTATTCTAATGTTTCTTCTACTACTACGAGTTTCATTATGTTATCTTTAAAAAAAAGTTTAAGTGCTAAAGTTTCTTGGAAATTTCGGTAAACATTTTTGAATTAGGTCAAAAGCTATAGGCTATAATTGCCATACATGTATAGTTCCCTGCCACCAAAGTTGTTTTATACGGAGTTCTAGATAGCAGTTAAATTACATTATTCATTCACTTAAGTATCAAGTACCAGACAGAGTATTATAACGCCTCTGTAACGAAATACCCCTGGACGTGTTTGGAGCCATAAAACAAAAATTAATGGTATATTTCCCTATACACACAATATTCAATGTTTCGTTTTATCTCTTGTAATGTTCGTGGTCGATCGATTAAGCACGCTGTATACTTTGTAAGAGGTTAACATGTTGATGGATAAAACGTTTCTAGGCAAAAGCTAGTAATAGGCATATCACCTCAAAAATAATCGCAGCAGAAACATGTTATTTAATGTTCCTACATTATTGAGCTTTATTAAAGCATCAAAAATCAAAAAACAGAATTGAAATCGGTCAATGCATTGTGACGTAGTGTCAATTTAAAGATGCTCGTAGATGGAATGAAATCCTGCCACAAATGGCTGTAATGACAAAATTGGCACATTTTAAGATTTTGAAGGTATATTTGGACGCTTGCTTGAAAAAGCAGCGTTAATTTAAATATCACATGTTAAATGCATATCTTTCCTGACTTCGTTACAGAAAACAAAATTAAAAAATCTATCATTGAATAATTATAATAAATTAACCAAATATACTATTTTAGCAATTTCGGCCAATCTGCAGACAAATTAAATCTCAAAAATGACTAAGTTCAGCTAATTAATATGCAAAATTGATGCCAATAGAAAACCGTACATGATATAAAGATGCGGTTTTTTTTGCACACATATGTATACAAAGTTCTTTCAATTGATAACAAAAAATACACAAAAAGTAATTAATTATGCAAATTAGGTAATTACAGCTAATTATGTATTTATGATATTATTATGCAAATTAGGCATGAGTAATTTTAGTTTTTTTTCAATATTTAATGAACGTCTGTTCATTCATCATAAATTTTTTAAGTATGATCCTGTTATGAGGTTGAATAAATGAACTGCAGTTAATTATTTAAAAACAATACAAAAAAATAAAAAGTTTGACATTTTGACGGTGTCTGGAATATAATTTTCATTTTTACTGTAAACATGGTATGTGTCACCATTACTCAAAGCCAAGTCCGAAAAGTACAAATTAAAATTCAGTTGCAATGAGACTTTAAATTAACATTTTGTCATCTGGATTAACATGGGAGGATAATCGGTAAAAGCAAAAGCCATTTTACTGTACCGCGTATACAAAAATAGTATGGCCTTGGACACACACAATGGCTTAGAGCTATTGTGGTTTGGAAAATTACTCCCTAAAAATATCATTGATTAATGTTTTGCTTCAACTAGTTTTAGGGAAGTGTTTCATTCGTTGTCGACGGAATTAATTTACATGCTAAGAAAGATTAGTATTTCAGCTAAATGGTGGTAGTTCCTTTACTTCAATAGGCCTATATTTACTGATTTATGAGCGATCTTCAAAAATCCATAAAAACAGGCAGTAGCTCTTAAACAAAACAATTTGTTTATTTAAGGACCCGATGTTAGCCTCGGAAAGGCTTCACACACCATATATTAAAAATTTAAACAATTTGGATAAATGAAGCATATGAAGAAATTCATTTATCGACATGGATGTTTTCTAAAATTGGCCAAATTTGAAGCGCGCCCTTTTCAATTCACTGTTATGCTTGCATGCACAGTGTAGCAGAATTATTGTGCAGCCACTGTGACATACCTACTAGTAATGGCATGAAATTATGTCTTATCATAAACATTGTGGTATATAATTATTTAAGTGCATGCAAGTTATATTTTGGATGTTCATGACCTTGAAAATGTATTGTTTTATATTCTTATTCATATTTCAGTAAATTCATTATGATAATTCCATTTATTCAAATTAAGTAATATTGACATTCTAGTCATTTTACTTTCATTTGATGCGTATATTTACGAGTAAAGATAAAAGAGTACATCGGGGTCTCTTTAATGCAAATTCTATTACCCCCACGACCCATTATTCAAAATCGCGCACTGTGATTTGTTGAAACGCGTCACGTGACAGACCATTAATTAGCGATAAAGTGTCAAGGGCAACGAACTTTATGTTCTTCTATCATCACAGCGCACAGCATGCAGAACGCACAGCACACCTGCTTATGTAGGGGAGAATGGAATGTCAGGGGTGTGTTATTGTATGTGCATACCTGCTTATAGGGGAGAATGGAATGTTAGGTTGTGTTATTGGAATGTGCATACGCTTTGGCTACGCGTATGCGCTCCACCTTGAGGTAAACAACTTGAAATATTTGGGCAAAAAATTTGATATTTTCTCTTTAAATCACACTATTTTGTGGTAATAGAATACAAATAAAGGGTGCAGCATTATCCTTTACACGCAAATAATGTGTCCTCGGCAGTAAAACGTTTAAATAATGGGTTCGGCTGCGCCTCACCCATTATTTACGTTTTACTGCCTCGGACACATTATTTTCGTGTAAAGGATCATGCATTACCCTTTATTTCTTAAATAACATGAGCTGCACCCAGCTGTGCAAGCATTCTGGCGCGTTTTATTGCATGTTTGTCGGTAGTGAGGCAGGCTTAAAATCGATTTCAACAAAATGGCCAGCAAGATGGGGAATGACTAAAGTGGGAGTAGATAAAAGCATCAATTTTGGCATGTGGCTTCCTTTTATCATAATACCAAAATGACAGCCTTCTGGCAAAAGAAGAAAAGAGGGGTCAAAGGGCATTCAGATACATAGAAATAAAGGTGCTTATATATTGTAAAGAATTTCAACGTATTCCTCAGGTCAAACGGATTGAACAAAAGTATATTTTGATCTCTATGTCATGTATCCTTTTGAGTTACAAGCCAAAAGGTCAAAGATCCAGTTTCCACCTCCATAGTGGTCAAATTTTAAAAGTGGCTCCGATTTTGATAATGATTCAAAGCAAGACATATTTCACACATCTAGAGCGCTTCACTTTTATGGTAACATCGCAAAATAGGTCATGGCTGTTAGCAATTATTAGCTTAACTCCCTTTGTCCCTACTGCTAATTCCTACCACATATCTAATAATAATAATAAAACGGCATTTATCCACGCTTTCTGGATACTCAAAACCCTCAAAGCGCGTGACGGGTCGATATGCTGCCAAGCCCCAAAGGGCAGCGCAAGTTGACCTTAATGCTGAGTGTGACAGACAACAGGCCTGGGCTGATCCCCTGCACTTTACAAAAAGGCCTGCAACTTTACATTTCCAGATATTGCTCTTCTGGTATATGGGACCACCATTTTACGTGACTCATCGAACCACGGCACGCTATGCACCCATTGTGGTGTCTGCATCATTAGGGCCAAAATGAGTGGGATAGAGGATAAACGAGAAAGTTCATGATCTTATAACTTTCCGACCGATAGCCAGCCGAACACACCAAATTACATGACCACCCTCTGCTTCTAGGCTAATACTGTAGTCTTCTACAGGGTGGACTAAGGATGATCACCATTTCCCTTCTCCTCTGTTTATCCGCCAGTGGACTGTCGTAACTTATTCGCCTACCGATACTGGTGCTGGCTCGCTAGATCCGCCGTATATTACGCCCATTTATAAAATTATAGTACGCTTTTTTATGTAGCACCTTTCGGAAAACAAAATAGTCTAAGGCCAATAATTCGGCTGGTAGTGCTCATGATAATAATAATGAAACATAATATGGTAATATTTGAAAACAAACCAAGTGTTATTTTCTCGGATTTAGTGCTAAGTAAAACTGACAGTAGGTTGTTCAAAAACAAAGCATTAGTTTTTTGAAGGTCATGATATTTTCAAGCCCAAAACCGGTCCTTACACGTTCTCCATTTCCAAGTAAATACACAGATAGGTCCAGTATCACGTAAAAGTCACGTCTGGTAAACAAATTGTGAAAGCGTCTTCAAGATGAACAAAACAGGCTATCACTATCAATATGCCGTAAGTATGTGCACATCTCTATTGCATTATTTGAATAGATTTGTCGCCTGATATCGTATCCATGGTAAGTAAAGGCCCCATAAGACATGCCTAAAGAGCGCTATTATTAAGAGGTTAAACTAATTGCTTTACAATGCGTGAAAATGTTGTTTCTTGACTTGGTTAAAAGATAAATGAACAGGTATTGTGATGAAGAAAAGCAATAACTTTAATCAATTTCCTCAGTGTTGTTAAAGGATAATTTACACAATTTTACACAATGAGTTGCATAATAATTTAAATGAAAACAGTTTACATATACGAATGAAACCTATATCCAACGCAGCGGAATTCCGCGAGTGTCTGTCTTTCTTGATATAATATAAGTTGTATGGAGTAATAAAAGATACATAAACTAGGCCCTTACAATCTACGAACATGTACAATATAAGAAATGTGACAAATTCAATTTGTTGACAGCTTTTACAGGAAGGCAAATCATTAAACTTGCTCACCTCCATAAGAGATAGAACATCTTTGTATCCAATTCAAAGACACAAACAAGACAAACACAACTATATTAACGTTAAGGTACAGTCACGTCATACAGTCGTAACGAGTGTGCGCATGCGCTGATGGTTGAAAACTATCAGTGACTTTTTTCCAGCAAGCTGACAAGATACTCGTCTGACTGAAAGCCTCATTCCCATCTGGTAGCTTACCAGGTTAAGTGTGGATTTACATTCTGGCGCGTAATTTAATGTGGTGTACTCTTTACTTATAGGAGGAATCTTAAGCTGATATCGATTAACCGAAAACCGTAGTACATATTCTACTTTGTGAGCGGTAAGTATTGTTAAGTTACTGTATTCATTTAACATTAATAATTCGAATTTGATGATGATACTTTAAAAAAACATGATACACATTACAGTATCACTTTTAGTATGAGTTGTAATGTTATTAGCTTGAGCTCAGCTAACTGACCGATCTTGTGGTGAACCGTTTACTCACTTTACCAGATGTGCTTTATAACTCTTGCTATATTAAAATATAATTCCAGTGTTGCGCTCAATTGATTTCGTATCAACTAGACTGTTATTACTTCTAGACACGCGAATCAAAATTATATATTTCATACGTTTAATTAATCAGTTTATTATCACATAAATTTAATACTACTATGATAATATTCTTTTTCCGAATGTTCAAAGTCAGTGCAATACGATGATTCTCTCCCTGATATCTCAACGCGATCAAATTAAGACTGATATCGGAAAAAATGCAAATTTGCAGTAAATGAAAAAACATGAAAAATATGTATAAAATATCGAAAATTCCGTTTGCAGGAACGATACGAGCACATCTTTTGATATCTTCTTCTTAGATTTGCTAGCCTTTTAACGAGACACCTTGTTTTAGGTGAGGCTCCTATCAATCAGAAAATATTTTACTTTGGACTAGTTTTACTCGTTTCGTTTTTCACTAGCAGTGTCAGTCTGGTGTATCTTTGCATTGCCATAATTTTATAACCACCAAACCAGCGTATGTGATTGTGGTGTCATCTTACTTCTCTATGATATAGGGATAGGAATATTGTCTTTAATACAAGTCCCAAAAAAACAAAGGTATAAACCATGCGGATTACTAACATTGAGGTATATGATATTGCTGTGATTTTAAAACCTCTTTTTTCTTTTCCAAACATCAGTTCCATTTACTTGTGTTCGGTTATATATATGTAACGACCCTTTCCATTTGTTAAATTGCTCTTACGCTTGAACAAGCTATTAATAAATATTAAACTGCCTCTACCACTGTGATAATGTATTTCTTCTTATCAACTGGGTATTCAAGCATATTTTGATATCTCCTTTTAGGTTTGCTAGACTTATAGCTGGAAAATATACGATACACCTTGTTTTAAGTGAACATTGATGTACCAATCAATCAGAAAATATTCTACTTTGGACTAACTTTACTCGTTCCGTTTTCCATGAGCAGTGTCAGATTGATCTATCCTTCGCGTTGCCATAATTTCATAACCGTAAAACCAACATCTGCGATTGTGGTGTCATCTTACTTCCTATGATATAGGCATAGGAATAATCTTTTTTTATAGAATTAAAAAAAAAAAAAAAGAAAAAAAAAAAAAAAAGAAAGAAAAAAGGGATACTATGCACATTATCAAAATTGAGGTATAAGATATTGCTCTGATTTCAAAACCTCTTTTTTTCTTTACCAAACATCAGTTCCATTTACTTGTGTTCGGTCATATATATATATGTAACGACCCTTTCCATTTGTTAAATTGCTCTTACGCTTGAACAAGCTATTAATAAATATTAAACTGCCTCTACAACTGTGATAATGTATTTCTTCTTATCAACTGGGTATTCAAGCATAGAGCAACTGTGCTCTCTATGTGTGCTTTGTATCCATACGTGTCCTCGCCAGTACCTCGTCAATTTATATCAAGGGATATTTGTTATAGCGTGACTTCAACACACGTTCGCATTAGACAATTTGTTTTTCAATAAACCCGTATTTTTAGATAATTTGTGGGGATTCGAGCTCATCTTTAAGCTAAATTCTAATTAACGAATGATAACATATATGCACAATGGATCTGGTTTACTTCATATAAGAAAAACTTAGTAATTCTAGTTAATGACCCATGATCTGTAATTTGTTAGTTCAAACAGGAACAATAAGATCAATTAAAAGGGGACATCGGTGAAACTCAGAAAAAACATGTTTGTTATCGGGTACCTTTAAATTTATATTCGGAATTTCAAATTTTTAGTTTTAGAGTTTTATAACATCTGTTGTCCTTGAACGTCTCAGTTGGTATTCACATTGATATGAAAGAAATGACGAAAACAACGAATGGCGAAATGACCAACACCAAAATGCATCAAGCGGCATTATCAAAGCTACAAAAGGATTTTCACAACTTAAACCGGTGCATTAATGGAATCTGTCAATCAAACTGTGATTAAAGTCAGACTTTAACTGGCCTGTGACCGTTCAGAAAGTAATCACATTAATAGCAATGAAACGGCTCACAAACTGTCTTTTGTATGGTTATTCAGTTAAAATATATGTAAAACTATACTGCATTAGGTGAACGAACGTCAATGTAATCACACGATGTATTAAATAAATAAAATATATGTAGCAAAACAAAGCTACAAAAGGATTTTCACAACATTATTCGGGCCATTAATGGAATATGTCAATCAAAATTATGATTTAACGCCAGTCTTTAATTGGCCTGTGACCGTTCTGAATGTAATCACATTAATTGCAATGAAACGGCTCACAAACTGTCTTTTGTATGCTTATCAATATAAAATATATGTACCAAAACATTATACTGCATTAGGTGAACGAACGTCAATGTAATCACACGATGTATTAAAATAAATAAAATATATGTACCAAAACAAAGCCACAAAAGGATGTTTACAACTTTATCCGGCCCATTAATGCAATCAAAATTGTGATTTAACTCCAGGTTTTTAACTGGTCTGTGACCTTGCAATGAAATGGCTCACATACTGAGCTTATCCATGTAAAATATATATACCAAATATTAGACTGCATTAGGTTAACGAAAGTCAATCTAATCACACGATATTATACGAGATAATTTGG
This sequence comes from Amphiura filiformis, assembly GCF_039555335.1. Classification (NCBI taxonomy): domain Eukaryota; kingdom Metazoa; phylum Echinodermata; class Ophiuroidea; order Amphilepidida; family Amphiuridae; genus Amphiura; species Amphiura filiformis. The sequence goes on along the minus strand of NC_092636.1, from coordinate 43,898,955 downwards.
CTATTCATAAGCCATCTGCATTTGTAAGTAATATAATTTACATACATCTTACTCTTATTGGTTGCTTACAGATTGTTAATACTTATACTTGAAGTGCAAGATGCAATACACCATAACCAAATGTTATCACACACAATAAATGTATTGACCTTTTTCATGTATGAAAATAATCGTCAACTGACGAATTGGAAATGGTTTTAAGACTACCAGGTATTCATCTGGCATAATACTTCTACTAGCCGCTCTTTTAATTCATATTATTTTGCTCTATTGTTCATACACAAGCTATTTTTTTTAAATGTTTTAAACTATTTTCCAAAAGTTATAATAACCTTGAAAGAAGTTTATAGGTCTAGTTATCAACATATTAGGAAATCATCTTAGGAAAGCATCTTCAAAAAAAGTCCAGAAAGTTTATAACCTTGTATTGTAACTATTTTGCTATAACTTGATTTTTATATTATCATTCAACGTTTTTTAGAAGCTTTGTGCTCCTTTCTTAAAAATGTTACGAGTTTTGTGTTTGCTTTGATGTTTTCTTAAGCTTTTTAATATCGTAATTAACAGTCTTACAATTAATAAACTGGGCTCAAAATGAAACTCATTATTTTCAAAAGGTCATATCTTGAAAATCTGCCCATCAAAATGAACCAAAATTACACACAGGAATTTTTACTTCAATGCTCAACTCTAATGACATGTCAATATCTAAACGGTTACCTTTAGACACAGCTGCAAAAAATGCACTGGCCTGGAACTGCATGGATCACATGACACAGCTTGGAAAATTCACCAACATAGAGTTTAAGGCACGTGAAGAAGTCAAAACAAATGAACGTAATTCGTACAAGAGTGTTGGGCGCACGGGGGCATATGTGACCGTGTTCGTCTATATCGGGGTGTGTTTAAGTTCGTTGGGTACAAGTGTTATTTTTTGCGAGGGATCCTGAGACAGGAAAGTCCATATTGCTGTTACAATTGCTTTACACACATCAAATGGACTGTGACATGTGGTCCAGGACGATGTTCCATGTCAGTGGGTTTAGCTCATAAGTCAGTTGGGCAACTGCCTCTTTACTGACATGTGTTTACAGTAGAGTATTGAAGTACTCCTGTGTGTTATCTTCGTCCATTTTCATGGACAGACATGACCTTGTGAAAACTTATAAATTTACTTTTTTGAGCCCAGTTTATATGCAGTCATATCACGTTAAGTGCAAAGACCTCCAAAAACTCTTTCGGCCACTGTTTGCGTTAACACTCCTTAAGCATCTTTCCATTATTATTGTCTCTGTCTCGGTCACCATTTATTCAATTTGATGTATTTGTACAAAGAGTTGATGTCGCACGCTCATATTTTTCCAACCCTAAAGGATCGTGGTCCATCTGTTTTCTTTAGTTTATAACTACAAAGGTATTGCGTCTTCTCTTTTCATTTTGATATTTCCAACATCGTTTTTTGTCCATAAAAACGATCTTATCTAGTATATATCTTTATTTGATAATATCCCAATTATTTAGATCTGTCAACAGCGTAATTATCTTTTGTGTGTAATAAGTTGTAATTTGAATTGTTTTTACTTCACGATTCAGTTGAGACATATTGTTGCCATTATGTTCTTTTTCATTACATAATTATAATTATAACGATAAGCTTAGTTAGTTAAACGAATTTCAGAAACACGATAAATTCGTATTTTGTAAAACAGACTACAAAGTGTGGGGTGCAGTTGTTCACCTAATTTTTAAGTACACCGTTATAATTGGTACTTAGCTATCCAGTGATACCAAAATAAGTACAAACATATTGTTGCTATGACTTCATAATCTGAGCGCACCCTGGCAAAAGTGGGAAATTCTGCAAAAGTACCACAATTTCATCCTTAATATAAAAGGAAATGACTATTTCAAACTAACTAAGTAAAAAGTAAAAATAATAGGTAGTAAAAAGCCAATAACTCTTGGAATATTTTTAAAAGAGAGAAATATAATTCATATTTTGTTGGTGAACCTCACCAACCCCCGGTCCTACCCCGGGTAATTCTTCATTTTAAACCAATAAAAAGAAATAAATAATATAACCTTCTACAACCCTTATTATGTTTTTACTGCAGAGGACGCCCTTTTATAGCATGTCTTTTCTGTTACCTCAAAATAACGCGTAAGGAAAATAAAACCTTTTGCCTTTTTTTAATTTATTAGCATATCAAGGTACCAATGCGCGAACTGTGCGTATCAACTCAAAGTAAGCATGGTAAGTGTAGTTCCCGCATCCACGTAACATGTTTCGACAAATCACAACATGAAACTTTTTAAAGTTTAAAAATAATGCAGAGTGGAGGTAATATAATATTGCTTATTATTCTTGACATTTTGTCTGAAGTAATCAAAATTTCAATTTCTTATTAGAAGTGAGCACATGAAACACTTAAACAATCACATACGAAGGTGTAAAGAATTGAAGGATAAGTTATTAAAATTGTCATTGGGTATATTTGCCTTGAACAAAAAAGGAAAACGGCAAATACATGTAGTTCATTTCTCTACTTAAGTATGGAAATTGCAGATTCATGTAAAATGCCTCGTTCTGTCTTGAATACACTGCTTACGGCTTAACCACTAGCAGGCCATGTTAACGCGTATATGGCACTAAAAAGGTGCCAAAATCTGCATTTTGATGAGTTTTACAAGTCACTGCATAGGTCGTCAGTAACGAGTATCCATATCATTTATCAACATGATTAAACTTTTCATAACTTAAAAAAGCGTAGCAACTTTTTTGATTGGCAGTTGGAACATGTTTCCATGTCTGCCGTGTCATTTTATAATACGCTTCAGGGTTTCTTACTCAACCTTGCGCTTGAGATTTGATAAATGTTGACGACAGATCACGAAAAAAGACACGGGAGGATTTCAATATATGATGACAGGAAATAATACCTGTATTATTCTCTTCTACGGGCAGGGATGGTGATATTTCCCCGGGTATTACACTCACAAAATGTGTGCAATAGTTTCTTGGTTTGAATATATCGTCAATCAAGCCATCAGATATTGTATATACTTGCCAGAAAAAACTGTTGTAGTCTTCGTCAAAAATTGTCAGCAGCTATCAATATATGAGCCGATTTTATTGAATGGGTTTCTAGTTTTTTCTATAACTTATCAAAAGTGTCTAGAAGTATCGGCAACGAACAAAAGTAAAGAAACAAATAGTATATCAAACAAACAAACAAACAAATAAATATAAGAACTAACACCACGATTGTGAAGATTATCATTCATCCAGGTATAAATTTCATATGAAATTCAGGTATGAAATTCATAGTTCATAAGAACTAGCAGTAAAAGTCGCAACCACAACGATGGCGAAGACGACCTTTTTGGTAGTATCAGAAGATTTAACAATAACAGCGATAACAAAAGGCTACAAGAACCTTTGGCATCATATATGGATCCAATCGTACTATATTTGGTAACAAAGGGCCAGTGCAAATTAATTGGACAGAATCCAATCCCTTATTTTCATACTCAGCTAGTCCACATAGTATTCTACTTATTCAATTTGCAGTGAGTGAAGAAATGTGTCCTACCTTTTCACATTGTTTCTTGCAGCTAAAATCATGAGTTCGAATTCAAGTTGAACATTACTTGTATCCATTGTAACGGTACTCGCATGGAAGCAACCAGGATGACTGATGTTGGAATATTGAATACTTCTATTTAGTATGTAAGAATGATGTTCACTCTCACTGTTGCATCCACAGAGGAATATTAGAATACACTCATGAGTTGAATGCATACCGTGGAAGAAATTTCTGCATATGGCATCTTTCACCTGAGTACTTATAATCTAGTTTGCTGCGCTGCCTATCATCAGCGGAGATTTCTTATCTACTTAAAGACTCATTCAGTGATCCCAGCGCAAGTGTGAACAAATTAAAATTGTTTATAAATTACTTAAAAGTGAAGCATAAGGCATTCAAATTGTCATTGTATTTTTGAAATGAATAGTTTGGCAAAAACGAAGAAAACAGCAGAATTGACGAAGTTGAAGCCATTCAAATACATGTAGCTAATTTATATACTGTCAGTATATAAATTACAGATTCATGTAAAATGACGTATTTTTTCTTAAATACACGGCTTTCGGCTGAACCGCTAGCAGGCTATGTTGGCACATATATGACAATGATAAAAGTACCTAAATCTTAATGTTGATGATTTTTACGATCATCCGGATGAGCAAATCACTGAACGGGGCCTTAACTTTGTTTTTGATTCAAGTGATGCATTCGAGCGAGCCACGATAAGGCTTATTATTTGATGATTAGATATTTCATATTTAGAATTTTGATACCCATGATATCAGGAGAATAAATTGAATAAACAATATAGATACACTATAGCTATCAAATCTCATAACACGATACGTTCTGAGTGATGCTTAATCAGAACTTTTCAGATTACTCAACAAGACATGATATTATAGTTATTACCCTGTGATCGATTGACGGAAAGTACAATTACCATAATGTACTTTTAGAGAATAGTCCTAATGCATATGGTTTTACTTTCTTATCAAAATCACCATTAATATTATAATCTCCCATATTGGAGCTTTACTAAAAATGCTGGCATTGATATACTACATAATGCCATACGGTCAAGTCTTTTATCTTTTTCTCATTTTAATACCTGATTTTAAAGCTTCCCACCCAAGAACATGTTTCTTAAATATTATACAATTCTAACAGCAGAGTAAGTTTAAACAGTCATTAAACACAGAATTATTGAGCACTAACCTCAATATTTCGACGTGTAACACACGTCCTCATCAACTCCAAAGATGTTGTGAAGGAGTTGACTTCACGATTGACCTGAGATGACCTTAGGTCTAATCAATGAAGTGTACAGTGTCGGGATCTCGAGGCCCTGGTCACGGTTGAGTTGCGGCGTGTGTCTCCTGATTTGTATGGCTTCCCTGACTGAAACAGTGTTCTGTGACCGCCGAGGGGGTCCTGCTGGGGGCAGTAGATTTGTGTTCTTTTAACCGCTGCCCCAGTTGACGGTCCGTCTGTCCAATATAATATTGTGGACAGTCAGTACAGTTGATTTGGTACACACAACCAGCTCGTTTTTCCAGTGGGATAGGATCCTTTGGTCCAAAACGTATGAACATTCACTCGAATATACAATTCTAGTCTACTTCATCTGGTGTGAATTGTTGTTGGTGATGATATGACGTGTGCGGTGTAGATTTATGTTTTCACGGGTAGCTTCATAACTAACCAAATATTTCATATACTCAGAAAAAGCTTAGAAATAACTTCTATACTTTCCTAAGCTGAAACTGAAACTCGCAACCACCACGACGCAGATAACGACATGTTATTATCAGAAGACAATTTCACATCATACTGCACGCAGGTTTGTTTTAGTTCCGGTAACTTAGGAGTTTGAGTTGAGTTTCAGTTAAATGTATTGATATCCACATAAATATGTGACGTCCCATGTCAAAAGGAGACACTTTTGTAAATGAAAAAATAGCTAAAAATCTTCCCGGGGGTTATTTTTTTCAAAATTTGGGTTTGTTGCGAATTTGTAATGTTATTAATTTTTAAAATATTGTCTGATAGTTTCAGTTTTTTTAACTGGCATCTTGTATGTTTTGAGACATTTTGCAAGGTAATTCCTACTCTCAACATTGTTAATAATATTTTTAAAGGCCGATTTCTCAATTTCCAATTTTTTAATACCATGACTTACGAACTCAATATCTTCGCTTAGGAATGTCCGATTTCATTGGGGAAAACGGCGTTGTAGAGCAAAATATCCCTTTATTTAAGATATGTAAAAACCTAAAAATTAATAACCTGCCCAAAAGTGTCTCCTTTTGACATGGCACGTCACATATAATGTATTACATAGTATATAAACATTGCTTCAGAGTTCAGCTAAATTTGATAAATCAAAATTGTGAAATTCGAGCTCTTTGGCCAAGGTGCCATTTTGAGAACCGTTGTTACTAAGTAAAGTATTAGTATTCACATAAAGCAAGCAGGGTTGCCAGCTTAGAACATAATTCGATGGGTGTAGTATTCCAGCATAAAATAAATACTCAGTGAATTGTTAATATGAGATTAAAGTCATTCAGGTACGCTAAGGGAAAATTTGCGCTCCAGTAGTAATTTTCAACTTCAAGTTTCTCGTACTCGACTGTCAATAGGGGACCACGCCTTCAATGTTGCTGCCCCACGCCTTTGGAACTTGCTCCCCCTCCATATCCGCCTTTCACCCTCAGTCAATATTTTCAAGAAATTGTTAAAAACTCACCTTTTTCCATCTCAATAATGTTTTGTTCCTTATATGCATCCTTGGTATTTGCCTGCATTTATTTTGTCATTATATTTGCTTTGGGGTTTTTAAAACTGTACTTCTTGTATTTTAATCATGTTAATAGGGTCTATTGATGATTTATCGTGTTGCTTTTTAATAATTATTGTTGTACATGTAAGTGATATTTATTTTTGCTGTATAATTTTATATTATTGTGTTTTAAACCATGTTATATGCTATTGTACAGCGCTGTGGTAATTTTTTGCTCAATAAATGATGTGATATATATAAGAGAGCAGGATCGTTAATCATTGGAGCTCAACAAACATTCAAAATATTATTATTATTATTGAGATGTTCCTTCATTTGAGAATTGGATATCAATACACGTTACTTGAACTCAACATCCCGATAAGAGCACAATGGGCTATTCCAATTGAAATCCATTACACCTCCTATGGAAGACAAGCCATGCCTTTAATCTTTCACACAGGGGTGTTTTATTTCAAATTGAGCCACCCATTTAGGTTACCCCATTTAATTCCCCGTTTCGGACATTCAGATCGTGTCTTCCACAGGAGGTGTATGGAGTTCAAATGGAATAGCCCAATTATGTGATTGAGTTTCAGTTACTGGAACTAGGTTTGTACTGACAGATTAAGAGGTTGCTACTACGCCTTGGGGTAACACCCGTATAACTATTCCTAACCAGCGTGATTTTTTTTAATAGTTGGAGGGCGTATGAACAAACGCGTAAGAAATTGCAACACTGCGTATACTTATATCACATTAATACCTGAATAACTTTTACTTAGTAAAATAACGATGGGAACCGTAAACTAAACCATAAACTGCACAGTCTAGAGTTTATTGTAAATTATAATTTTTAGTGTTCGATGGAATAACACTGAATTGAAACGGTTTTTTTTTTTTTTTGAAAACAAAATAATTTACAATAACGTTTTCAAAAATGTATCCATAATCTTTAGGCCTATGTAACCTGACATTGAGATTTTATCAAAACGTTTTGAATAAACGCATTAAGAACAGTTTTGTGTTTGCGGAGCTCATCGCGATCGCCTTTAAATTGTAATAACACTCGGGAGCACAAAAGCTAACAGGTATTTATTACTCATTTGTCGATAGTCTTCAAAGCTGTAGGTATCAAAACACATATTGGTTGGCAGTATAAATACTTGATACCTTACTGAAGGGCAAACTGCACCTGGGCATCCTTGGCATCGCTGAGGCGTTTAAAGGGGAATACACCTGTTGGTATTGGTCTTAATCCAACATCGCTACAAGCCCACTATTCTCCAATCATAGAAGGGATTCCTGAAATATAAACCTTACTTACAATATTTTTTTTGTGGTTGATATTAGGTAGAAACACATTCATTTTCTCAAGATTGGCTGACCGCATTTATTTACTTTGTTAGCCTAAAATTTAAAATACAGACACGACCTGCGGCAATGGAGGAAATGATATGATTTACTTCATTTCCTTTCACACCCAGCCAAGTTATGTCCCCTCAATGTAAAACGATATCCCATGAAGAAACTTGCATAACAGATTCGAATCTATTCATTTCATTTCATTTCAAATTATTCATGATAATACACATAAAAATACAAATATATTGAAAAGGAAAACAGGTAAGGCCAGACAGGAGGGTTTTATATGCCATCCCAGTCATGTCATATGTCGGGGTGGTGGTTGAATTATGTTTGAATCAAATTAACTTCCATACTCTCCTAAACCTAAACAAAAGAAAAAACAGAAATTCGCAACCACCACGTCGGCGATGACGACAAGTTAGTATCAAGAGACCATACAATCTCATACTGCATGTATGTTTGTACTAGTTTCAGTAACTGAATCTCAGCAACATCATCGTAGAGGACATACAGACGCAACAGGAATACATACAGACAACGATGTCTTAAAAGTTAGTAAGAAAGAGTTAGAAAGAGGAGTGCGGTATTTACAGAGATGTGTTCAAAGAAGCCAATCTAGAAAGGAACAGGCTTAATAAACGATTTGCAAACGTTAACAGATCTCCGGCTTGCAGATGATATTGCTTTAACAACAACATCAAAGAAATGTATGGAAGAACAGCTAGACAGCTTGAATAGAGAAACTAAACTGTTTGGCTTTGCAAAGACACAAATGAAAAACAATGTTGATAACAAACCTTGCAACAGCAGAAACAATCACAATAGCAAATCACATAATTGAATGGGTAGATAACTATAGATATCGTGGTCGGACATTTGAAATGGATACAGCTGAGCCACAGTTGGCACCATTCCTGTTCATTATCCTGGTAGACAACCTTATAAAGAAATCAACTTCTGGAATTGACGCTGGAATTGTTACCTACCTACGTCGCCTGGATTCTGTCGATGATATTGCCCTATTGGAATCTTTCATAGCCCGGGCCCGGTCACATCTTTCTATATAGGACTGCAACTGCAGCAGCAGATCTAGGACTTGCCATAAGTGCACCTAAGACAGAATATATGACTGCAATCTGTAACGCACAGCCACCACTATGGTAGTACCATCAACCATGTCACAGACTTCAAGTACTTCAAGCTCTAATATTGGAGACCTAAAAAGAAGAAAATCAATAGACCGGGCAGCTCTCTGGAAACTGGAACGCAATTGGAGATGCCCATCCATGCCAATTGAAACAAAACTACCTATTTACCAACAAAGGATATGGAACAGATATGGAAAGTGCTATATACATCTCTCACTGCGTGAACAAAGTGAGACACGTAAACATATGAGATGGACTGAGAAACTAACAGAATGGCAACAAAGAACCGGAAAAGGGAAGAGAGGAAGACAGAAAAGGAGTTGGAGAGATAAGATCTCAAAAAATAAAACCGACATCGGCATCGAAATGCCAGACAATGTGTTTTCTGTTTAGGAGTATTAATATGTCAATTAGGTTGAGTCTCCTGTGGAAGTAAAATGACAGAGCAAGAAACACGAAGTCCTTTTGTTCAACATAATCGATCACTGCACGCTTTATTAAACGTATTTGGCACATTGCGCAGCCAAGTTTGTAAGTTTGGGCAAAGGAAAATCACCTAAAAGTTGGCAACCTGGCGATTTTTACATTGGCCAAAAGATGGCTTAATTGTTTTGTCTTCAACATGCTTAATGCTCAGGTAGTTGTCCGAGATGTTACCACAGGTGCACGTCTTGTCAAACAACAACATGACCACTTGTTACAACTGCGTACTGTAGTATGCAATAAGCATGATCGCAAGTTGTCAGTGTCTTTGTTTACATCCTTTATAAACATGCTTTTGACAGCTGAATTCCTGCCCACCGGAGGAAATAAATTTAGGATTGTTTGGTATATTGTTTGCTTTGCATATTCTCTTATTCTGAACTGTGGAAACGCGTATAGTTGCAGTGGCACTTACCAGCGTAAGAGCTTTTGACAACATAGTAAATGTAAGAGCTTTTGACAAAATAGTCAATACTGCAGTAACGGATTTTTTCCCTTCTTTACGTGTGTATTTTAAATCTGTGACATGAGCCGAGTGTAAGTCGAGTTTATTTTAACAATTTTAGGGGGAAGAAATTTGAAACTAATCGATTTATGGTAACGGAACCATGTGTCACTTTCTATTTACCAACCAAAATTCGCGAAATACAATACTGAGTCTAAATGGTATAAATATTGGGCTCGACGATCGCATGCAGATATGTTACATAGGTTGAAAGACACTGCTCTATGGCTCACACTTGTGGTTTATATATCACATGATGTGTTGTTTAACATGCCACGAAATAATTTAACAGTGTTTAATATAAATAATAGTTTTGCCATTTGATACGACAAGATCATGATATTAGCTGTCTAAGTTTGAAAAGTTGAAAAAATATGTTTAGTTAACGACGAAAGGGTAAAATCACAATTGTGCCACTTTTACTAGGGAAGAGGGCTTTACATGTAAATCAGTGATAGCATCAAGTTGATCAAGAGTTCCTTCGTAAAATCAAAAGAATGCATCAATTACACAATACAATCATCATGATGCAGGAATCATGAAAGATAAATAAATATTTCACTTCTGCTGTAAAATTAAATACATGTGCATGTCAATGAGGTTATCATGGTAAATACTGTTCTCTTAGTCACATAAGACATGTTAAAAGACAGCCAAATATTGCACACTTATAGGTCAATGAACGCGTATTACTTGTTGGGAGAGAAATTAGACAAAATAATGCACGCGCGCCCCGAAGGAGGGAGTGCATTAGACGCATCAACATCAGCTATCATTGATTTACATGTACAGCTCTCTTCCCTAGTAAAAGTGGCACAATTGTAATTTCACCCTTTCGTTGTTGTTAAATAAACATATCTCGAAATTAAAAGAAGCAAATTGAACAGAACAAACGGCATTTGAGAGCTAGCTAAGACTGCGCCCTTGACGTTGATGTAAGCATCATGTCACAACGGTATTTTCTAATTGCAAAAGAGGGCATTTTTCACTTGCACAATTTTTTTTAGACAAGCTGTATAGTAAAAAAATCACCACAGTTTAAACAATCTGTCGTGCATGGTGCATAAAAATGGTAATGTTATACAAAATACTGACGTATTAAATAGTTAACAGATTAAGCCTTACAAAAGTGTAAATCATTACTATGTTGGACTATCGCAAAGTCGGGCAAAATATGAATAGGTAACCCTAATGTATTATTTTATCTTGTTACGTCACCTTTTAAACGTGAAATAAACACATTGTCGTGGTTATGCACACTACCGAACAACATTTATTAACCTATTTCATAAACGAAAAAATTCCATGTTCTTTTGCAATTTTAATAAAGTTGTCACTCAAAATGTTGGAAAATATATAAGCAACTGCAAATGCACCAACCCGCAAGCAAAATGAACGCGTCCGACAGCACTGCGAGTAGTACGTGGAGTGCGCGCTCGAACAATTATACACAATTAATGTATGGTTTGCATTTTTCTAGCGTTTGCTCTGATTGGCAAACGGATACAGCCAGATAAGATGCATTAGACCTTAAACCATGAAGACATGGGCGGTCATCTGGATCGAAATTCTAAAGCAATGTCACATTATGATGAGACCATGAGACCACGTTTTGCCCGCACCTGTTGGATTATCTCTGACACAGTATCGACGGCAATGTAAACCCAGTTATTATAAAATATATAGTTACAAGAAATGTAATATGGTAAAAACTGCTTATTTGATTCAAGTTCAGTTTACAATTAGTTATATATATTCACCTTTGCAATTTATCTAACAATATATGTTATTCTGTTATTGAATGATTTTAACTTGCGTTATCTCAACCCTAGTCTCAACATCACACTTACACGGAGGCTTTGCTTCTGATAATGCAATTGAGTGGACATGAGTTGAGTTATTGACCTTTTGTCTGATAAATGAATTCGATGGCTGATGTGAAGACTATTTTTGTCTTTGTGTTCAGGTGAGACTATAATAATAATAATAATAATAATAAAACAGCATTTATATAGCGCATTGTGAATCTCAGATTCCTCAATGCGCTTTACAGATTTAAAAACTACCAAACTTAATTTACAATAAATGATTTTAACTTAAGAATTATACAAACAATAATATGCATAAAACCGCAGACCAGCTGCAAGCAAACAACATTAGAATGGCAAGAATAACACCAGTGAGAGGCCCACCGACAAAATCCCCAGGGGGACTGTCGGTGCACCTCACACCGGCATCATCAATACATCAATATACAAGATAAAAATACAGTTTAACATAATAAAAATTACACTAATAATCTTAAAAAAGGTACACAACCATCTCCATCCAAAGATGGAGATGCCAGTGTAGACTGTGTGAGAGACTCATCGATGTAAAGACATCCATGAGCCTCCCACACACAAACAAAATTATACTCAACAGCAGAAATACATGGCATAACCAATCTAAACTCAAGCAAAAACAAAACCTACTCCATCCAAAGGATGGGCGGGGATGTCTATGCAAGAAGCATGAGAGACCCACCGATGTAGCATAAGAGCCAATCCGTGGGCCTCCCATGCCCCTTGAACATAATGCAAAAAACAAATAACCAATGTAATATTATGACCACACTAAATAATACATTATTCTCATCAAATAAAATACCACACATTTTGAAACTACAATTTTACATGACAAATAAATGACACTATTAATATCATATAGCAAAAGCACACTGAAACCAAAATAAACTATACACAACCATCTCCATCCAAAGATGGAGATCCCTCTTGAGAGCCTGGTGTGTAAGAGACTCATCGATGTAAACATCCATGAGCCTCCCACACACTAACTATCATAGCTTCACAGGATATGCCGCGGATGAGCGTCCAGCTTTTCGCGGTCTATGATTAGAACCTATCTGCGTTTTGACAAATCACATAAAAAGTCACATACAATCCCTCATTTCAAATCATAAGTTTTGGTTTCTCTTTTGTTCAGAAACCAAAAATCAAGGGAATAAAAAGCAGAGCAGATCTGGTCTGCAATCATAACACTATTATGCTGGGAGGACACAGTATAGGGTATGAACCATAAGTATACAATAGCCTATTGTGCTAACACAATTATTATTGTTTATTATATTATGTTTCTCTTTCTCCCTGTCCTTACCTCCACACACACTCCCCCACACACCCCACTCTCTCTCTCTTTCCCCCTCTATCTTCTAATTTTTTTCCAGTAAAAAATGTTTCAGTAAAAGGCATTAGCTGTTATTGGAAGTCATATAATGGCCTTCCATCGATTCTGGTACAAGGGATTAAGGACATGAATCGATTTTGTTTATAGCACCCCAGTCGCCCCTTTTGTAATGTCGAATGCAAATATTTCGATGGTCTATATTTTTTCACAGGTAAAATAGCCCTAGCTTATTGGGTTTTCTAAACCATGTTTTTCAATATAGATCGATTTCTCCTCGTGAATATTACACTGCAAAATTTAAACATTTCTTTTGTATACTAAGGTCAGGTAACTTCAAACCAAATAATTTCTTCTTCACACCATTATATAAGAAACTGAAATGAAAACCGAACCTTGTTGATACAAATTTAAGTTAAGTTTTTAACAAAAAGGTAGAAACAAAGATATCAATATCTTGTGAGTCAAGAGGTTAGGCAGGATAATAGGAAACCACGTGACCAAAACCAAAGCCAAAACTAAAACTCAATATTTGAAATGAGGCAATATTAGTAACGAGTATCTTTATTTATCTGCATTCATGACTATTCATGGCTATTTATGACTATTCATGACTTAGAAAATAGCAACGTTTTGATTGGCAGTTGGAACATTTTTTATATTTCTTTATTTCTATCGTGTAATTTTATAATACGCCTTAGGGCTTCCTTCTCAACCTTGCGCTTGAGATTTGATAAATATTGACGATATATCACAACAAAAGACACGGGAGGATTTACTTGCATTATTCTTTTCTACGGGCATGGGTTGTGATATTTCCCGGGGTATGATGAACAAAAAATGTGTTGCAATAGTTTCTTGGTTTCAATATACCGTCAATCAAGCCATCAGATATTACATATAAAGAAAAAGTGTTGAAGTCTTTGTCATAAAAATGTCAGCTGCTATCAATGTAGGAGCTGATTTATTGACTAGGTTTCTAGGTTTCTAGAAGTTAATAAAGGTATAGGATTGTCTGTAAGTCAATAGATATGACGATAAAACAGTCAGTAATAAGAACATTTAAACAAACACATAGTATAAATAAAAACAAACTAAATCTCGCAACCAAAACAAGGGCTATGACGACAATGTTTAGCTTTATTTGAAGACAACGTTTTAACAACATCCATACTGTACCAGCGACCAAAAAGGCTTGCAGCATTTGGCAGCTTGATAATGGAGCCAATTGTACCATTATGCCTATGTGGTAACAAAGACCTTGTTCAAATTAATTGGAAACAATCTGATTTGCTCAGATAGTCCACATAGTATTCCATTTATGTAATTTGCAGTGAGTGGAGTATAGAAATGTTTCCTACCTTTTCACATTGTATAATGATTGAATATAAAACAGCTTGCAGCTAAAATCTTGAGTTTGAATTAAAGTTGAACTTTGCTTGTATCCAATGTAAAGGTACTTGAGTAGATGCTCGCTTGGAAGCAATCAGGATGACTGATGTTGGAATATTGAATACTTCTATTTAGTATGTAAGAATGATGTTCACTTCCACTATTGGCATTCACAGAGGAATATTGGAATACACTCATGAGTTGAATGTATACCGTTGAAGAAATTTTTTGCATATTGTATCTTTCGCCTGAATACTTATGATCTACAAAGTTTGCTGTGCTGTCTATCATTTGGGGAGACTTCTTATCTACTTAACTTTGTTTTCGATTCAAGTGATGCATTCGAGTGAGCTACGCTAAGACTTATTATTTGATGATTAGATATTTCATATTTAGAATTTTGATAACCATGATAACAGAAGTAGAAATTGAACAAACAGTATAGATGGAACGATATATTCGGAGTGGTGCTTAATCTCAGCTTTTCAGATTACCCAACAAGACATAATATTACACTGCAAGATTATATTCCTGTGATGGATTGACGGATGTGCCAATTACTATAATGTACTTTTAGAGAATAATCCTACTTCATATGCTTTTATTTTAAATCACCATTAACATTATAAATTTCCCACTCAAAAACAGTAAGTCCAGTTGACTAGATTATAGTTCAATATTAATATTGTTTACTACCTGGATGAATGATAATCTTCACAAACGCACCATTAACATTATAATCTCCCATATTGGAGCTTTATTAAAAATAGATACTCGTATACTACATAATGCAATACTGCCGAATCAATGTATTTGTCTCTTCTCCTTGGCATACTCATCTCTATAACCTGATTTACTTAGATATTCTGTCATTCCACATGTCTACTTCATCTGTGTTTGTCTTGTTGTGGGTGGTAATAGGTGTGCTGTGTTTGTTGAATTATATTTCAATAACCCCAGTATCTTAGCCAGGGGGGTGTCACAATGATAAAAAAAAATGAAAGAGAAATTCGGGAAGGCAAAGGAAAATAAAGGGGAAAAGGAGCCTGCTTCCCACCAAACTTCACCGCCATCATGGACAAAAAAGTATTTTGAAATCTCTCTAAAAAACGTATGTGTATATATCCCACTAATAATACCGAGTCATAGTGATGCAACTGAGAAATTGTTTTCTGTTTTCGTCTTTTCCCCCAAAATCTTTTATTTTGCTGAAAAGCAAAGCTGACAACGCCCCTGGCAACAACCATTTCTACGGTAAAGAAGCCAACCGTTGTTGGTAAAGAAGCCAACCGTTGTCATAGTGATGCAACTGAGAAATTGTTTTCTGTTTTCGTCTTTTCCCCCAAAATCTTTTATTTTGCTGAAAAGCAAAGCTGACAACGCCCCTGGCAACAACCATTTCTACGGTAAAGAAGCCAACCGTTGTTAAACGGTGAAGGATGCATATTTTTGCAGCAAGTTAACAGAAGCGAAAATATATCCGTTACGCGTGGACACATAGAATTTGCATGTTGAATTTATTATTTTAGAGGAAGCGACTTAACATTGCGTTTCATTCCAGTTTTATTTCTCAATCAACTTAGCCTGCTCGATTCTCTTGTAATGTTAAGTGACAATGGCTAACTTTTCGTTCTTGAACGGTATTCCGTCATGTTACATTATTCACAGCGGTACCGAAGAAATTAACAGCTCCGCATCACATGCGTCCGCGTATTTTCATACCACTTGGGCAGCTAAAGCTATAAAATTACGCGGATGCGTGGGTGCATCATAAATTTCTTATGAGCAACGAAGATCCGTTTATATTCATAACAAGTCTTGTATATATATAAAAAGCAATCAAAAATGACGGAGACAATAATAACACACCTGCACGACATGTTTCTAGAGAGATAACAAATATTCTTTAATTAAACATCTTGCTGAAATTGAACGAAAATTACCTTTTCAGTTTATGTTTTCTAAAAATACGGGTTTCATTAATCTACATTTTGGATCCTTTTTTAATGGAAAATGGATAATGGTTGCAATTGCTTTAGTAGGTTGTTGATAAAATAGTGTTGCAAAACAAATCAATGGGTACGGTAAAGAAAAATGTTGCATCTGCATCACCATAATCACTCCTTCTTACGCATGTGCTTGAAAAAAAAAAAAAAAAGTGTGAGCGGTGGTAGAATGTTATCGATAACAAAATCGATAATAAAATAAATATAAAATGTTTTGATTTTTAGACGAAGCCTTTCAGGTTAGGTGTTAGGTCGTTATGTAAACCGTGACATTGGTGGCAAAACAAACAAAGTCAGGATGCTTTAGGACGAGGACATTATTATGTGGATTGTATCACGTTACCGACAATTTAATAGAAGCACCTGTCGTTCGCGTTATGAATTAACATCAAAATCGAAAATTGAAAGTTAATAGGTAAAGAGCAAAACATCGACTGTTAACGTATATGTCTTCCTTCACCACTGTTTGTTCGTACATTGATCTAAACCCTTTCAGGTCATTTCATTTAATTTTGTTAAAGTTGAGGGCGCTCTAAAACTAAATATTTACCCGGGCCTGATATTTACATTAACAAATCTTTACAAAAGAATGCTTAGTATAATTGCCATATCTTACATGTTGAAAGCCATTTACAATCATTTATTTATCACCAGTAGACAAGTCTTTTCCTCTTGTAAATTATACAGATCTCATATGGAATAGCACCCTCAATGCTCTCAGTTGCAAATGATATCAGTTGTACATTGACCAAGCAACGGTACTCTGTGGAAGAAAGAAAATAATGTGTTATCCAATTCCAAAATTCTAAAAGGCAAACAAAGGTCAGGATGCTTTAGGACGAAAAAATTGTTTGGTTTGAATCAGGTTACCGGTAATAACATAATAAGAGCTTGACGCTTTGAATTGACTTTAAAAAACCCATTGAAGGTATATTATGTGAAAAACATCACATTTCATTCATTTTCACCACTGTTTAATTGTACAGAAAATAAGAGCGCCCTAAAGCCAATATTATGCAGGGACTATTATTTACGTTTCATATTTTATTTACGTTAACAAAAGAATGTTTAGGATAATGTTATCTTTTTATTTATTGATAGTAGACAGGTCTTTACCCACTTGTAAATATACAGATCCTGCTATCAAAGTTTAATATGAATAGCGCCGTTAATGATTAGAAATAATATGGATCAATTAGTGGAAGAAAGAAAATATCTTATCATATTCCCAAATTCTAAAGCAAAAGATTGACAAGAGATTTTAGTTACACAATTCTGTCAATTCTTTTTACACACTAATATTATTCATATCATTCATTTGTTTCTAGACTATATCTAATATTACTAAAAAGTTTATAAGAATGATTATTGTTCGGGTGGAATAACCGTGAAAGTGAATTGAACGTTTTTCTTGTTGACTGCTTTTAAAAAGAAAGTATGAAGTACGACTCATCGCAATCGTATTTCATCTATACAAAGAGTTGCATTAAATCATTTTGAAGCCCAGAAGCAAGGAGGCACTTATCACACATTTGTCAATAGTCTTCAAAGCTTAAGGTGTCAAAATATAATACCGGTTGGTAGTGTAAATACTTAAAGCCAATATCGAAGCTAACGTACACCTGGGCGTCCTTGGCATCACTGGGGCGTTTAAAGGTGAATGTATCGATGTTATTCTCAATCCAACATCGTCCCAGCCCGCTATTCTCAAATCAAATAGACGATTTGAAAAATATAAACCTCTGATTTTATAGTAACTATTTCTTTAAATTCAATGAAGATAAAGATTTCCATCTTTGTTTGATATTTATAGGATTTTTCCCGGAGATTGGTTAACCGCGTTTATTTACGATATAACATTCTAAACATGATAAATTCATCTCGGTGCTTTTTGCATATTCACAATTTTGCATATTCGGCAATGGATGTATCCCTGGAAGAAGCGATTTTACTCTAATGATACAAGACAGTGATCAAATTACTACACCTTCCTCTATAGCATGCAGCCAAATTCTGTCACCTCAGTGCAAAGAGATATCATAACAGGATGCTTGCAGTAAATATCAGGTAGTGCAAATAGGTACCACACGTCATTCTGGTAAAGCAGTAAGCGTTTGTAAAATATTTCATATTGTTTACTTTTAAATATCTTAATGAAGTTTTGACAAGTTCCTATGATCATAAAAGTTAATGAGATTATTTGTTCATTGAATCTACCATTTCAATATTTCTCAATTTATTTTACACTCCAGTGAACAGGATAATATAAGCATCCAATGTTTACATTCAACTTGCAACAGTCTCCCCAAAAAGGTAAAACAAACAGGCAAGGTGAATTTAATCTGCGTTATACAAGTTCTTACTATGTATATGCTATTATAGCCTACACATATTTGTGATTTGTTGGCATTGTTCGGTTCGTAATTTCCATAACCATGCAATATTTGTTGTTAAATGGTTTATGGAATGATGTGGGGCAGTAGTAGCGACAACCTGTAAAGTGTGCTGAGGCTTGTAAATCACCGTGATTTTTTTTCTTTCTTTCTTTCTTTCTTTTTTTAACATGAACGTGACACTGTCAGTTTTAAACACTGATTAATTAAAGAGGTTTTTAAAGGTTACTTATACGTTAATAAATGCGTATCATTTCATTGGAAGAAAAAATTAACGCGTTCGAAAGCACTGCTCGTACTGTGGGTAAAATAATGCGTAATGAGATGTTGATGTGTCTAATGCAAGAGCCCCCGGGGAGGGTGAATTGGACGCATGTACATCTCAGTACAAGCGCATTATTTTGTACACTTTCTCGAGTAACAAGTGGTGTGCGTTTACTCATACGCGAGAAGAAAAATCCTGTGATTTTTGCTATTTCGTAACATAATTGTCGCTAAAATGTCGGAAAATGCAAGCGAATATAAATGCATCAACCCGCAAGAAAAATGATCTCGTCCGAAAGCACCGCGAGCACTACGCGGAGTGCGCGCCCGCACAATTATATGATTGCTTGTATTTTACTAACATTTGCTCCGATTGGTTCTCACTATCTAGGAGCGCATGGAATATTGATAAATATATATAAAAATATCACAAAACGTGTGCAAATAATGTCTTGTCCTATGGCTATATGAAATTATATTCTTACCTCAGTCTCGTATTCATTTACTTCTTGATATTATATACATGTATATAAATTCACTGAAAACGTTGGTGCAATGCTTTGAGGGGAGCACTATAGAAATATAGTAGGGAGTACTATTCAAATATTTTATTCTGTCCTTTATTTGTAAACATATCAATTGTTAATTGCTTGGTTAGCCAACAAATAAATGACATTTTTTGAAATACATCGTTGTATGAAGACAAATATCATATAACTATATGACAGTGCCCTCTGTCTTGTAAACATCGAAGCTCCTGTGGCTTCGGTTACTTTATTTAATAATATCCCTTTAAGTTGTAGTTTACAGCGACTTCAGAAGGTAGAGTCTGTTTTGGATCAAATATACTTTATGAATCGCACTCAATTGCTAAAATTTAAGTGAGGAGGTGTCATACAAAATGGATCGATTGGTAAATTACAATCTCTGAGTGAACAAAAAAAAAACACATCTGCACCAATGTGCTTGTGAAAATGGGCTTTCTGTTTACGAATAAGCCCGATATAACAAGTAGGTGGAGAATCCTGTGGAAGAAAATGGCACAGCAAGAAACATCGTGTTCCTTTTTTTCGATCGTAATCGATTTCATTTACTGTACACTTTGTTGATACATTACGCAGCAAAGTTTGCGAGGGTTTTCAAAGGAAAGTCATTTGTCCAAGAAAAGGAGCAACTTTGCGATTGTGGAAATGGGCCAAAAGATGGCGTAAATGTTTTGGGGAATCATACAGACGTCAACATGTTTATGCTCGGGTGGTTGTTGAAGCCGTCTCCTCACAGGTGTCATGCCAAAAAAATAACAATATCCCCAATTTAATTTTATATCACGCGTAATGTACAGTAGTATGCAAAAAGCATCGCAAGTGTCGGTAGCATTCTTTCATTTCTTTACTGAATCTATTCATGAACTTAGTAAACATGTTTATGACAGCTGAATTCTTGCTCACCGGAGGAAATAGGATTGCCTGGTTGGTATTTTCTCTTTATCAAATGTCGAAACCCGGGTGAAGTTACTGCGGCGCTTACAAGCACAAGACGTTTTGACATAAAAGTAAATATATGCAGTAAGTGATTTTGTACCCCTACATGCATTCAAATGTGAGACGAATGTAAGTCGAGTTTATTGTAACAGGCGGAAGACATTCGAAACTAATCGATTTATGGTAACGGAACTGCGCGTCAAATTCTGTTTTCCAACCAAAATCCCGCAAAATGCAATAGTGAGCCTGAATGGTATTATTGATGAATATTTGGTTCCCTAGTCACATGCATAGTAATTATATATAAATAATACAGGGTCCCCCCCCCCAAAGAAAAAAACTCATTGTGCCCTCATTTTCTGATGATCAAATATATTTTGGTATTGAACAAATCTTTAGTAGCTTTAGTAGCTTTCGTTAGCTTTAGTAAACCGAAAAGAATATTTCAATCGGCACATAACTTTGGAAGATATGCTCTTTAAAAAAAAGTACCCGTTTTTACTCTGTCCACGGATGAGGTTTGGCTACTTCAAAGATTGAAAAGAAGTACACTTACCATGCATGAATATCAAACATTCCTCAATAATAACTTTACAAATAATTTTATCTAGGGAATGGGCTTTACCGGTGGGCTTATGGGCTATAGATTTTGTTAAGTGTCAAGTGTTAATTTGTGGGTGTAGGATGTGACTCATGCCTTTTTGTTTTATGTTTCTTACTTTCTTATTTTGTTGTTTCTTGCTTTCTTTTTATTTACAACATCAGTCATTATTCTTTTTTGGATAAAAGGTAGCCTTGAAAAGGGTTGTTTAGTTTGTCTTTGGTTCTTCTGTAGTGAGTTTACTGTGTTGCTCTGCCCTCTACCTGGTTGCCTTCTTGGCGAATACAGGTTTCGGCTCTTGTCCTCAATGCATCAATTACGTTGCGTACCATCCTTGTGCGCGCCGGATACTTGCGAATGTAGCAGTAATACGTTTGTGAAGATCGTCGTTTGGAAGAAATCAAGTGGTGTGAGGTCTGGTGATCTTGCAGACTACTTCAAAGAATGTCCCATCCTAACCACTCTGTTTGTCGTGGACAGAGTAAAAGAAGGTAAATTTCTTTAAAAGAGCATATCTTCAAAAGTTGTAAGCCGATTGAAATAATTGTTTTGGTTTATTAAAGCTACCGATTAAAGGTTTCTCTATATACCAAAATATATTTGATCAACTGTCCAAAAATGGGAAAAAAGAGAGCGCAATGAGGGTTCTGTTTTTTTTGGGACACCCTGTAATACACATTTGACATGTTGCATATATTGAACGGTACTGTGTTCTGGATTAAATTATTTTGATTCATATATCCCAGGATTTAGGTATAGGATACAACAATATTGTATTTCAACACGTCCAACCAATGATCTTTCCAAACCAAGAAATATGATGACAGTGTTTTTAAATATTTGTACTAACTTTGCCATTTGATACGATAATTGGGGATATTAGATCAATAGTTGTTCATATTGAGAATTTAACGGATATTATATCTAAAATATGACTAAAATTGATATAAACTGGCCTCAAAAAGAAATTTTTCACAAGGTCATATCTTAAAACCCTGTCCATAAAAGTGAACAAAAATTACACACAGGATTACTTCAATACTTTACTTTAAACACATGTCAATAACCAAACAGTTGTCCAACTGACACAACAGTAATTCATCATTCACAGGCGAAAAAATGGAACCCAGAAAAAGAATTCTGCGAGAATGCGTTTAAGATCCTTACACAGGTGATTATTTCCAAAAGAGTAAGTGGAATAGTGTGGAATTGGGCTGCTTCTGCTTTTCACACACTTCAAGAAACATGTCTTGTTCCACACTATTCCATTTACTCACAGATTTCTTGTGTTGGGTGCCAATTATTGCCAAGTATATCAGGCATATTCAAACTTCATGTAGTTTGTCTTGTGTTCATAATATTCATATATATATATATAAAACCTTGAGATAAATTTTAAAAATAAATTGAGGAGACCAATGCTAAAATAGGATAGATGGCAATTATACTTACGAGCCTTTTTAAACACTTAAAAGGGTTTTAAGTTTAAGTTAAAAATGACATATTCAACCCAATGAGAACTACCGGCCGATTGGCCAAAGAGAAGTTTTCATTATCAATTGGACCAATCAGCATTATTGTTAGAATAATTTCGCCACTCAAAAAAACTGGGGTGAATTATTTGCAAAGCTCCTTTATGATTGGTGATTAAAATGAAGATATCATGTAATTGACCAATCAGAGGCAATGCTAGATCGGCAGTTAGTGCTCGGAGAGTTAAACGTGGAAGCAATTATTTTATGGAAGGTGGCAAAAACGTGATATTTACTTTCAAGATATATTATATTCAATAAGCAATTTCAAATGTAATATAATCGCCAAACTATTCATATTGTGAGAAATAAAGAAATCAAATTTCAAATCATGGCGGCTGCTGAGATTCATTGACATTCATTTTAAGAATACCTTCAACTTATTGTTTTGTTTTTGCAACAAATATATGTTTGCTACAAAACAATTTTTGGGTACAAATATTGTTTTGATCTGTTTGCCTTCGAAAATTAAATTATCTTTAAGGCCACTACCCAAATGGAAATAACATGGAATAACAAGGACAACAATCATGATAAACAATCTGGTTTTAGAACCCTTTATTGCCAAACATGTTTTTCCTTGTCATTCCTGATTAAGGATTTGTGATTTAATGCAAATTATTTGAGGTAGCTGTAATGCAAATACCAATTATTGGCTATAAAAAGAAAGAATCAATATGCTTTATATTAAAAGGCTACTTACTATTTGATCAGTCTTAAACTAACACAAAGGAGTTATTTATAGCTGTGACCAAAGAGCTTGGCTGTGACCATTAATGCTTAAAGTTAAGTAAATCCTCTTTAATAGACACTCATCTTGTAATCCTTTATGAGGAAGATTCAGGAATGATCAGGTGTGGTGAAAGTGTCATCAGCGTTAGTGTCAGGAACCATCAGGAATAGAGTTCTTGCAAAGCCTACTACTTCCTGCAAGGTCACAATGCACTGTTCACTGTACTGAGCAATAGGAGAAACTCAGGTTCATGAAAACTTGGCTTTGAAAATATTAATTTATCTCCACTTGTTTTTTCACCAGAGAAATTATTCAAAATTATTCCTTTATTTTTCCTGCAAAATTTAAGATTCTAATGATGAAATTGTGTTTCAGAGACAGTTTTCCTGTCTCAGAGCATGACTTTGCATTTAAACAGTGTATAAAACTGTGTTTGCTTGTCCTCCACCACGCTTGACTGACTTCAGCATATGTCAATTAGTTTGACCTATTGACCTACTATGCAAGGGCCCTATAAAAATGAACAAAGGGGAAATACCATGGCAAATCAAGGAATAAAGTTGGTACAATCAGGAATCTGCCTGTGCTAGTGTAATGATGATCTGCCATATTAAACAAGTATAAATTGTAACATATCCACAATATTTATATACATATAAGTACTTTCCTTCTTCTCTATTCAATATCCACCTGCTTAATGCAGTCCATGTAAAGTTCTTAATGTACCAAAACGTGCCATGATATAATGGCTTGTATAAAATGTTGATGGTGACTATAATATACAAAACTCACATCAATGCTGTCTGACACTGAATTTGGTTCCATGAGAAAAACAACAGAAAGCTCACCATACCCTGGCTTCATGTTCTGTTAATGGTGTAAGGCAACCTTATCGATAATGATAAAATAACGGTGATAATACTTCAAATAGAGTTCGTAACCATTAGACGCTAGGCAATCTGATCACATTTCGCGTAACGTTTCAGACGGCGGCGTAAGCAGAAGTAATAACATAATTGGAAATTTAAACTTATGATCTCAACACAAAATTAAGACGTACCTCAAATTTTCGGTCACAACTGTGGACCTTCATCTGGAGACTGGCAACCCAAGTTTGGAATCAGTGACCTTTTGGACACTTGACCCCAAAACTCGGTCGTACACTCTTGGTAACTTGTATCATACATTGGCGTCGTCCGAGTACTACCTCGTCGGAAGTCTCCCAGCACATCCACATTGAATACCCCGGCCACCAAGTTGATTTGGATGAGGTCAAAATCCTTGACCGGGACGCTAGATACTTTGAAAGGGGTGTGAAGGAGTCAATTTACATCAGAGTCAACCAACCATCTCTCAACCGCGACGGGGCCGATACAAGTTACCAAGAGTGTACGACCGAGTTTTGGGGTCAAGTGTTCAAAAGGTCACTGATCCCAAACTTGGGTTGCCAGTCTCCAGATGAAGGTCAAAGTTGTGACCGAAATTTTGAGGTACGTCTTAATTTTGTGTTGAGATCATAAGTTTAAGTTTCCAATTATGAAGTTTACCAACACAGATGAACTTTCATGCCAGAAGTAATAACGTTTATCTAAGTGAATTACCACGACACTGGTGTATTACCAGCTTGAAATATTTCAATTTCACAAGAGCGAAATGAAAAACATAGCAACC
This sequence comes from Amphiura filiformis, assembly GCF_039555335.1. Lineage (NCBI taxonomy): Eukaryota > Metazoa > Echinodermata > Ophiuroidea > Amphilepidida > Amphiuridae > Amphiura > Amphiura filiformis. Next base: position 43,873,826 of record NC_092636.1, on the reverse strand, counting down.
TGTATGATGGGCCTCACAAACCACCCTATTGTTATTTTTGATAGTCGGTCCTACCTCGGGTAATACGATGGGGTAAAAATGTTATCACTAAAATGTGCGCATCTACGGTAAATTGTGTAGGCTAAACACACTTAATTCCCAAATAATGTAAATACTTTACACGTCGGTGGTGAATGACCAAGTTACTTTCTAATTGTTTAACTTTTCTTATTTCTCACAAACTTGAAATTGCTTACCGAGAGGAAGCTTTCATCCAGTATTCTCTTGGACGTCTTCAGCCCCAATATTTGGCACATGGGGCGCTGTTGGCTATTCGGAACCACCGACACTTTCTAATTATTTGATACATTGAGTTTAGAAGTGGGCGCACTTTTTTGAAGCGGATAGCATCCAAGGCACTCTCCCGCTAGGACTAATGTAACAACAACTTATCCGTGTACTCCTTAAAATGTGTATAAAACAAATACTTTCGTCGAAATGATGTTATGTTTGCAATCTACATCGCAAGAATGTCATATAAAAGTTCATGCTCTTGCACACTGTATGGTGATTAAATAAGTATACGCTATGTTTTTAAATCAATCCCTGCCCTAGCATCAATACTAAAGGACCAATGTCACCTGCTTTTACTCCTCGAGCAACTTGTTCCTGAAGGTATGGTAATGTTTATCTAGGAGCTTATTCTTCCTTGGTTCATGAATTGATTTAAATGGGCCAAGTCCCGCCCCAAGGCGCGACAGCCGTGATCATACATAAACCCATCATATAACGATCGTCACATTTCTTTTTGAGGAACATTAATTCTTGATCTCTCGACAAATATTCTGTCAGAAAACTTGAATGACAAGTTATTTCTGCAACCTTCAAAATAGAAATACTTTTATATTCTATTAATTTACCACCGACTGTGATGAAATAAATTAAACAGAAGTGTTAAGAGTATTGAAGCCTCATAGCTGAACTTGTGTGAACAAAAATGTCAAAATCTAATACCGTAAAACCTCGTCTACAAGCATATATAGTGTTTTGATGAAAGCTAAATTAATACGAAACAGCCGTAAATGCCAATACAAATAATTGGTCTTACAATCTTACAATAACACTTCTTTGTATATGCTTGTGTCCTTAATTTATTTACTCAAACCCTGTAATGTTTATACTTTTGTTGATGGATGGCGCCTGGATCAATTGAGCTTTCATCAAAAGCACTCTATATGCTTGTAGACGAGGTTTTACGGTATATTATCAGAAAAAAGTGAATTAACATCGGTTCCTTCTAACACAATAGTTAATTCTAAAGTAGCGCTAAGCATTCTAAATATCAAAATATAGTTATATTTTTTATAATCTTTCCATAAATAATCCATAGACGTAATTGCTTAAAGAAATGCAAATTGATTTGACAAAGCCAAGAGCCAACGTTATGATAAAATGTGATAATTCGGACAACTGCCCCGTCGCTGCTAGTGCCGGGCGGTATTGTCGGGTCCGGTTAATATTAGTAAGATTGTACTCTTCGAACACATCTGGCTTTCTAAGTATGTATGTGTATGGGTGGGTTAGGGTGTATGGTGGATGTGAGGTGGGTGTTGGTTGTGTGATGATGTCAAGTGTCTGTGATATGACAGGTCCTCTTCTTTAAGACGCAAAGAACACGATTTGTCCTTTGCAATTCCATACAAAAACCGTTACTATATGCACTATAAGTGTGCCGTGCACAGGCAGCTAAGACTGACTGAGCAGTGTCTCTTTCATATATAAAAGAGCTCGTTTTGAAAACATTTAAATAAAACTTTAACTGAATATTAAACATCATAATATTTATGTTAAAACAGACAATGGAATACAAAGTTAATGTATATATTACCACAATATTACCACCAAAACATTGGAAGACTCCTATTACCAGCAAAACTGTTTTCATGTACTATGTGAACTAATTCGACTTGTTTTTATGTCATCCGGGTGTCATCATGAATATTTTTAAACTCGGCCTGATACGAGGGAGATATTAGGATTAAATTTTACAACTGCTAGCTATTACCAGGAAAAGAAATAAGGAAAACGTATTTTTCGATTTCAATTCTACTTATAAAGTACAGTGACCCCAACTAGTCTAACCTTGTGTTTTACTTAGCTTGACAGGAATAATTGGGAATAATCTGTTAACTATTCCAACGATTAATCTTCACTCATGTATTTACCGTAGTTAAGAATATAACAATTTTCAACAAAAATGATCTCATTAAGAAAAAGGTCAATCAAATAACGTGATAGCCGTGATAGGGATGAACAAATACTGAGAGAAAGAGAAATGCTTATTGCTGATTACGTATCATTCAAATCATTAAGTTGCCATAGACTGGTAAACCTCCCAGCAGACATATCAAGGATGTACAAAGCCATGACAAGTGATAAACTGCTGCAACGAGGCCCGTGCGTTGTAATTGGAATGGAATGAAATTAACACGATATTGCTCTAAGCATCGCGACGTATTTCATATAGATGTTGTCTGGAGCATATTTTGGCATATTTTTAATGTTTGGATAGAATGTGCTCAAACAATTGAAAAACAAGCACTTACACGTTAACCTATTTCAAAGGCGATGCAGATGATCGGCTAAAAAAATGTAACTACATTATTTTGCATTATGGTGGACGGAAGATGGAAGGTAAGAAGAAGAGTTGAATAACAGAAACGTGTTTCTCCCCTCCCATGTTCTTCCTTCATTCCATACTAATTTAATTATAAAAAAATAATTAAATAATTAAACATGTGTGTATTTAAATAAAGAGATATGCTATACATGTATGTATTATGACTGGAAAGTGTTAATTGTTGGAAATTAAATGTAAATTCACATACAGCATGGCAGTATGCAAACTTTATTCCATCTCGGATTTATTTTCATTTCATGTCCCACATTGTCGAGCAAATTCAATTAACTCACGGTGCTAACTATAACCAATAAGTAGGGTTTCTTTGATTTAGAAAGTGTGCAATTCATGTAATTTGTTTCATAACTTTTCTTACATATTATAGCCTAATAATTCATGATTTGTCGGCATTGGTTGTAAATTTGCTTTTAGTGTGATATTCTCTTAATACTTTGAAAATGATACTGGAATAATATATCAGATACATGAATATTCTAAAGATAAAAGTTTATATAAAAAAGAGTTCCATGGTTGTGTGATCATTAACAAGTACTTCATGTCCCATGTTATTTAATACTGATAGTCATTAAAGAACTGCAAGAGCACTTATCTCACGTACTTTGGCTTTATCCATACAACACATGAATTGATATGAAAAGTTCAGCGGTAACAGGAGACGATGTAAGTTCACAATAATGGCGAGTTTTATTTAAGAGGCAAGAAGATACAATATACACATGTGAAATCACAAGGCATTGTTTTGCTACTGATGAAATAGACGTTTGACTCATACACGTTTGACGGGAGCAGACACTAATATCCATGGTGCTTTCACTCGGCATCTGAAATGAAAACTCGTTACTATATGGTTACTTGTGAACCGTTGGTATTTGTGTTAAAAGTTGACATGGATAATATTTATTTGATTGGTTCCACAAAGGAGCTAGAGCGTACTAGAGCGTAATCCAAGAACGTGATCGCAGTATGTGCAACTGCAATAAAGGTAGTCATATTTTGACGTCAACGCCGCTATCTTGTGACTACGGAGTGCCTTGTTGCTACGATCACCCCGTTGACGCTTGACTGAAGAGGTGTATCACGCGCTGCGACTTCCGCGTAATCGGAGGCGTAATGTCTAACGCATGGCATGCAAAACGGCAATACCCACAAGATGACGGATCCCGCGGAAAAGGCTGACGGCCCTCTATTGTATCTGCTTCCTTCTCAGAATTAGGAGCTGCCCATCTAGATGAACAGAATTTTACTTGTTATTAACTCCTGGAAGGCGATCGTGTGATGGAGGATTGACACGTCCTATATTTTATTGTAGTGATGTGCCGGCATCAACTATTTCAAATATTGTCACTTATTTGTATTCATAGCTTTAGGTATCAAAATACATAATGGGTTTGATGTGTAATTACTTATCATCACCAGGACGTTAAAGGTGGATGCACCGATTTTTAATTTTAGTTGTAACTATAGAGTAATCATTACTTTTACCGGTTTAAAGTCGTCTTAAGTTTAACTTAAAGTTTGCCTTCTAAGAGCAGAATGACCAGTAATAAATCATAATTGGTAGAAATATATTTTTGGAAAAAGGCCAGTTTATTCAACTGCCACTACGAATATTGGAACAAATTATACCCCTGGCATTTATTTTCTAGTCACTTAAGTGACATATACATCTCGGTGGTATTTGTAAGCTGTATCCAACTTCCTAAGCCAAGTTTATCATCAAAACTGACTTAGGAGGTAGTGAACGCCACCATAATGCTCGTTGAGACGCCTTCAATCTATCATCAAGCAAATATACGTTTTACTCATGGGCCATGAACCGATTTATCAAGTTATTTGCACAAAACTATCGCAATGTGCCAACGGAATGTAAATGTGGACACTTCTTATTGATGTAGTAATGTGAAACTGCTAGAATTAATCAAAAACATGATAAATTACATGATTGTTTCCGAAAACACCTCAAATCAAAAGGTAACCGCAGGCCATTATGACATACGGGGTGTTTTGTTGCAATGTAAAAAGCTCTAAATGACACATCTGTAATGAACAAAATTCACGAAATGCTTCAGGTTAAAGAAACATATCTTGAAAGAAAAGAATAACATTGAAGAGAAGCAATCATGATAGTTTTTATTACAGTAATCTATACCTGTATTTTTTTTTTTGTTTGTTTAGATTTGATGCAAAAACGTGGTACTTTGATTGTTTCCTGAAAACTTAATAATGATTTTCATGATATAAATATTGTTCAGAGCTTCGCTTCAAACCAATTTTTACTTCAATTAATATTGTTTTACCTATTTTCTTTTCGAAAATGAAATCATTTTCAAGGCCAACATTTACGATATGAAATGAAAACAAAGTTATACTTTTTCATTCGGATTTATTACATACAGCCCAAAATAATGACTCAATCTACGGATTCATTACATTATAGCAGTCAAGCAAACAAGTCTAGATTGTATGGAAACATATCCATAATATTTAGATACTTGAGAATAAAGTATTCTTGACTCACAAGATTATATTAACCTAGAATTTCTTCGATATTTAGGTTTCCAATTCGGTTTTATGTACTTTATGTGGTCTTCAATACTGCATTCACCTGTTTTATGCATTCGATGTAATGTTCTTATTGTACCCAAACGTGTCAGGATATAACGGGATATATAAAATATTACTTTAGAAGATGGCGACTATAGTATTCAAGACGCTCACAACAGTGCTGTCTGACACTGAATTTGGTCCCACATCTACTTTCCACTTGTTTCTGGTGTTACTTATACTCATTTCCAGTTTCCCAAAGTTGGTCGTATACGGGGTTTAGGAAGCATGTGTCCTCTTCTCTGTTCAAGGTCCTACTCCCCCTTTTTCTTATCTCCATGGCTTCTCGGACTTTTCTATACATTTTGTCATGCTCCCGCGCAAGGATCTTTGACTCATCCCAATTTGTTACATGCCTGGTCCGTGCAAAATGAACTGATATTGCTTCGGTCTGCTCCGAAGGAAGGAACAAATAGTAAAGAAGGAGAAATGCTTAATGTTGGATGCGTATCATTAAAATCATTAAGCTCCATAGACTGGTAACCTCCCAGCAGACATATCAGGGATGCACAAAGCCATGACAAGTGATAAACTGCTGCAACGAGGCCCGTGCTTTGTGTACAATTGTAATGGAATTAAATTAAGAAGATGTCGCTCCAAGCATCGCGACGTATTTCATATAGATGTTGTCTGGAGCAGATTTTGTCATAATTTTTAATGTTTGGATAGAATGTGCTCAAACAACTGAAAAACAAGCAAATACACGTTAACCAATTTTAAAGGCGATGCAGATGATAGTCTAAAACTAACAAAAGAGATACAAAAATAAAATACAGGTAAAACCGAAAAGGTTATCAGGAGGAAGACTGGGTAAAAATCAAGACAAAAAGGGAGATGGAAGGTAAGAAGAAACGTATTTCTCCCCTACCACGAACTTCCTTCATTCCATACTAATTGTATTCAAACAAAAAGATAGGCTATGTATTATGACTGAAAAGTGTTACAGATGGGAAATTTAATGTAAATTCGCATATAGCATGACAGCATACAAACTTGAATCCATCTCGGATTTATCTTCATTATTCAAGTCCCATATTGTCGAGGAAATTCAATTAACTCACGGTGCAGACTATAACCGATAAGTATATTTGATTTGATTTTAAAAAGTGTGTAATTCATGTAATTTGTTTCATAACTTTTCTTCCAAATTATAGCCTAACGATTTGTGATTTATTCGGCATTAGTTGTAAATTGCTTTCAGTGTGATATACTCTTAATTCTTTTAATATTGAAAATAATATTGGAATAATTTATCAAATATAAGATATCCCAAAGATTAGGAGCACGGTGGCCGAGCGGATAGGAGCACGGTGGCCGAGCAGAACGGGCTAAGACTCATAATCGGAAGGTTGCGGGTTCGAGCCCCGGCGACGCCATCGTGTTGTGTCCTTGAGTAAGGCACTTTATCTCGATTACTCCTCTCCACCCAGGTGTGAAATGGGTAGCTGTTATGAATACTGTCCATTGAGCGCCGCCCAAAGGTATGAGCATGCCTTGGGCATTGTATGGCAGCTGATATATTCTAACGACGGCGGAATAAATGTAAAGCGCTTTGGTACATGTTCACATGTGAAAGGCGCTGTATAGATACCAACATTTGTTTTATTTATTAGAGTTTATAGAACAGGTTCCATGGTTGTGTGATCAAAAGGTTCCATGGTTGTGTGATCATTAACTTCATGTTCCATGTTATTTGATATTATTAAACGAGATGAAAGTGTACTTATCTCACGTACTTGGCTTTATCCATACAACGCATGAGCTGAGACGAAAAGTTCAGCGGTAACAGGAAACGTTGTAAGTCCAAAATAATGTCGAATTTTAGTTAAGAGGCGAGTGGATACAATGCGTACCTAACGAAGTCACAATGTTTTGTTTTGATACTGATGAAATAGACGTTTGACTCATACGCGGTTCATATTCATGGTGCATTCACTCTGCATCTTAAATAAAACTCGTCACTATACATGCCGGCAACTTGCGAACCGTTGGTAATTACGTTTATGTCATTGATGTGTTGTTGTTTAGTGTAGGGCTATTGCTTTTCTATCAAAGGCTTTGATAAAGATTCTGCTAAGATCGAAAGCTCAGGCAACGGATCTAAGGCTTAGCCATTGCAAAACTTTAAACAATGATTACCAAAAATAATTGCACTTCGGGATTTCTGTACGTTTTTTAAATTTTACGTTGTTAAATCACTACAAAGCCCATATGCTAGGAGACATTCTTAGTGGGTTTGGTTGAACTTGTAAACGCTAAATTTTAGTGTTATCTGTCGTCTGTTACATGGTAGACGGAGACTGTCGAGGTGTGCTTACTTAGCTTAATACACGAACGCGATTGCAGTATGCGCAACTAAAATTGTAAATGTTTCCTTCAATTCAAAATAAAGGGTGTTTTTTTCATGACAATAACTTATTTTTGCTAAATAAACTAGATACTTTACGATAGGAGTTTCTGGTCTTTACTATCCTCCATCGTGTGATGGAGGATATAGTCATGTTCCATATTTTATTGTAGTTGTGCGCCGACATCCACTACTTGAAATATAATCATTTACTTGTATTCAAAGCTTTATCAAAATACATAATGGGTTTGATGTGTATTTACTTAATACCCTGTCGAAGGCAAACTGACGTTAAGGTGGATGCACCGATTTTTAATTTTAGTTGTAATTTCAGAGTAATCATTACTGTTACCGGCTTAAACCCATCTTAAGTTACCCTTATATGTATCTTAAAGTTTAGTCATCAAGAGCAGAATGACTAGTGATAAATTAAAATTGGCAGAGATAAATTCTTTACTCAAAAGGCCAATGTATTCAACTGCGACTACGGATATTGGAACAATACCATGACTTTTGTTTTCTGGTCACCTCAGTGGGATGTGTAAGCTGAGCCCAACGTTTATCATCAAAACTGATTTAGGAGGTAGTGAAAGCCACCATAATGATCGTTGAGACGCCATTCAATCTAGCACCAAGTTGTTTGCACAAAACTATCGCAATGTGCCAACGAAATGTAAATGTGGACACTTTTATTGATGTAGTAATGTAAAAATCTGAAAGAATTAATCAAAAATATGATAAATTACATGATTGTTTCCGAAAACACCTCACATCAAAAGGTAACCGCAGGCCAATATGACATAGGGGGTGTTTTGTTGCAATGTAAACGAGCTCAAAATGGCAAATCTGTAATGAACCAAAAAAAAACCGAAATGCTTGAAGGATAAGAATAACATGGAAGAGAAGCAATCATGATAGTCTTTATTACAGTAATATATACCCTGTATTTTTTACTTGTTTGTTTAAATTCGATGCAAAAACGTGCTACTTTGATTGTTTCTTAAAACCTTACTAATGAGTGTCATGAAATATAAAATATCCAGAGCTTCAAACCAATTTTCACTTCAATTAATATTGTTTTCACATATTTTCCCTACTTATTTTCAAGGCCAACTCACGATATGAAATGAAAATAATTTTTTTCATTCCGATTTATTACATATAGCGCACTAGCATTCAAAAATATTGAGCTACCTACTTATTCATTAATACATTATAGCATTCAAGAATATCAAGAAAGTCTAGATTGTATGAAAACATATCCACAATATTTAGATACTTGAGAATAAAGTATTCTTGACTCACAAGATTATATTAACCTAGAATTTCTTCGAAATTTAGGTTTCCAATTCGGTTCTGAGTACTTTATGGTACTTTATGTGGTCTTCAATACTCTATTCACCTGCTTTATGTAATGTTCTTAATGTACCGCATCGTGCTATGATATAACGGGATATATAAATTGTTGTTTTTTGGAGATGGCGACTATAATATTCAAGACGCTGATATCAATGCAATTTGGTCCCAGGAGAACAAACAATAAGCACACCATAACGTGCTTTCGTCTTCTCCTAATGGTGTAAGTCAACCTGATCGACAATGATAAAATAACAGTTAAATACTTCAAATAGAATTCATAACCGTTAGACGCAACGCAATCTGATCACATTTCGCGTAACATTTCATACGACGGCGCAGAGATTAAGGAGTTGAAAATGTAAGAATATATACATTTTCTATCCGCGTTTTTACGAAAGCGGAGATAATACATTAAGGGAATTATTTTGACACTAAAGTATTAACAGCTCAAAATATGCATTAGTTTGAAACCTTCTTTATATGACATTTCCTCATAAAGTCATCAAGTCATCAATAAAAGCGGCATATTACCACATTGATTTGGTATTCACGACAAAAATAAACCATGTTTTTGCACAACCTTCTTTTTTGAGCACTCGCTTTACTTCATTTCACTACAATAATATTCAAGGTAACTGTGCTGAGTATTGTCACGAGTATTATTACAATATTCACATGAGAGTTTCTGCAAGTTTGAAACTTTGAAAATGTTGAAACTTGAATTAAAGTTTAGGTAGAATATCTTTGCAACAAGAAAAGAATAGAAGAACGTTGAAAGGATGATACGATGGAACTATATATAATCATAATATTTATAGTTAGGGATGTTGTACTTGTAATTATAAAGAAATAATGTTTGTTTTGTTTTTGATACAACCGTATGCTTGCTGCGTAATGTTCTCAGTGTCCACGGGGAGCAACGCATTTTAAATACTGAAGGTAGTTTCTACCGAGGCATGGGGGAAGTAACCTGGCAACCCAATGACCTTACTATTACATTGCTCCGTGACATACTATAGGAGGACACTGGGCTTGGGTGGACAGAAATCATTGGAGAGCCATTATAATTCGAGGAAATCATCCACCATAAGAATAAGCAAGCAAATAATATTCATAAATATTTATTATTCTTTTTGCGTTGATCGGTTCAAAACATTTTCAAAGCATGTAACCTTTCCAATTAATCGCACATTTATTACCTCAATGTGTCGCTCAATATAGGGAAAGGCAAAAACCGATTGATATCTGAATAGTGTTTGTAGGAAAAAATGAATCATGACATTTTCCACATAATCTAACATATCCTACACAAGGCATTAATGTTATTCAATGCAACGCAGAATAATTCTGCGCACCATGCGCAAAAGTGTAACCCTAATAGTCCTAATACATATTAACCCAACCTAATTATAACCCAAATAATAACCCTAACAATAACCCTAACCCACCCTAATTGCATGTATAACCCTAGTCCTAACTCCTAACCCTAAAACACAGGGTGCGCAAGATATACCAGAATTAAACCCACTACGATAGTAATAACACCTCTCTCTACACCAATAAAAGTATAATGTACTAAGGACCTTAACCTTGGTAAATGTGACACCATATAATACGCCAATTCAAGCTTCAAAATCTGCTGAAATCCCTTTGAACGCGTACGCACGAAATGGAAGCTGAAATCAATAACTAATGATCCAAAAGGTATAGCCCTATATCGAGGGTGATAAATCTATCTGTAATCGTGCGTTGATGCTGCTAAATTCGTACATCGCTTGTAAGTAGCTCAATTCCATGTCCCCTGTAATAGGAACGTATTACTCATTAATTAGATTATGAAGCAACTAGACAAACTTTCTGGTGTTCAATTTGTATTATGATGAAAATCAACGAATAATTTTTTTTCTTCGGATATAAAAATAACTATAATATTTTGGTCCCAACACTGAGTATTATGTAATTGAGTATTAAGTAAAAAATATTAAAAAATCATACCCTGTGTTCTGTGTATACACATATTCCTCTTATATAGAAAATGACAACGCTCATTTTCCGAAGATTTTAAACTGAAAATTTTAAAAGCACTAAAATTACGCTCACTTCACAATTCTTTTTAGACCTCATTTACTGTGTATGTTTCGGTTATACAATATATCCCCAAACAAAAGAGATACAAGTATTATTATTTTGAAATGACAAACACATTATTGAGTTAATTCTACTATTTTTGTAAATAAATATTCACGGCTTTTGCAGTTTAATACAGAACTTGTTCTCAGTTCTGCCAGTCTGATGTACCGGTGTAGGCAGCCGTTGTTTTTCTTGGGCACTTCTGGGCCACTTCTGGGTCTGTCATTGACATCTCCTGTCTGACGAAACTGGGCTTTTAGCTTGGAGATCATACCTGGGGAAAGTCCAAAAGTTGCCGCACTTTGATTCTGAGGTATGCCAGCCTCAAGCTGACCAATAGCTCGAGCCTTATCCAGTTCTGATAATCGAACCATGGTTGATTAGAATTTTCGTTCTTGCAAATGACCACTATGAAGAAGTGACCAGCAAGAGAGATTGACTTGCGTTGATCCATTTGAATCCACATAAAACCATCCTAGAAGGGTGTTTCCATAACCTGACCACCTTTTCTGACTACCTTTTCTGACTACCTTTTCTGACCAGCTTTTACAGTGAGCCCTGTGATATTTGATATCCTTATCCCAATGCCATAGTCCAAAAACATTAACTAAACAATCATAGTGCAAAATTTGACCTCAAGTTGCAAAGTATGAGGTTTTTGTACCCCAATTTTCAAAGGTTATTCAATGAATGTACAAATGTATTGGAGTTAAAGAACTGTGCATTAATAGATGAGAATGTTTTGGATCCTAGTATTTTACACCATAATCATAGACAGTCATGCTGGGTGATAATTAGCAAGCTTTTCTCTGGGACTTGTTAATAGATAAACAACATTTTTACGGGGAAAAATGGTTGTTATTTCTTTCTCACTTTAGATTATTTATTTGTACCTTTTGCTTGTCGAGTATCCTTTGATTTTGTTTTGTTTAATACAGTTTTGTTTGTATATTTAATGTCTTGGATGCACCATCGGATCGAGTGCCACTGATGTAAAAAGCAATTTCCAAATAAAAACTTGAAACTTAAAAACTACAACACTTTCATGGTAAATGAAATTATTTAAAACAAATAAAATAAAATTTTGCACACACATCCAATTTTCCTGACTTCATTCGAACGAGTGCTCCCTAGTGTTACCCTCAGCACTTCCCTGTTCAGACTTTGTCTGTCTGATGGACAATTAAGGGTATACGATGTATTGTTGGTCGAAGCAGAAAGTAGTTCACAGCACCTTGCAAATGGTAGTGAGCTTTAGCAAAAATTGCATTGCTCAATAAGCCCAATCGGCATTGGAAGTTTGCAATGCATTGTGGGACACATTTTGCAGCTTTGGGACACTTTGTCCTTTGACCTATCAGGAAAATTCAGAAAAATTGGGGTTTTGAGCGTACAAAATATAATTTAAAACGTGTTACTAGAATAAAAACAAACCCAAAAATTTGATTATTGTATAAATTAATTATATTATTATTTATAGATGATAACATTATTACAATAATAAATTAATGATTACAGCAATTTTCCAGATATGTCAGACGTCAAAGTGTCCCAAAAAACCTGAAAGTTTTTCGATTGGGCTTATTCATAGCGAGCGTGTAGAATAATTCAAATATCACAGATATACTTTTGTCCGGGGGACTTTTGTAGGTCCTGTGGTTCTTGAGTTATGTTGTAGAGAGGGCTGAAACAACAACACTTTTGTAAAACGTACATAACTCATAAACAATAAATTAAGCAAGTTTTCCAAAGTATATGATTTGTATAATGAACTTCTGCAAAACACCAAAGTGTTATTTTTCAATAATATATTGATTCAGAAAAATGAAAATCTGCTTCGACCAACAATACCTCGTATACCCTTAAACCCATATTCACATTCGGGGCATGTTTGACCATAGGCCTGAATGTGACCTTGTGAAGTAGTAATTGTGTTTAGTCTATTGATTATTGACCTAGACTTGTTTCAAGTCCTTTGGCGTCCATAGTTAGTGAATGTAAAATTCATGGAAGAACATCTTCCAAAAATGTATATTTCTTTCCAAAGTTTTAGTTATCTATTCTTTCAAAATAATTATTTACCATCATCACTTTCTGAAAATCTATTTGACATTTGAATTGCCAGATATTGGACTTTCTTATCATACTTTACCCCAGGCATACTGTGCACTGCAGGGGTAGTGTTTGGGCAAAATGCACACCATGCCCACCCCGGGATGCCCACAAGGTATACTTCCTCCCTAGCTCATGTTGTCCTACACACAAATTCTGACCTGACTAAAAATCTGAGGGAGTACGTCGACCATGGAGGAAAATTATGGAGAAAGACTTGATCAAGGCTATTATTGACCCAGCACCTGAAATGATAACTGTCTCCTCTCTAAACTGAGAAGTTAACTGCCCTGTGAAAAACCATGGAAGTATGGAAAAACAAAACAAATTTCACTTGATAATTTCAATTTTATGTCACTTAACATCCAGAATGGTACAACATTATTGTGCAAACGTTTTATTTTACTCAAACATGATATACGGCAAACAACTTTTCATTCATTCTTTTATTCACTCGTTCATTCATTCAAAGCAATAAGATGAGCGCAGACAATGGTCAGTTTGGCACATTTTCTTTGAGACCCCTCTGTCTGTCAAAGAAATTTACTCAGCCGTAGGAATATGTTATCGTCACAAATGTGGTGTCATTGCTGACAGGAAAGAACAATGGTTTCACTGATATGAAAGAATGTGGAGATAGATTTCTAAAATTTCTGATATACAGCAGTTTTTGAAAGGTTCCAAACTTTTTTTGAGGAGTTATGCAAATATTATCACAATTAACAATAGTCAATTGATTTCATAAACAATAAGAATCGACCTTGCATCTATAGTCGTTCGAGAGGTCGAACTTATTTGTATCTACATGTATTGCCTAAATGTCATATATAAACTAAGCTCTTGCACATTGTTTGGTGGTTAAGTATGTGCGCTAATCCCTGTCTTGGCATCACCTTTCAAAACCCCAATGTCACCTCTTTTTACTCCTCGGGCAACTAGTTTTGAAGGTATGGTAATGTATGTCTAGGAACTTATTCTTCATGGTTCATGAATTGATTTAAATGGCTAAGTTGTCCTGCCGCAGGAGGCGACCACCGTGATCATACATAGATTCATTATATAACGATCGTTACATTTTGTTTCAGAAACAATAATTTCTTAATCTACCGACAAATATCCTGTCAGATATAGTGAATGACAAATTATTCCTTGTGAACAAAAAAATAGAAACTATAAATTTACATTTTCTGTTGATTTACCGCCGACTGTGATACAATATATTGAACAGTAGTATTAAGAATATTAATATAGCTGATCATGAATACATTATTTCAAAATATTCTGAAATAATGATTATATTGTCAGAAAAAATAGTTAATATCGATTCCTTCTAACATAATGATTAATTATACAGAAGTATAAATAGCATAACAGAATATAAGTGATATATAACGCTACTGTTATGATAGTTTTTTTCATAGATAATCTGTCCAAGTATTAAATGTATAATGTGCGAAAGCCAATGGAAACTATTTATGATACAAATCTGCTAAAAGGGGCTCTATCGCTGTTATTGCCGGTTCCGTTAGTATAAGTAATATTGTATACTCCCGTTGTATCTGGCACCCGTTTTTTATTTTAATTATTGGTGTGGGTGGGTGTATGCAGGTCCCGAGGGTGGAGGTGACGGACCCACGTGCCCAACCCCTTTGACACCAGGGTGCTATTTTCTTATCCCATTTGGTTACAAGCCTCCCTCTCTGTATATACCGCCTTATTATTCTTGTTTTCTTTTTATTTCTGACACGCGGCCCAACTCACCCCAGCGATACGACCATGGTGAGTGAGTATGGGATGATTGGATTGTGGTTTGTCAAGTGCCGGTGTAATGAAATAAAAAAAAGCAGTATATTTGACGGGACGTTCATAGACACAATTAAAACCATTTAAAATTTGGGTGGTCATTTACAATTAATTCCATACAATAATTACTATCGTTGCAATAAAACATCTTCCTTTATACTGCCGAGAAAGTTTTTGCGTTCGAGCAGATGGGAAGAGTGTATTTTTCCCAGACAAAACAGTGTTCTGTTTGAAAAAAAAATCATAACTTTAGCAAAATATTATGGAACTTCCACGGAATGATATGCATGTTAACGCTAATACAGACAATAAATTACAAAGCAAACTAATATATGTATTACCACCAAAGCATTGCAAATGTTTCTAAACAGGACATTTAAAGCTTTTAGAAACTGAAAACCCCATGTTGATACGTGTATTTTGCGAAGTTACGTCAATCTATCAATCGCTGAAAACAATGTAAAACAAACGAATTTTAACATTTTCTTTGCCAATATCTCAAAATAAATTTAAGCGGTATCCGACCCAATTCCCTTGATCGTGTCAAATATTACCAGCATCAACTGTTTTCGTGTACTTTGTGAATTATTATGTTTATTTTTGCTAATCTCTGGTGTCATCATGAATGTTTATAGAGAATATTCGGCTTCATTTTATAAAGTAGGTTTAAGAATTAAAATTCACACCTGCTAGTTACTACCAGGAAAAGGAGTATTTTTGATATTTGTAAAGGTATCAAAGGTAAAAGTTCTCATTCACTGAAGTAGAATGCAAAATAAATGGGAAAATAATTTCAATTCCGAAGAAAAGTACACTGACTCTGGTAGCTAACCTTCTGCTCTATTTAGCTTGATAGGAAATATGTTCAAATATGGTAGCTAACTATTCAAACGATTAATCTCCAGTCATATATATGCTGCTGTTAAAAATGTATCAGTTAATGTTTAAAAAAATATCTTATTCAAAAATGTCAATCAAATAACGTGGGAGCCGTAAGTGGGAGGAATAACTAGTGAGAGAAAAGAGAGAAATGTGTGTTTTGGTGACTGTCTGTGTATCCTGAACTCTTTAACCTGAAAGTAAGGTATATCTGCCAGTAGACATATCAAGAAAGGCACAAGTGATAAAACTGATTCAATGAGGACCACGCTTTAAGCTCATACTGTATACAAACTGTAATGGAATGAAATTAGGACGATGTCGCTGCAAGCATCGCGACGTATTTGATCTATGTTGTCTAGAGCAGGTTTTGTCATTTTTATAATGTAAGGTGGACAAAACAGAAAAAAAAAATTCATGCTTTATTTTGATATTTCAGTCGCTTTCTAGATATTCAAGTCTGTTTGTATTCGTTCATGACTGATGGTATCCATGTTGTTTTTGGGTTACCCCCAGTGGCGGCACAACTGAGGGGAGGAGCAAGGGGGAAGTTACACCAGTCAGAACTCTTGCCCTTCTCATGTCCCCAGCAAAAGCCCTAAATCACGAAAAAATGACAATTCAGAATTGCGTCAACTTTAATACGCAAAAGTGGTTGCTTTTGTTCCCCCGAAATTCGGGCGCCACCACTGTGGTCTTTTGACGGGCCTTTGATATTCAGATACAGGGCCGGATTTACCATTGGGGCAGATGGGCCCGGACCCAAGGTCCCAAAATTTAACGGCCCCCAATATTGCTCTGTGCATCTTCCTAAAAACGCCACGTTTTAGGTCAAATTACTAAATTACACCTTCATTTTGGGATAAAATAATCTGAAATTTAATTTTTTTCGCGCGCTTCGCGGGCAAATGTCCTAGAAAGATCGGAACAAAACTGTAGATCTTATACCTAAACCAAATTGTGGCCACGGCAGTCCTCAGGCTTTCCTCATGGTGAATTTTGGGGCCTCCAAATTTTGGCCTGGCCCACGGCCCCGAAAAGGGAAATCCGGCCCTGTTCAGAAATCGTTTGTTGTGCTGGGAAATATTCTGGAAGTCTGATGAGGTTATTTAGTAGCTTTTGTTGATATTGAAAAGTATACAAATTGTACAAACTGATCAACTTAAATTGTTATTTCAATTTTGCAATGTCAAGATGATTCTAAATTTGTGAAAAATAAACAAGAAAAAAGATTATGCAGAGAAAAGGCTATAAGAAGAGCAACAGGAAGAACTTGGTACGATTGTAAGACTCTTGTCAAGTGCATCGTTTGAAACGTGACAGGTTAGATACACTCACCTCTTGAAGTATCTTGTTTTGATTTAATTTTGCTTGCTTTACAGTATGGAAGGAAACGTAATTTGCACGGATTATCGGATCAGCTTTCTGTTAATACTGTAAATCCGACAGCCAGGGATGTATTTGATTGCTATACCTTGCATAAGGCTGGCATTTTGTAAGTTTGTATGCAATGAATATTTGAGATCAAACTCGCGAGTATTGCTCTATCATAATATAAGGTTCGGTTGTTGAAAAAAAATACAAAACACCAGGCTAGATGTATGATTCCATTATTGTGGCTATTGAAGGGAAAAGGCATTGGAAATCATATATTTTCCATTAAAATTCAATTACCTATAGCAAAAATGCTATGTCAATTGTGATGTAATTATTGTGATGTAATATCTGAAAAGGATAGCGGGAAATAGTATATACTTTTGAATTTATATACGCTCTCCCTTTTTCCAAGCCAACAAATATTGTTACGTTGTTTCAACGTCGTATAAAAGAAATTTACGTTGTAAATACGTAAATTTGTTAACTCGTTTGTGTTGTGACAAGCAATATCACTTAAAACTCACTACAAAAATTGCCAAACAGTACCATGGGATAATGCAATGCCCAAGCAATTGCAGGGAGGTAAATAACAATTGGAGTTATTTTCATCTAGGTGGGCAGCACCATTGTTGTTGCCCACGCAGTTGAAAATATATAAGTGCTGTTTACCTGCCTGTCAGCAACTGTTGTCAATCATCACCTGACCAATTCCTTAAAAAAACAAAACCCAAAACGCAGTCATTTATAGTTGATCCACAAGCCTCAGCACACTTTACAGGTTTAACAACAACACGGGGACATTGCAGCTTCAAGAGCGCACATCCTAGACATTCCACAAATGACCATTGAAACCAGGACCAGCTCCACGATTTTCCTACGGGTTATAACGAGACAACTAGCAGCAATTTCCTTGTCCAGGGGAATTTCAAGCTAACTCAATTTTTCCACAAGAGTGCACTAGCCACCATCAGGGTTCGAACCCGCAACCCTTCGCACCATAGTCGAACGCCTTATCGATTGAGCTAGCTTGACTGCTAAAGTAGGCAAAAGTAATTTGGCAACTGTATACATGGTAAAGGGCTTTTAATGAGTTTATAATGTTAACCTCAAGTAGCTTTTTTTTTATTTGAGAAATCCTTTCATGTCATTTTAACCTATATAAAATAATGACTAGTGCAAAATAATGACTATTAGCTGGAATAAATACAAGTATGCGTGTTAGACCCATTGTATGTTGTGAAGAGTTCTCAAGTTGGATTTCGCAGCGGCAGATGCAAATCTCGCGCACTAACCTAATCCCGCGGCGTATACACGCGCGTAGGAAGGCGATTTGTTCGTACGCTGTCGGACTTCTACAAACAGATCTAGTGTCAATCTATTGAAATGTACGTATGTCGAAAGATTTCCCCAACACACATTCTGTACATCGCATACCATAAATTGCATTGTATACACGAGTATATTCCATGCTATATAATTATTTAAAATTTCATCCCAATCAATGTTCAGCACTTCCGGAAAAGGAGATTGCGGATCATTTTTAATGGAAAAAATATATTGCATCCATTGCTTCTTCCACCTAATTAGCTCCAATAATGAAACTTATCCATTCTAGCCTAGTGTGCTGTAAGCATTGGTTAGCAGCTGTTTACTTGAACAGACCAAATGTCGCGCGTTTGATTCAAACACTCATTGCACGCAATGAACATAATAACCGCCTAACATCGTTTCAATAAAATGTATTAGACAAAGTATATTTGTCGGATTTACTGTATTGAATTAAAAAAGAAAGCAGATCCGATAATTAATCACATTTCCCTTTCTTACTCTAAGTCAAGCAAATTGATATCAAAACAAGATAAGTTGGCATATTTCAAGCGATATATGAAAGATTCCAACGACAAGGTGGTATTTTATTCAATTTTATAATCGTATCAGGTCTTGCTTATTTCAGGAATTTAGAACTGCTTTATATTGGAATATGCAAAGCCGGGTGGAGAGGCACTCGTAGGTGACGGTAATGTGTGGACACATTGACACCCTTTTTCAACTGTCTCTCACCCATTTACCCCCTGTTTTGGTTTGGTGTAAGCAAAAATTCCAATTTTTCAATACTTTTAACACATTTTTGATTATCTCTCACCGAATGAGTCCATTTTTTTTTCCAAATATTAAACTTTTGATGACGTTCTGACATTTTTTTATGAAAAAATAGGGGCTTTTGCACGGAAAGACCCCTTGTTGGTGCCCTCCAGAATGCACCCTGCATGATGCAGTCATGTCTACAGTAGAATTCACCACGACCTTTGCAGGACTTAAACCCCATTAAAAGCTATTAAACCAAGATAACACTAATTGAAAACAGCTCAACTGATTAAATCAGATATACTCTGGTTAAATTCACACCGTACATGTTTCTGTTTTACCTGTGCGGTATGGCAATGAGCTGGTATTATAGTTTCAGTTGGGTGAACGATTATAAAGCGAAAGCAAGATAACAATACTGTGTGGGCCTTTGTTCACGAAATGAAACAATAGTCTGCTTATTGTTAACCAGCATTCTTGAAAATGAGAAACATAAGCTAACATAATGGTTGTTGACTCGGTTTGGAAATAATTTCTTCATATTCTTTGGTGTTATCTGTCGTTTACATATCCTTCCTAAAACACAAAAGTGCGAATATTTCCAAACACCTAAATAAGCTAACAATTTAAGACATGTTACAAAACCATATTTTCTAGAATTTCAGAAAATACTTTAAATATTGGTCGTTTATTTTTCACAGAGTGACGTTAACTAGGCAATGTCCTATAGCTTCCTATTACATATAACATACACTAAAACACCAAAGTGCGAATATTTCCAAACACCTAAATTAGCTAAAAATTTAGGACATATTACAAAACAATATTTTCTAGAATTTCAGAGAATACTTTAAATATTGGTTATTTTTCACACAGCGACGTTAACTAGGCAATATCCTATACTTCTAACATACACTATTTTGTAGGGGTCACGCGTCAATGGTGAGAGCACTGTGTATTGTGTATAGGAAAACGGACAGTAACTGCAGTATGGTTTGTACAGAAAGTCAATGGGAGCTATTTACTGGTGTACCCTCCACCTCATGGCCCGTTGTTGGTGTTATCACAAAAATACCCATAGGATTACAGAGACGAGGGAGCCCATTTTCTAAGTCACATCTATGACCCCCATCATCTCCGCGAGTAGTGCGCCCTCTAAAGGCTGAAATTAGTCGGGGAAGGTGTTAGGACATGTCAGGCTAGTGAACAAATCTACTTGGTTTTGAAAAATGAACTTTGTAATCTGATTTTCTGCAAATCTAATGAATCTATTAACGGGAAAAATAACCATACTTTTGAACAATTACCCCATCACTTTCAAGGTCAAGTCCCTATCGATTCAAACCATACTTGAACACATAATTATAATTAATATCATTTCAGCATTTGCAAGAACTTGATCCAAGATGTAGTGGATCAAATTGTGATCAATACGGAGATTAGAAGTTGAAATAAATCGTATCTTAATACGTTTGAAATCTTTTTTATATTCTTTTAAATTTCCAAATTAATTAAATACAAATTAAAGTATTAAACGCGTTTCTGGAATTTTTATTTTCTTCTTACCTTCCATCTTCGTGCTTAACAACACATTCCTGGTTTATTTGGTTTATTTTTGTTCAGTCGAGTTTTTTTTAAATGTATTAAGTTGATATTATTTAGATTTTTGTGTGACAAATCCAATAAAATATACTCACTGACTTGAGCTTATTAAGTTGATAATTTACAATAAAACAAGTATGAAGTAAAATTATTTTCTAAATCAAATTCAAAATACGTTAACGGTTATGTGTTTGCTATTACTATACGTGTAACCACATCTGCTCGTACATTTTATGGTAAATCTACTGAAAGCAAAATCTATACGAAAAAAATGCAATGCTTGGAGCGACATCGCCTTAATTTCATTCCATTAAAATTTGTATACAATGTAAACGCAAAGCACGGGCCTTATTGCTGTGGTTTATCACTTGTCATGGCTTGTGCAACCTCAATATGTCTACTGGCAGGTATACCCTTCTTTCGTAGTATGATGCTTTAAAGTCACGTAGCACCAAAAATAAAATGATCTGTCGTCACTTTTTTCAATCCTGTCTGACTGATTGTCTCTCTCACTATTACATGTTATTGCACAGAGCCTCTCTTTATCTTCATACCCCATTGTTCTTCTTCGATATATGTTCATATGACTTGGCTACTGCACGATATAAATACTACTACAGGGTATCGGGGGGGGGGGGCTCTAAAAATATTTGCACGGGGTGCTAAAAATAGACTTCAGAATGTTGACCATCTCTATACCTGCGTAGTGCAAAAAAAAAGCCCACCCGATTACTAAACCTCGCTTGTATCAGTTAACCAACCCATCTCTATACCATTTTAACTGA
Source organism: Amphiura filiformis (assembly GCF_039555335.1). Classification (NCBI taxonomy): domain Eukaryota; kingdom Metazoa; phylum Echinodermata; class Ophiuroidea; order Amphilepidida; family Amphiuridae; genus Amphiura; species Amphiura filiformis. Next base: position 43,852,063 of record NC_092636.1, on the reverse strand, counting down.
AATAGTGACCCATCATTATATCATTAATATACCCAAAAACTTACAACAGCCCATCTCAATACCATCACAGAAATAAGTGGTCATTTATAGCCGAAACAACTTCAAAACCACTCCATTGGTGTACAAAAATGATGCAAATACACCTCAAAACCTGTGATCATCCCCCACACCATTTCTTAGGGGAGGTCCCCAGGCACAGTATCCATGAAAGGGTATTTTAAGGCATAAATCAAACATAACTAAATAACCGGTGTGGTTGAAGAATATATCAGCTATCAAATACTTTTAGATTTTGACAATTGACCGCTTTTTTTTAGATAAAAGAAGTTTACGAAACTACGTCATTTTCAATCCGTTCAATCTGACCCAAATCAATGACAATAGATGCCTCAAGCGCTAATTATGCGCATTGATTACTACGAATGCAGGTGGAAAGGTTTGAAAATTGAGTTTCATAAAATTATTTCAAGAACGGTCACATTTGTCCAAATTCAAAAGTATATGATAGCTGATTGTTTCTTCAACAATGTCATATATTTAGTTATGTATAGATTTTGCGTTAAAATAACAAAACAATTAAGTTTCTGACGATATAGTTCTTTCATGGACACCATGTGCTCTAACGTTGTTACCCTATCATGAAAACGTTAATTTATATATTTTACTGACTGCGGCATATGGATGAGTGAAGATTGACTGTAGAATAGTAGCAACCATAGTTGATAGATTAGTCAATGTTTTCCTATCAAGCTTATTACAGTAGTAGGTTAAACGTGTTAGCTACTTCCTAGAGCTGGCGTAATATGTCTGCATAATTCAAATTATTACAACAAGGGATTATAAGCGTTTTGAAGAACCAGAAAACCCTAAAGCGAACAAATGACAGACGTGATTTTAAGCAACTTGATAAAAACAAAATCGGACATAAAATGAAAATGCCGTTCGCACATTTGTTACTTCCGGTTCCTCATCATCCGAGACTGTCAAATTCGGTATTGTAGGACGCTAGTAGTACACACTGAGCATATTTCATGTTATCAACGTGATATATTGTGATCAAGTAGACTTATAGAAATTTGTTTTAGTATTTTAGTGGTGCAGTAAGACAGAAATATTTTGTAAAGATAATATCTTTTAAAGCATTTAACGATGAAGACATTTTTCAGCTCTACACATTTTCCTCATCACTTAGTGTAACTAGCAAAAGTGTCAATCATAAACCTTAAACTTCCCCAGAAGGGAGCCGCGTTCTTATTTCGAAGCATAGTGAAACCATATACCAGAGAGAACAAGCAGAATTAATTTATAGAGTGCATGAAAACAGTTATAATGCTAGTAATATGAGGATCCTAATGTTTTGGTGGTAATATACAAATAAGCTTTGTAATACATTGTCTGTTTTAGCTTTAGAATGAATATCATGATGTTAATATCCCGTAGAAGTTGTCATAATATTTTGTTCAGGTTGTGCATGTTTTCAAAAGAAACGCCTTTTGTCTTGAAATATTCACTGCTCTGTCAGTTTCAGCTGCTTGATGAATGAGGCACTACGATGCAATTTTTAAAGCAGGCAAAATAACACTCTTAATAGCAAGGAAGACTATTTCAACACGCTCTGTAAGTTAAGGTGGAATTTTCGATTTCGATGAGATCCTTTGGCTTTAATATATAAGCCAATAATGTACGTTCATAACAAAATGAAAATACATTATGTTGGAAGGTTTGTAATTAACAAGTCAACAAGATATGGTAATGGTAGTATTAACCAAATGCTATGGGATCCTTTGACATAACTGAAATTTTAGGAACAAACTAAAAGTGTCCTTTTATAAAACCAGCAAATAAGGGCACATATCCTTGTTGGACTTTTCAGAGGAGGAAGTTTTCTATTTGTACGTGACATTAATACACTAAGGCAAAACAGCCCATATGCGCCATTACGCGAATCTTTATGGCATTTGAATGAAGAAACTCTTAATCCACGTTTACCGGAGGGATTTGTGTAACACGTCTATCCCAGAGAGGAGGTTGTTGCCACCCCATTTCTGAAGTACAAGTTTCAGAAGTGAACTGAGACTTACAGAATAACAACCATTAGGACTGTATAACATTCGAGAGGAAACTCAATTACATAGTGGATGGGTGACTTGCATTAATTCAACAAATACATGAGGAACTTGGACAAGAGTGGTATTGGGAAAAAGTCAGGTAACAGATTGTAATTCTGTAAGCTCTGTCATGACTTTCTCAATTTTGTCCAATTTGGAAACTTTCTATAGAAAAGTAATAATATCAGCGGAAATAAGTAGTAACTCTATACTTAAAAGGAACCGTACACTTTATAATTCAGATAAGTTAACAATGCTGGACCTCATCGGCCATAGTAAATGAACCAAGTCCATTGGCGCTCATCTTGAGATCGACTTGCTACTTTCATATCAACTTTCATCATTCCTTAATATTTAGTTGATGCTATCTTTGTTGAGAGTATGAAAGAGTAAACACACTGCTTTACAAATTACTACGTGTAGTATTACACCATTAATCTCGTCTTGTTTCACCATTTTACACGCGTGCCACTACCTATCTCTATTGTCAAAAGGTGTTTTCATTTCAGATGGGGAGAGTTCAAACTCACGCACGGACATATAGATAATTCCCCATAGTTGTTGCTCCATATCTAGCCCCGTTGGGACAAGGTGCAAAAGAATCAGATGGGAGCTTTAGAATATAATGTTTTACACCAAAGACACCAAAGATACAACTTCGCGTCAGGATAACCACGATAAACGATACACTATTTCTACGTTTCATATATGCTGGTAGGGGACAGATACTGGTAGGGGACGGTGTATTACTTTGAGGGTTACGAAAATATGTGCCTCCATCAGTATCTCTAGAAATGTTTATGTCCGGCACAATTTAAAACAAAATCTCTTGGCTTTTAATAAATGAAATGAGCTAAACTCAGGGTAATGTTGCACTAATTTTCAACTTTCACTCATAACATGATATATCCCTATGATTGACAACATAAAAGGAACAAAACGACGCGCGAAATTGCAAGCATCAGGTATCGATTACGGTTTCATCACCCCTGATCACGCTAATATATATTATTCATTACGTGACATAATTGATCCCACCGCCTTCCAGCTTCCACTTTATGCTTTCAAAGTGACTTTCACAGGCTTTCCACCTGGAGTAATATATTGCCAAAATATGGTACTAAATTCACGGATCAGGCTCCATACGTCCAGACTTTCCTGGTGCCTCTAGAATAAACACAGCCCTAATACCATATTTTGATACAACATTTCAAAATATCTTAAATGCTATTACAAACAAGTTCGAAAGATACTTAATGATTGCATGGCTAGCATATTCTGAACCATTCAGTGAAATACTTACCTTTCTTTCCAACATAAATGACTTACTCTGCAGTAAACCTCTTTGAGCTCGGACTTTATATAGGCTACACTTGAGCAGTAATGGAGAACAACATCATCATCATCATATTTAAAACTGCTGCGACTTACTGGTTAATGAGAGCATGAAGGTAAATGTTTTTCATCCAGGGAAATAATAGAGCTGCCCTTTTTATTTATCTTCCATACTGATTACCTTAAAGTAAAGTACTAGACGTCTGACCCACTGATCTAAATTGCCTACCCAAAATGAACGGGAACATTAAATATAACATACTTAAGTCTGTCCCCGATAAGTCTTTATGAGACGTGAAGTATTATTCTTATAGATCTACTTCGCGTCTGTCAATTAAAGCCAACCATATTCTATGTTCAGTCACATTATCGTTCAATGACCTAATTTGAGCATGACACTTACCCTCAAGTGGTTGTTTGCTTTTGCCACATAAAAGCCGAACAGATTATCAGTACATTAAACCGCATTGTAACAATATGCATTATGTAAGTTCTAAGTAGAGAACAGCAACCACTTACCCTAAAAACAGACATGAATCACTTGACGTATAACATCGCTATCCTATAAAAACACAATGACACTCTCGTCTTGATACTTGCTTTAAATAAGATTCTGATTCTCAGAAAGGTTGCAATCTAGTTTTTCGTTTCGATATCTTTGGTAAAAATATAAGGACACAGGCACCCAAGCTAATATCTCCAACATGTTATTATCGTGTAGGGATACTCATGAGAAATATTATGTTTCACCAACTTTTC